>NW_003852411.1:25064422-25150929 GCF_000181295.1 Otolemur garnettii | reverse complement strand
TCTTGCCTCAGCCTCCCAAGTAGCTGGGACTACAGGTGCCTGCCACAACACCTGGCTTTTTTTTTTTTTTTTTTTTTTTTTGGTTGCAGTTGTCATTGTTGTTTGGCAGATCTGGGCTGGATTTGAACCTACCAGATCCTGTGTATGTGGCTGATACCCTTAGCTGCTGAGCTACAGGTGCTGAGTCAGAATTTGTTTTTTCATTCTTTAGATACTTCACTTAGGATAATGGTCTCCAATTCCATCCAAATTATTGCAAAAGGCAATAATTCATCCTTTTTGTGGCTGAGTAGTATTCCATGGCCTATATTTCACATTTTTTTAATCTCCTCATAAATAGATGGGCCTTGGGGTGATTCTACATCTTGCCATTGTGAATTTGTGCTGTAATTAACATTTGAGTATCTTTGATGAAATGAATTTTTTCCTTTTAGATAGATACTCAGTAGTAGGATGTCTGGATTGAATGGTGGAATTGCCATACCGTTTTCCCACAGAGGCTGTACTAATTTGCAGTCCCAGCAACAGTGGCAAAGAGTTTCCTTCTCTGCATCCACCCCAACATCTATTGTTTTTGGACTTTTAAATAAAACCCATTCTAACAGGGGTAAGGCAATATCTCATTGTAGCTTTAATGCACATTTCAAGAACTCTGGACAATGAAGCTAAAGGGAGCTTCCTGGTTAGCGATACACATCACTGTCCTGGGAGGGTGACACATTCTGAGGACACAAAAACTTTGCATTTGGGATCCTCGCAGACCTTGTCTTATGCATCTATTTTGGCTGGCCTTGATTTTTACCTTTGTAGTAAATCTATAATTGGAAGTATAATGTTTACTTGAGTTCCATGAGTTGTTCTAGTGAATTACCAAACCTGATTAGGTCATTGGAAATCCCAGAATTTGAAGCCAGGTGGTCAGAAGTACAGATGGCCTGGGAACCCCCAGGTTTGCAGCCAGCATCTGAAATGAGTGCAGTCTTATGGGCGCATGCACCCTTACCCTGGGAAATCTGCTTTCACTCTGGGTAGCTAATGTCAGGAGTGCATTGGAAGGTAAAAGGAAACACATCAAGAATGACTCCATTGTCTCCAGATTTAATAGTGTAAGGAACCCAAAGCAAATGCAAGTCTAGTCAGGGATGAATTTGATGACTTTGATGCTGTGGCTGTTGACTTTGAGGCATCTGTCTTCAGGACTGAGATGTCTAGTGCTGTTGGAGTTCAGCAGAGAATCTGGCTTGGAGACAAAGATTCAGAAGTTGAAACAGAGATCCTTCTGCCTCAGGGTCTTCTAGTGCCCCTTCTCCTCCCACCCACTTTCCCCCAACTCTGCACATCATCCCACCTCTTCATCTTTTCTACCAAAATACCCCCTAAAGCCATTCTTTCCTCTTCATGGACTTCCCACTCTGGCACAAAGCAGCCCCCAGAACTCTCTTCCTGCCTGTGTGGAGCCAAATATCCAGAGTGGCTGGATGACCAGGGGCTCAAAGCACATCCTCCCCACCTTGTGTGCAGTTCACCTTGCGCTCTCACTGACTTTCATCTGATATTCTGCCCACATGACTCTTTCCTTTTTTCTCTCTTCTAGATGAGGAGGAAATAATTATGAATCTTTGCATTATCTTATCAGTTGTACATGATAAAACATGATAAGATAGTTCATTTTTCCAAAGCCAAAGACATTCATTTTTTTCCCTAACAATTTGCATACCTAGTATGTGCTTAGCATTATGTATATAAAGATGAAAAAGATATGATTTCTACCCTCAAGGAATTTACAGTCTGGGGTAATTTGAACATTTACATGCTAACCAAATGGATTTTTGATCAGTGATTGTATTTGAGGAGATAACCTAATCATTCATGTTACAAACTGACAGGAGTGAGTAGTCTCAAGATGAGACATGAGCCTTTTCCCAAGAACTTGTCCATAGAAGAAGCTGGATTTCAGAAAATCAATATTTCTTCATGTACTATGGCTTTACAAGGTCTGATGATTAGGTTCATGAACTTGCCACCATGCACCATCTTGGCAGCACTGTACAAATGGCTCAGTAAGGTTTCATAACCTTGATAAATCAGTGTCTTTAGCTGTTTTCCTGTTCACATATGGCAGTGGCTTGCTGAAAGGTGTTCATTATTGTTGTTGCCCTTTTCTTTTCTTTTTTTTTTTTTTTTCCTGAGACAGAGTCTCAAGCTATCACCCCGGGAAGAGTGTTGTGGCATCACAGCTCACAGCAACCTCAAACTCTTGGGCTTAAGCGATTCTCTTGCCTCAGCCCCCCAAGTAGCTGGGACTACAGGTGCCCACCACAATGCCTTTTTTTGTTGCAGTTGTCATTGTTGTTTAGCTGACCCAGGGGGGGTTCAAACCCACCAGCCTGGGTGTGTGTGGCTGGGGCTGCAACCACTGTGCTACAGGTCCTGAGCCTGCTGTTGCCTTTTCTTGCATGCCATCACAAGAATGTTAGGGCATGTGTTAGAGAAAGGAATAAATGTTAAATTTGTTCTAAAATTTGACAAGAGTAGAAGTGAAATCAGGGACATGTTGGTCCAAGTTTATGGGGATAATGCCATGAAGAAAATGGCAGTGTACAAATGGATTAAACATTTTTTTTTGAGAGGAGAGGAAGCATCACTGATGAAGAGAGGTCAAGGTGGCCAGTTATGAACAGAACTGATAAAAATATTGCAAAAATTTGTCTAATTGTGCATCAAAGTTGTCAGCTGGCTGTGAGAAGCATAGCAGATCAATTAACTATCAAAAGAGAAACAATTCAGAAAATCTCAACAGAAAATCTTGGCATGAGAAAGGTGTCTGCACAAATGGTCCTATAGGAGTTCACCAATGAATGAAAGCAAAGGAAGGAGGAAGTTTGCCAAGACCATTTGGAAAGGCAAGACAGATGTTTGGGGCTGTATTATCACTCATGATGAAACATGAGTGTACCAATACAACACTAAAACAAAGCATTGAAGTGCATGGTGGATATCAGCCAATTCTCCATGACCAAAAAATTTCTGTCAGTTCAAATTGAATTGAGTCAAAATCACATTGCTAATCTTTTTTATATCAGAGGATTATTCATTATGAATGTATACCAACCAAGTTTACTATTTGAAAGTGACGAAAAGACTGCATAAAAAGGTGAAAACAACCTGAACTTGTGGCCAACAATCCATCACTCTCGCATCACAACAATGCACCAGCTTACACGGCACTGTCTATGAGGGTGTTTTTAGTTAGTAAACAAATAGTTATATTGGAAAACTCTCTCTACTCACCTGATCTGGTTCCCAGTGACTTTTTCCTTGCCCCAAGAAAAAGAGTTCCAAAATTGCTTTGAAGGGTGGACTAGCATCAGTACATAGCTTCCCAAGGAGAGCCCTTGGAAGGTGGCTGTTGTGATATTCAGCACTGAGGTATGTAGCACTTTTCTAGGGTGAGTCCTCACCTAAGTTGGCACCAAATATTCAAATGTTAAATTCTGCTGTTTTAAAGCATTTTCCATATTCTTTCCTTTTGTACATTTATAATGTAGGCTAGCTTTTCCCTATAAAACTCCCTTTCCCCTTGCAATGGCATTTTTGTGAATTATTCTCAGACAAGCTCCATGAGAGCAGAATGCAAACAGACCTATGAGAGTTCTGAAGATGGCTACTTTAGTCAAAGGATAATGTGAGGATTGTCTCTATTCCTTTGCTGCTCTGGACCATTTAAATTCCAGCAGAATCGACATCACCATGGAGGCCATTAGAAGAGTATACACAGGGACTGGGCTAGGCTGTGAAGCAAATAGGGTTCTTGTCATTCAAAGGTGGGGAAACTAAGGCTGTTTCAGAGAGCTGGAAAGTAGCAAAGATAGAATTTGAAACCAGAAGTCTGACCCTGGGATTTGGACATGCAACCCCCAGGCTGGGATGATAGAATAAGAGAAGTGTGATGATTCCTTGGACTCAGTTTTATTAACTGGGGCTGGTTCCAACAGAGGATGGAAAAACAGATGAAATTGTAGACTTTATGTTTTGTGGGGACATAGGAGGTGTGGGTAGTTAGTTCTAAATTACTGTTACTCCTACATTTCTACAGGAAAAATCCCTTTATTTCTAAGATTAAAGGTAAAAATTGCCTATTTTTAATTTCCCTACCTTCTCTGTTCTACTTTGGTCACTATTAACTCTGATTTTTACTTTTTAGTTTTTCGACAGACAAAAACTCTGTCATCCTGGATAGAGTGCCATGGCGTCCTAGCTCACAGCAACCTCAAACTCTTGGGCTTAAGCAATCCTCTTGCCTCAGCCTCCCTAGTAGCTAGGACTATAGGAGTGAGCCACTATGCCTGGCTAGTTTTTCTATGTTTAGTAGAGATGGTGTCTCACTCTTGCTCAGGCTGGTCCCAAACTCCTGAGCTCAAGCAATCTACCCACTTTAGGCTCCCAGAGTGCTAGGATTACAGGCGTGATCCACCCAGTCCATGCCTGGGCTGAGTCTGATTTTTAGGATTCTATATACCTAACTCATTCTGAAAGAAAACAGGATGGTGGGTAGAACACACCCAGAACACAATCAAAAGCAGAGGCAAAGCGCTGATAGCTTCATGGCTTTGCCTCATTTCTTTGGCCACCTTCCATTTTTAGCAATTGGAGTTGATGGCCTAAAAGCACAGTCTGGGGATGCAGGGGGTCTAGACTCCATATATCTGATGCAAACTAATTCCATAGTGACCCCAATGCTCCACGTCCCCTGAGTTTCTTAGGTTCTTGGCAGCAACATCTATGATTAGGAATCAATTCTGCTCCCTTTCTCTTGGAGGGGAAGCTGATGGCCTGATCCACATCAACCTTACAATCATTGGGTGCTTCACGGTTATCACAAACAGTAAGACCTCCTAACAGCTCCTCTCTAGGACCAGCTTTTGAACAAGTTTCTTATTCATAGAATGACAAGAAAGTCACCTAAAGAATCTGTCTCGCTGGAGTCAGGATTTTGATATGAAAACACCATTCTAACTTGTCCTCTCCTCCTCCCTCCTTCAACCTGGACCAAGGCTTCTTTTGCCCTCAATGGCACAGTCTTGATTTGTTTTTCATATTCAAGGCTTTATTTCTCAGAATGTCACAGGCTTGACTTACAGTTTTTGAATGCTTTGTGATCATTCCCTAACAGGCCCCAAAGACTGGATTTCTAAAACACAAAAACCAGGGCCAGCAAGAGTTTTATTCTACTGTCTTCTGCCCTGGCTCCCCACAGGGCTGCATGGACTCATCAGTTGCAGACACCACATCTGTGTTACCAAAAAACAAAAAAAGTCACTGAGATGCACAGTGCCTCATCCATGTAGCGGTTTTGCCATAAGCTAAATCTGATACTAGGAGTGACCTTCTCCCTTGGTACCAGGGAGACTCTAGCTGTATTTACCAGTTTTTAAACTTTCTTTCTTCTGATGGATGAAAAAATCTCTCTCTTTTGCTATAAGATCTTGGTCTTCCTCTGTTTGCCAAGTCTGCACATGTATCTGTCTCCCATTTTGTCTCCTCTCTTTAAAGAAACAAAGAGACAAAATGCAAAGCATAAACTCTTCATCAATCTTTCCTCCTGTCCTCCCCAACAGAACCTGATTTTACCCCAGTGTCATAGCTTGCCATCTATACCTCGGTCATGACTCAGGAGGACAGTGACTCCACGCCTCTTCTTTGTTCATCTACGCCAGTCAGAACATGGCAGACCCAAGTAGAAAATTCAGGCTAGAAGGAAGGATTCATATTATGTGCTTAGAAAGATGACTTTGCTCTCTTTCCTGTTGGATGTGGGCAAAGGAACACATGACGTCAGTCACTGACCTGAAGAGCAACCAGCTTTAGGATGAAATTTAAACTTGGATGGCAAAGAGGAGATTTAGACAGATCTTGGTAACATATTTAAGCTGTTGGAACAGCCAATCATTGTAGCCTGCTCTACTTTGTGTAGGCTACTAAGCTTCCTTATAGTTTTTACCACCTCGTGTCAAGTTTTCGGGGGGGGGGGTTGTTGTTGTTATTGTTATGGTGGTGGTTTTTTCAGTCAAAGCATCTTATCTCCCTTGGCACTTCAATCTTCTCCACCTCTGGAAATTCCACCACTGTTTCATCAGTCATTCAAATCAGAGACCTAGAAATCATATTTGTTTTTTCTTTTCCTTCATCTTCTCCAAAAATTAATAAGTCAGCAAGCCTACTTGCTCTACCTCCAAAATACATTCATAAACCATATCTTGGATCTCCTGTCTTGGTACTGAGTACTTGGTACCCAAGCAAGATCTTGGATAGTCTTGCTTCACTGCCTCTCACATTAAATCTACATTCCCTTTCTCTTTCCCCTTCTTCCACTCTCACTTTCCTGCAATATGTTCTACACACAGAAGTCAGAATAATATTTTTAAAACAAAGGTCATGTCACTCATCTGTTTGAAACCTTCTAATGGCTTTCCATTTAGAAAAAGAAAAATTCAAATTTCTGATTAATTACAGTCAAGACTGTAATAAAGACCTCAAAATACAGTGGCTTAAATAACATAGCTGATTATTTCTCTCTCACACAGTCCAGCCTGGCAGGATGGTTTTCCATGAAGTCATTTGGAAACCAGGCTCCTCCCATCTTGTTGCTCCCCTATCCCTCAGGCTAGTATGTTGCCTTTATTTGCATGGTTGGTCACCCCTGGGGAGGAGAAAGAGACAAGTTAAAGACAAGCAGTTTTCCTTCAATCAAGTGAGGTGGGTGTTGCTCACGTTCCATTAACAATAGTCACATCCTTCATGGCAAAGATGGCTGGACATTTAGTGTGTGGCTAGGCATCCAGATAGAGGTCTTTTTCCAAGGAAGAAAAAGAGTAGATTTTGGAAGGATGCCTAGCAGTCTGCCATCTTTACTGTGGCCTTCATGGCCTCAAGGGTCTAGTCCTGGCAGTCCTTCAACATCATCTCCTACATCCTTCCTCCTTCATTAATTCCAAGTCACAGTGGCTTCCTGTTTTTTGAACATTCTGAACTCATGCCTACCTCCAGCACTGTGCACTTGCTCTCTCTTTCCTTGGAACTCTGCCCAGTGATCCTCATAACCTTGGTTTCTTCATATAACAACTTGATAATTTCCCTTCCTAACAGAGTCCTTCTCTGAACACTCCTCTAATATTATCCCCCAACTTGATGCTCAAGTCTATAATCCTGATTTATATTTGTATTAACACTGATACTTTTATGAAATAAAAGTATACTTTCATTATATACTATTATTATTACACAAGTAATTAAGTTTACTTGTGTATTGACTTTCTCCCTAACTGGAGTCTGAGCTCCATGAGGGTAAGAAGCCTTATTTGTCTTAATTTTATTCACTGCTGTAACCTCAGTACCAAGACCATTTTATAGACATGGTGATCACTCAACAAATAATTTAAAAAATAAGCTCATTATAAGGATAAAAGGATTCTAAGCAATATCTCCCCATCTCATCCTTGTGCAATTATCTTTTAGATCAAAATGTAAGATTGTGCATTTGTCTCTTCTAATTTCATTGCATTAGATTTGGGCTATTGTTCCAGTCTATAGAGCTCTCCTGGGATGTGATTCTGGACCTTTCACTGCCCATGAATTTGCAGGTCCTTCCCAGCATCTCACGTTCAAGGGCAGTCAGGTTGTCTCTTGCATGTGTCAGTGGACGCTCAAGGTTCCTGCTTACTGTACCTCCTTTCATGTGAACTTCTACAATCTCTAGAGTGATTTGCAAAGAAAGAACTAAGTGTAATGGGAAACAATGAACAAGGGTTCAGAAGGTCTAGATGCCAGCTCTAGTTTCACTGCTGTCTTTTTCTTTTTTAAATCACTTTAAGATAGTAATTCCTCTCTTTGTGGTCTTGATTTTTTTCATCTATAAAGAGAGGAAATAATACCTGTTCTCCTTTCCTTAGAGTTGTTATAAGCATTAGGTAACTATATATATATATATATATGTTATGGAACAACTTAAAATCTATTGGAAAGAAGGCAGTATCCTGAGATTGCCAGGAGTTAGGGAGAGTCCATGCCACACGGGGAGTCTAGGGGAGGCCCCAAGGCTGTTCTCTGGAGTGTGTCTCCAAAATCATCAGCTCCACAGTTCATGGTACACAGTTGGGCACCTCGTCCTTTCTTCCCCTGATTTTCATGCCCAGCATGGAGATACTTTCTCAAAAAAGATGCAAAACACCCTTTGTGCTAGATGATAAGATAGAAGCCTTGCTAAGAAGGGAGACTTTTTAAATACTGTGATAACCAGGTTAAGCCATGACCTTGTCTTGGCACATACTAAAGTCTCTCAAAAATGACAAAGGAAATTGTGTTCATAACAAAGAAAGTGTTTAAAATCCTTTTTTCATCTCTCTCAAAATCCCATATTAATGATGGTTATACCCCAAATCTTCTTTTTTCCTTTTCCAAACTCTCCTACCCCATCCTGACCATGATCTTTTATCCTCTTCTGTCCCATAGTCTGCTTGTTCCTATAAATCAACTGAGCCAGGCCCACCTCCTTTGGGGTCTTGTCCTGTGAACCCTTCACACCATTTTAGAGCACAGAATTACAGAAGCTGAGCTGGCTGTTCAGAGTTTGGTGTGCACTGAGGAGAAGGAGGTTGAGGAGTGCTCATAGCATTGATATTTTTTAGCTATTACACTGACTTGTTGCCTTTTAGACTAAAAGAAACTGAGGATATGGTGGAAAGGAAGGAAGCAGATCTCAGGCCTAGCAGAGGTAAAGTGGATTTGTCAGTGGCTTAGCCTCCCTCTGCTTGGACAGGATATTTTCCAGGCCCCCTGCGTCGTCCAACCCTGGTACCTCTATCTTACATACTTAGCTTATCCTCTTTTCTAGTTCTCTTGAATGTGGGAACAGGAATTACTAGCGTAATGAAAACACGTACAGCTGTTGACCTATGAACTGCTTGCTTCCTTCAGGTCCCAGACCCAGATCATCAAGAAACTCTACAGCTACAATAAATCGTCAGCTGGGGTGAGCAGCTGTGATAGGGTCTCAGGTGTTTCCACTTCCAAAATATGCAGCCATCCTATCTCCAAACTTCTTGCCCATGGCTTAAAAGTAAAAAGAATCCCCGTCTCCTGCTCCCCCAAATCCTCTATACTTATATGTGAAAGGGACAAGTTTCTTTGAAAAGTTACCTAACTTCTACTCCAATGTATGGCTAGGCCAAAAGCCTCCAGGTGACTGAGATCGTTTGCACGGGCTGAGACGTGTCCTGGAGGTAAAGGCATTTGGGCACATTCAACCTGCACAGTAGCAACTGCTTTCCAGCCCTCCTGAGGTCAGGGCTTTCAGAATATCATAAAATTATTTCACTTTGGTTTAGTTAAGCTAATATTGCAGAAGCCACACAACATAGTAGTATGAAGGATCCAAAGAAAGAATGTTTTCAAAGAACTTACATTCCTGTGAGAGGCCAAACACACAAAAAGAGATCTTTTGGATTAATGTACAGAACACAGACAGGACAAAGACTGCTGCAGAATCATGAAACTAGCTACAAATCCAGCCTGTGGGAGTGGGGCTTCCTTAAGGCAGAGATCGCAAACTGACTCTTAAAATGTGTGTAAGAAAGTGTCCAAAGAGGGGGAAGTAAGGAATTCTATAATAAAGGGATAAAGGTGCAAAACAACCCCATGTACACCAGCTCTGCAAGTGGTTCTGCGTATTAGAGCATAGCAAGGAAGCAGACAGGAGGAAGAGGCAGTAACTGCCAATGGACCATGATGGCAGCAAGGGCTTGGATCACTCAGAGCCTCGTGTGTGCTCTAAGGTTCTTGCCTTTTTGTCAAAAAAATTATGAATTTGGCTTGGTACGTATAGCTCAGCAGCTAGGATGCCAGCCACATGCACCGGAGCTGGTGGGTTCAAACCCAGCCCAGGCCTGCCAAACAACAATGACAACTACAACCAAACAATAGCCAGGCATTGTGGCGGGCATCTGTAGTCCTAGCTACTTGGGAGACTGAGGCAAGAGAATCACTTAAGCCCAAGAGTTTGAGGTTGCTGTGAGCTGTGACGCCATGGCACTCTACCAAAGGTGAAAGTGAGACTGTCTCAAAAAAAAAAAAAAAAAGTTTGTGAAAAGCTGACAGTGACAGAGTCAGATGTTAAGTATCTGAATTTCAACAGAAGTACTTATTGAATTTTCTGCTTACAAGACATGCACATCTGGAATTTCATCACTGCAGGTCATTATCAAGATACTTATGACACGGCTGCACGTGAGTGCAGGTAATGCCTCAGGACTACCCTGGTGGAGGGAGTATGTAATGTTCCAAGGTTTTGCCTGGAACCTGGAGCCTAGGAACCCGCTGGGGTGCACAGCCTCCATGGGATGCGGCCCAGAACTTCATCATCCTGTCCTCTGGGCAGGTCAGCAGTGCCTTCGGCTAGGTCACCGTCTACCACAAGCCAGAGTTAAATAGCTGCCTTTAACTCCTTCCACTTCTTACAGTGCAAGTCTCAGGTCAATTATTTCTTTTCCATACTGTGAAGAACATGTGGCAGCTTTACCAAAACTGCTGGTCTCCTTAAGTCAAGATTTTAAAACATTTAATTTTGTTCTGAATTTCCTTGAGAATGAAAAAAAATGCATTGGCAAGTTCCTTGGAAAAAGAAGTACATTTGCTGTGATGAAGAACTGTTGGCCAGTTCTTGAAGACTTTTCCCTCTGAAGTACTGAAAGGGTCCACAAGAGCCCTCAAATGCCTGGAGAAGAAGTTTCCTTTTAAAAATCCCTCATGGCCTGCTCTGAGTGACTTGCGTTTGGATCATTATGAAAATCCACTCTCATTTGACAGATTATTTAAATCTGAAGAGTCACCATGAAAAATATGAGCAATCTCCAAGTTCTCTTCATGGTGAGTGCCTTGGACCTGCTATTCACTTCTCTTGAGGGAACATTACCTAATAAATAGATTTCCCCTCCAAGGATCTGCTGTTCTAAATATCCAATATCTTTTTGAATTCCTGTGTGAAAGGCTGGAATGGCAAGAAGGTGTAGTGTCATGGGTATTCCACGATCTGATGAATGTGAGATATTAGTTGCTTGGAAGAAATTAGTGAGTTTTTTAAAACCTATATGTATTTTAAAAGTTACATAATCTAATGTAAGAATTATATACTTGCCCATTACGTGCACATATATTGAGGTAACCTAGTCCTTTTCTTTCCATGACCAACGCTGCATATGCGTAAGGATTACAAGTTAAATGGAAGCTCACCAAGGGACAAAGAACCCCCTAGATGCAGGGTTTCCAGTAGCCATGTTAGAGAATGTAGCTTTGGTCCAAAGCTGAGGTGCACGGGAAGGACTCTGCTCAAGAAATGTTCTCTCCATGTAAGAGAAAAAGCACAAAAATGTTGGCCATCCCTAAGAACAGGTTGTGAAAGAGGATGCAGAAGCAGAAAAGAGAATGCAGGGGACATACGCACTCACCTTTACACTGTGAAGTGTGGCACGGTGAGCTTCAGACTCTCACAAATACATTTAGTTATCCTTCCCTACTTGTCCAGAAAAGAATGAAGAGGTGAATAGCTGTCTTAGTCACTTTGGGCTGCTATCATGAAAAATCATGGACTTGGTAGTCCATGATATTTTGGTGGTCTCTACAATACAATAGAGATGTATTTCTCACAGTTCTGGAGACGGAGAAGTTGAAGGTCAAGGCCCCAGTATGTTCAGTTCCCGGTGAGGGCCCTTTTCCTGGTTTGCAGGGCATGCCCTATTGTATCATGTGGCAGAGAAAGAAAGGAAGTAATCTCTCCCCTGCCTCTTCTCATAAGGGCACTAATCCCATCACAAGGGCTTTACTCTCAAGACCTAATCACCTCCTAAACTCCCTATCTCTAAATACCACCATATTTAGGTTTCAACGTAAGGTTGAACGTATACATTCAACGTAAGGTTTCAACGTATACATTTTTTTTGAGACACATTCAGTCCACAGCAATAGAGAAGCAAAATGTTCCCCGTTGTATAGAAATTAGACAGGAAGGAGGAAAGCACCTTGTCCAGCATCAAGTATTCTTCTTGAAACTGTCTAGAATCTCCGGCAACAAAGTAGAAGGTAAATAATTAGAAGACAAGGCTTGTGGGTAGGAGAGAAGAAATGGGGGTATTGGAATAATCCAGGGAAGAGATGAAAGGTCCAAAGTGAGACAGTAACACACAGATGGATTTCTAAATTCAAAATGAGTCAAGTGTAACCAAGGAGATATGCTGGTATATGGAAAGCTCTGGTGGGATCTGTCACTGCAGTGAAAACAGCCTCCCTGAAGCCCTGGGTAGAGATACTATGTCTGAGGAGTTTGGCAGCAAAAGGAAGCCAGAAGTGTTGGTCATTCAGGGTTCTTTGGCTACAGGAGAAGAATCTTTGGATGCAGGAGTGGATATCTGTTGTTGTTGCTGTTGTGTATGTGTCTTGTCTACCCAGCACCCTCTTTCCCATTTCTGTTAATAACACTTCCCTCTCTCCTTTGGAGAAATGTTCCTGTCCCACATTGCAGTCCACTGAAGCCTCGTTTTCCTGGTCATAAATGATTTGCCATCTTCCTGGCTACAGTGATTGTGCTTCCTCCAGGATTGTACTCTTGCAGAAGACCTTTCACCTGTTTGGTCAAACAAGTTGGGAAAATGTGACTCTCAGACTTCTGGTGGCTATAATCCTGTCTTCTGGAGAAAGTCTATCCTCACTGGTAAGAAATATAGATGTAAAAAGACAAGTAGATGTGGATGATGAACAGAGAGAGAAGCTTACTACATCAATACTCAGATTTACCCTCACTCTTCTCATAAATTACTCCAGGATTTCTCAAACTACCTCCATCCTTTCCTTTTTTTTTTTTCTTAAATTAGTCTGAATTAAATTTCTGTCATTTGTGACTAAAAGATGTTTTACTAATACAGCTGCCAAAAAAGAAACATTAGTGGCTATTTCCTTGGCCTGAAGAAATGAGAAAACTAGTTGCTTAGATCATGTCAGGAACACTAGGAGGCTAGGAGGAAGGAGCAGGTGTTACTGTCTATTATCAATGAATTCCATTCAGCTGAACAAAGGTGTTTTCTAAAAACAGTATTTTTTATATATATATATATATCTCCCTTCATCTTTGCTCTACTGAAGACTGAAATCTTAGGAGGAAAAAAGAGCCAGGAAAAATACACTGACACGATGCACTATACAAGATTTATAATAAAACATAGAAAATGTCTCCTGAGAGCAAGGATTGCTTTTTTTTTCCCCTAAGTTAAATTGCTTTAATATGGAACTGTGAAATTTTCTTCTTCACTTGTTTTTCAGACACAGAGTGAGAACACAAAGGAGAGAGATTCATTTTTGTACAGCCAAAGGCCAGGGAATGGACAATTTAGGTCTTTTCATTGCACAGTTCAATGACACAGTTTTGCTTGTTACAGAGAAACTGGCTTCACTGTATTTCTGAAGAATTGGAGTCCTGACCTGACATCAGAAAGCATTTGTAATTCAATGGTGTTAAAAGCATGCTTTAAAATAGCTGTAAAACAAGAAAGATGTGTGCCTAATTCGCACTTGGTCTCAAGCAAAAAAACGTGAGGTTTTCTCATGTGGTACCCACGTCTGCCCTGAAAACATAATATGGAAGTTCTAAACTTGCAAAACGCAGAGAAAGCTTCTAAGTAAAGAATCCCTAATGCATTTAATTAGTTTTTTCCAAAAGCTAATTCATATATAGCTTTTTAAAAATACATCTCTTAGGTAATGTGAAGCACACTTCTATTTAATACTGGAAAACTAGCAAAATTGAGTCTGCTGGATTCAAGCCACTAGATGGCGTGTCAGGCTAACTCGTTGGCCGTCTCTTGGCGACTTGCTTTCCGCCTCTACACCCCATGCCATGTTTGGTGAGTCATCTCAGGCCACCTGATGTGCATTCCGGAAATGATTATAACCAAAATTCAGCAGAAAACATAACTCTCACCTAAATGGTGTGATGAGTATTATTAGGATATTCTGCCAAGATTTTCTAAGATAATCTGAAATCAGCCTCCTTCTTATTTCTTAAAAGAAAATAAAAATTTGGATTAGAATTAGGCAGTTGTGAGAAAAAATAAATTATTTTGTTTTGCTGAACTCTAATGCATCCAATGAGTCTAGTCCTTTCTTGCTTCTTAAATGAAATCTAGATCTATTATTTCTTTAGCGGCTCTTAACGGTTAATGATCTTCTGTTCATTTTTAACCCCTAAAACAGTCTTATATTTGTAATAAAAATAGCCTTTCTTTTATGTATATCAAATTCTGAACATACAGTGTCTTTCCCTCCACATCTTAAGTTGTTTCTTTTTTTCATTCTATATTTCACATTAGAGAGAAATGTATGTACTTCCCCCACACACACACACTTAGCTCATTTACTCCTTCTTTACTCTCACTCATTCCGCTTGGATCTTCTGGGGTTGCTGTGTATTTGTGGAGTCGTTATGGAAAGAAAGAGGGCAGATAAGAAGCAGGAAAGGCCTTTCTTGACTAGTACCAGTGTAATATGGCATTCTACCGAACATGAGTTCACAATAAAAAAAACTATAAAACACATAAGGAAATAAAATCTATGAATGTGAGTTAATATAAGTAACTCCAAAATTAGACTCAAAAAGGCTAATAAAAAAATGGATACAAAATTTAAAATTAGTGTGTTTAGTATATTCAAATAAAAGGGAATTGTACACAAGCGTAAGCTATGTAACACTATCAACAATGACTATGCAGATTTGAAAAAAAAATCTAAATTAAACTTTTAGAAATGAAAAATATATTAATTAAAAATAAAACTCAAAGAAAGAAAATTAGAGCTAGTCAAAGAGAAAATTAGTGAACTAGAAAATCAACTTGAAGAAATAACTCAGAATAAGGAACAGAAGACAAAGAGATAGAAAACATGAAAAGACAGATTAAGCAATATGGAGGATAGAATGAGAAGATCTAACATCTAATTGGAATTCTAATAAAAAGAGTTTAAAGAGAAGAAGAAATATTTGATGTGCTAATAGCTGAGAGTTTTCCATCTCTGAAGTAAAATCCAATCCACAGCCTCAGGAAGCACAACAAAAAGAAATCCACACCTTGTTCCTTGTTAATTAGACCAAAGAACACTAGAGACAAAAGGAAAATTTTAAAACAGCCAGGGAGACAAGACAGATGACTTACAAAAGAAGAGTAATTAAATTGGCAATTGACTTCTCAAAAGCAACAGTAAAAGTCAGAGTATGGTAGAATAATAACTTCAAGTGTTGAAAGAAAATAACTGTCAATCTAGAATTATATGCCAGTGAAGTTATCTTTCAAGAATGAAACAAAGACTTTGTTTTAGACTAACAAAAACTGTTAAAGGTATCCTGCCAACAGATCATCACTAAAGAAAACTTTCAGAAAGAAAAAGGGTTAAAAGGAACAGCTAAAAAATAGAAAGAAAATATGTGCAGAAAAACTGCGGGTGACTTTTAATGAATGCTTTATAAATAAAAACAAAATTTATTTTATAGAGCTGAAAAAGCAAGATGGAATTCAAACATTAGATAAAATAGCACAAAGTCTAGAGGAGGGAATCAAGGTTAAACTGATTTAGAGTTTATATTTAAGTTAAATCTACACATTAACATTTTTTAAGTTAACAACCAAAAGAAAATAATTGAGCCCAGATACTTCAAGCAAGGACAGATTTTTCCATTCCTAAAATCTGGAACTCTCTTAAGAGGGCCTGGCTATCAAGAGTGGTTTAATAGTTCCCTGAAGTACTTATCATTTCTATTGCTAAAATAGATTTTTAATTACTTTCTCTTAATTATGGTTCTGTGGACTTTTTCGATTTTTTTCAGAACGAAAATGTCCTCCCATGAATAGCTCTCTTCCTCCCATTCTTAACTATAATTTCCAGTAGGCATGCTTGTGCTCTATTTGAAAATGAGCTAGGTACAACTACCTTGTTCAACCACTTTTCTTACCCCTCATCGCCTCCTGAATGTTATACAGTTTGTGGTGAGTGGTCTGAGTGACAACAGAATTATCCTGGTTGTTATTTATTAAAATTTGCAAAAATACACATTATGTTCTGTCAGCACCTGTCTCTCCTATGACCCAACGTGTTTTCCTCTATTATGGTATTTAAAACAATCTGAGGAAGACATGTATGGTATGATTCTTTTTCCTGCTAAGGCCATTCAATGTCAGGTCATGATTAACCATTTTTATGTTAATTAAGAGTTCTTGGTAACAAATGTAGGTGAGAATACTTTATTTAGTTTAAAACATTCTAACTAAATTCATTTTTGTATGTCTGACACAGGAAAACAAAAATCACAGGCAACAGTGATACAAACAGTTCAGTTCTGATGTCACAAAAAAGGCACAAAAACAACTGGACAGGTGACTTATGAAGCAGACTTCTGACCCTCTGTGTCCATCCCACTGTTTCTTCTATTTCTATGAGAGAATTTTCATGTAGTAGTGTCTAAAACTTTATTTTGTCAAATGATGTGGCTTTTCCTTAAAGCCAAAATAAAAGGGAAGGTATGTGTGTATCTCTTTTAGTCTTCCTACATTTAACTCACATCCAGCCCCAACAAGAAACTCTAAGAGAACTTTTCTCTAAGCTGCTATATCTTTCTCCTTCCTACCTTCCTTGTCTCTCTCTGTATGTGGCCCCTCTTAGTTGTACTTAAAATCTCAAAATATAGTGAAGATGTCAGATATTCTTCCTCCTACGCAGCTCCTGCCCCTAATCCTGGAATTTCTGAAGTCACGATAAATCTATAGTTTGGTTCAGAAATCCCTCAAGAAGGATTTCGAAAAGAAAAGCTGAAAAACATATTGACCAAAGCCTTTCTCCTCACAGCATTACTAATGAAAATGAAACTCTCCTTGAGTGAAGCCAACTCTCTTACAAGAGCATTTGAGGAGTGGTGCTCAGTTAGATGCAGTGACGGTGTCTTATCTTCAAAGCTTCACCCCATGCACAGCATGCGCAAACATCAAGGCCCGGACTCTTTTCACCAAGTATTTGGCTGCAAAGAGAATAAGCCAGATTCCAGTCCCACTGGTATTGTAGGAATTGGAAAGAACCCTATGACAATCAGAAGGCCTGGCTCTGCATTTAAAGCCATTTAAGTATAGGCAAATCACAGCCTTTTTCAATCTTGGTTTTACAATCTGTATGAAGGGACCACGACATCCACACTGCATCTATCACAGGGGTTGATGTTAGGATCAAATGAGAAAATGCATGTGAAAGGGGCCTGTAAACAGTAACACACCATAAAAATGATACAAATGTTATTAGTATTAACCTTATCACTCTCAGGCAGTGCTAACGCTCAGGCTGCTGCTTAAAGCAGCTCAACATTATCTTTGTCCTACTCTGTTAAAAGCTTCAGTGATCAGTTCCCAGGTGACTGGGAGGTAGGATCCTGGCAGAAAAAACACTAGGCACTTTTTCTCTCTAGACTCTAAGTACCTGGGCCCCTATTTTTAGCAAATTTGGATTTCTAAGTATTCTATCAATTGGATTTCTAAGTATTCTATCAATTGGTTTCAAACTCTTTAAGATTTTGGAAGCATTTAAAATCTCATTTTGGAGAGATAGATGTTGTAGATTTTAGTATTCTTGCCCATCTCACTTTGGGTCTTCAGGTGGAAGTAGTGTTGACCAGCTAGGCTTATCATTTGCATCTTTAAAACATGATTTACTTTTGCCAACTCCACAATGGCCTCTGTTCTTTCTATTTGTGATTTAAATTTTGTTCAGAATGGCATCAAGGGAATGAGAAAATTACCTGTAATCTTGTTGTCTGATCTGAGATTGTCACAACAGATCACTATTCTGGGAATGGAAACATCTGTAACAGGCCCCTAGGGAGTGCTCTTAACTTGCCTGTCTCACTGCTTCACAGTTTTCCCACCACTGTATTCTGGTCAGCCTCTCCCCAGGGCGACAGCCAGACTACTGGAAGCCTCACCACTGCCAGCCCACCCTACAGGAGTGAGAGGGACCTCACTGGGACACTTGTAAAAAAAAAAAAATCGCAAAGCCCAGGGAAACCTCAGGACAAACTCTTTGGGGTATACCAGAGATAAGACTGAGGGCAACATTTTCCAAATGCAACCAGCTGCAGACTCCCCTGAAATGCCTATTAAAAGTGCCAATCCTGGTTCTTGACCCATCTGATTAATCTCCAAGGCAGGAGATAGGAGATGCCTTTAACAGTCACATACCAATGTATATCAGGAACATGTGAAAACAAACAGGGTACCTGACCACCCCCCTCCCATTGGTACGCAACTATATTAACAACAGCAATTAAGCAATGCCTATGGTTAGGCAATTTGGGGAAACACTGATCCAGCAGAAAAGGAGCTGAGGTTGGGAATCTAAAGTCCTAATGGGTTTGCGACTTCAGTAATGACAATGATGGTTTCTCCATCTATTAAAAAGTGTTAAGGGGGTAAATGACAACAGCATTTGTTACTTCAGCCTCTCTCAAAGACTATCTAAGGTTGTTTATATGAGGTTTTGCAGACTATTCAGAAATATTTACAGGTGTGGCTAGGAACCTCAGGTTTGGCGGCAGTCTTTTCCCTTGCCAAGTGTGCCCAGTCCTATGACAAATGCAGAGTGAGGGTCATTAAGAAGGGAGATGAGAAGCCCACTATCTCTCGCAGACCTGTGCTGTGTTAGGGAAGATGGGCAGCAACACTCAAGGCTGCAACACTGAGCCTGTGGAGCAGATGGTGAGCTCACCTGTGAGCACGCTTGGATAGAAGAGCTGGTAGGCATCCCCAGGTCCATGGCTACTGTCCCCAAATTCCGGATGAGTTTATGGATGGCTTAGAGAAGCAGTTCATCTACCAGGTGACATTCCTGCCACCTGCATCCACACCCCCTCCTCCAGCATCTCCCTAATGCAGTTGTGACTCACAGGCAAACAGACCTCGTGAGTCATTACTCCAGGCCTCCTGCAGCTCACCCTTCCAGGATCTAATTCACCTCCTTCCAGTTCAGACTTTTGAATATTAGCTCAGATCACTGAGCATACCCTTAAGCAGGATGTTAAACAAACACACACAACACTTAAGTATCAAAATATTATTTAAATTTTAAAAACCTTTAAATCTCTGTGTTTATTTTTATTTATCCATAGTGCTATTTCATACTATATATATAAAATCTCCTAATTCTTTCTTGGGTATGTCTTATTTCCCTATTAAATTGAGGGGTCCCAGTAAACAGAGCTCATGTCTTACACGAGACTTATTTTGTACTCAAACAAAACCTAGGAAGGAAGCTAACATGTACTTCCTATGAAGGACACACTATTCAAGGGAAAAGAAACAAAGGGATACAGAGAGAAAAGCCAGGGGTATTCAGGATAGCCAGCTTGGCCTTGACTTGTTTATTTAGTCTTATCTCCTGCCTACACACTCAGAAACAATTGCTTTTTCTCTCTACTGAAGGCCTGGAAGTCTGAGTGATTTATGCAGCCCTACAGAGGACAACCTGGTCCTGACCCCCCCAGGTAATTCCAGTAGCCTGCTATCTTCCTTGTATTTTTTTATTGTCTGTCTTACGTAGTTTTGCTGTCTTTGGAATTACAGGTTTCCAATTGCTATCTCTCTCATTGCTATCTTCAACAAAATCATACATGCCTGCAGCTTAAAAAAAAAAAAAGCAACATTTTTGGTCTCTGTAGTTGGTGCTACGGGGCTCTTTGGTGGTGAGAAGCCTGACACAGTGCTCAGTAGAAAGTGATAATAGCTGCTGCAGCTACCCAATATTCTTCAAAATTGCCTGAGCAAGTTGAAATCCAAAGCTGGTGACTACAAAATGATGTTTTCATCATCTTTTCCATCTGAACTGGGACCCAAACAGACAGGCTTTCAGAGGCCAGGGACACCAGCAAGTCTAAAAATCTCAGCACCAGGGTTATGGCTTGTGTCTTCCAGCCCTTGGAAGTGCCAGCACTGGTTTGAACTCTGTCCTCCTGGTTGCTCTGGAATACACCAAAGCATCTATGAAGTCCTTAGGTGGGCCAATTCTCCAAGTAGTATACCAGTTCATCCCTCTGACTCGCACTCAGCCGCTTCTTTATTTCATTGCAAACATGGGAATTTTTTTTTTAAATTTCTATCATGAAGTACAATGGATACTAGTGGAATGGTACTCTGACAACAGGGCCCAGCTCCAGTCAGATGGCTCTGGAGAAAACCAAGGAGATACTGAAAAAAGAAACATCCTTCAGAGGTTTTTCATGGATCCAGAGATAGGGAATGAACCACTGCTGGATTAGGGGACAGCAAGGTCAAGCATTATTGTCCCTTAGTGATTTAACCCAATCATGTTTCCCATTATAACTGTACAGGGTGAAATGCTTTGATAAAAAGCCTGTAAGATAAAGCAGAGGCTGTGAGACACCTATGTTTGGAGGGAGTAAGGGATTCAGAGAACACTGGACAAGAAGAGTCAATTTTGTCCTTGAAGAGAAATGAACATATAAAGTGTGTCAACTCTCACGCCTGGCGTAGGAATCAGAAATTTGGGCTAGGCTCAGCAAGGCAGTTCTTCTTTTGGTCTTGGCTGGACTCACTCATATGTTTGCAATCCGCTGAGGGTTGACAGGTTGTCAGATGGGGGATCAGGAGTAATTGAGCTCTTTTCTCTCTTCATGCAAGAAGACAGTCCAGGCTCATTCACTTGCTGGTGGTCAAGGTTCCCATGAGCAGCAAGAAAGGTGGACCCCGTTCATAAGAACTTTCAGTCTTTACTTGTATCACATTTGCTATTGAGCCATTGGTCAAATCAAATCATGTGGCCAATTTCTGATGCAAGGGGTGGAAAAGACTGCACTTCTCAATGAGAAGGGAGGAATTTGTGGCCATTTAAAAATCTATACAAATTACAAAATCCACGCAGTTCTAGCTTTTGGATTCAGGCAAAATACATTACTTAAGCAAGGGTGGAAACAGGAAGCGCTCCTTCCGGAGAAAGCAATAGCCTTTTTCTCCCGTAAGTATCTACAGTGGTGGCCTAGTTCGGGCAAGAGATGCATGCTCCACATCTCTGGTGTCCTGGAATGGCAGAAACAATTCATGGTAAATGAAGCACAAAACCAGAAAAGACTGAATGGAATTTGTAGCGGAAATGACCCACATTCCAAATATGTCATTCTCCTCTTAAATTCTTTCTCATTCTTTTCTATTTGAGTTACTGTTTTCTCCTCTTTTTCTCCCTCTTCTCTTTCATGTGTCTGGTTTAAGTATTTATCAAAAGGCACCTGATGACAACCTAATCAGAGTGCAGAGTGGGGTGGGGCTCTTTGTGTGGCACCAACCTGTGGAAAGTTCCAGAGAGGAGAGAAAGAGAAGAGCCCTTTGCGTCCAAAATTCAGATACAGATGTGAGAGCAGAAGGAGAAAAAGCAGTTCATGTTCTAGGAGTGGAAAAAGAAATACCACTTAGGCAGCTTTCAAAAGATACACTCTCTTTTGTTTTGTCCCAGCCACTCAAGAATTGTCATTTATAACGGCAAATTGAAGTCATTTCTGAGATTGTCCCAGAGGTCACTGTCACTGAGCTCACCAAAGGCCTTTTGATTTTAGTGTAACAATAGTCATTGACTAGTGACTGGGAAGTGATGGGTATAAAAGGTACATTTTGCCTTGAAGCTATCTTCCTTTGTCAGCAGAAAGCCTTCTAATAGTAGTTATAAATTCTTCTGTCTCTAAGCATAGCACAGGAGGTATAGAAAAGCATACTGTAGGCATAGGCAATTTCTGGAGATTAGCAGTTAAGAGCTAATTCTCTTTTAAAATTGGAAATGGAGTCCTGGTTTTACTAAGGAAGGAGGTTGGACATAAACTCTATGGGTGAGAAACTCTGTATGTGGGAATATTCCCATATGTCATTTTCTTGGTAAGTTTCTCAAACTAGTTAGACGGGAACAGAGGTTTGAAATCAGCCTCCTTTAAAGGCTGCCTCCCATCTTTTGCCAAAGTAGAGGTCAGCAAATCTTCCAAAGCAGAGGTCAGCAAATCTTCCAAGGTGATGGCCAGAGAAGGTCCTGGTCCTACTTGGCTCTTGGGTATGTGTCTTGTCCCCGTAGTCTGCATGTGATTTCTGGTTACTCAGAGAGATGTCGAAACATCAGACCACAAGGGACATCCTGGTTGGAAAGTCACTCTAGGAAAGAGCAGAAAGAGCTCAACATTAAACCACATGCTAAGTAAAGAAGCAACCAACAACAGATGGTTCATTGCGGGGTGTCTACAACCCGGTCAACCTGCACACCCTGATGCAAGACATTTCATTTAGACTTATGATGGCTTCACCTCAGTTGGTGCTGAAGCCAACAAACATCTGATAGAACTTAGTTCCATGGGGAAAGAATAACTCCCTACCCTTTTGAAGGTAACTATGTTTACAGCACCACAACAGCAGGTGTGGATGGTGTACCATAAAGCTGAAAAAAAGTTTCTTCCCTATTCATGGTACTTTGGTCATTGCATTTTTCTATTTAAAGAACAACAAAAGACATTTGTTTTGGAGAAGTAATAATGCCAAGACTGTTTTCTGCCCATATTCTTCCTCCTCATACTGCACACTCAAGAAAGTATGAGCTTGGAATCATGAAAGCTAAAATAGCAAGGAGGCAGGGAGCAGAAACACCTGTGCTTGGAGAGTACTCGCCAAAGCATGGAGGTCACAGGTGCTTTCCACCTCCACAGCAGACATCTGTCTAATGTGGCTGTCCCACAGTGCTCCTCTAAGGCCCACAGCTTGTACTTGGGGGCTTGAGGAATGGAATGCGCTGCTCTTGGCATCTAGAGAGTAAGCAATAACGTCTACATAAGGCCACTTACTGAAGTGGCAGTGAACTGGGCAGGCACCAAAGGATTTCCTTCACATGTACTGGGCACAGTACATGATTTGCACTAAGATGTCAAAGGAGTTGTCCTTTGTAAATAGCAGTGGCTCCTAACCTTCTCTGGGATATAGACTCGGGCATTTGATGCAAGTTACCGACCCTGGCCCCAAGGGTGGTTGAGGGTGGGGAAGAACACACAAACTGAACATTCTGAGCACAGGTCTCAGAAGCCCCCCACAATCTCCGGCACTAAGTGCTTCTTAAGGCTGGTCGTTAATTATCTAATGCTCTCTGTAAAACCATACACTTCTACTTTCTGCCTTTATGCAACTGTCCAGGGCCCCAGGCTTCACCAGGCCCTAAGATAAAGAGAGCTTGAAAAAGACCCCTCCCTAACATCTTCAGACAAATTCCCCAAAGCAGGCTTCCTGGCTGCCACACCCTGACTCCCCCAAACAAGCCCTTCCCCAGACCCCGCGGCACCTCAGGGTAGGGAGCCTTCTGCTCTGCTCTGCTTTCTCACGGCCTCGCCAGCCCTGGGACAGCGACCCTGCCCGCCCCGCCCAGTGGCTCTCCTCTCGGCCCACTTGGAAGAGCAGCGCCAGACGCGTACTCACAGTTTTCTTGGCCGGCTCCTTTTTCCTCTTCTTCTCAGAGTTGCTGTGGTAGGGCAGGTCTCTGCTGCGGTAGGACGGGCCGCGGGTCAGCTCCAGCTCACTGTAGGGCGGCAGCGTGTCTTCGTCGTCGGACGCATCCTCCTGGTCGTCCTGCGGCGCTCCAGCCTTGTAGGTGCCCGGCGGCGACCAGGCATAGTAGGAGGCGCTTCGCTGGCTGAGCTGGGCGCTCAGCTTGGACGGTGTCTCCAGGCTGCCGCCACGGCTGGCGCCCTCGGGCCGGGGCTGCCGATCCAGCACGCCGCCCAGGTACGAGTGGTCATACTTGGGCACCGTGCCCGGCGTCCGGCTCACCAGCCGCGGCAGGTGCGCGTCCTCGGCCGGCCGTCGGCGCGGGGGGCTGTAGGACCACCCGCGGTCCGCGTCGGTCAGGGGCTCGCGGCTGCGATTGCGCTGGCCGTAATACTCCTCCAGGGAGCCGTCCTGGTAGAAGCCCCCATGCGCCCGGGACTCCGAGCGCTCGAAGCGGCTCCCGCTCCGGGCCTCGTGGCTGTTGCCGTCGGTCCGGCGGGGCCGCTGGCCGTAGGAGTCTGCAAAGGCCGCCAGCTCGTCCATGGAGACTGCTGGCACCCCAGTGGCGAAGTTCTTCCGGGACAGCATCTCAGATTTGGAGCGCTGCTGGCTGCAGGCAGAGGAGGCATTGGTAAGTCGGCCAGGTACTGCCTGTGTGCCTAACACCCGCCACATGCAAGGTGGGGGAGCTGGAGGTTGAGCTCTGAGAGCACCCATCGCGTTCTGGGTCTGGGTCGGGAGACCTCGGCCCCAGCCTCAGCTCTACTCCTGGCTGGATGAGTCATCTTGGCAGACCTCAGAATTTCAAGTTGAGGGTAACTGTCTGATGAGTTTGTGCGAAGGATCAAAATGAAGTGTGCTAGAAATACTTTGTCATCTCTGGAGTGTTGAAACACCAGAGAGCCACCTTCTGATCATCAGGACATGACCTCTGGTTGACAGCCACACATCTCACTCCACCCACCCTCAAAGCCAACATTGGTGGCAATACCCACAGTGGGCCCCAGGAGCCCCTGCAGTACATGTAACGCACAGAGTGGCCTTTTCCTCCTTCAGAACTAAGGGCCAAGTTACCTCTTAGAGCAAGAGGCCAAAGGGACCTGAGGATCAGGTCAGAGAAAGGCAGTGTCTGCTATCTTTCAAGGTAAAGGTGTTATTCCAGAGGAAGTGGAATAACTTCACACAAAACTGAGTGAAAGCCTTGTTCTTGCACATCTGTTGGCCACATCACCCTGGGTAAATTCCTTAGTATCTGTCAGTTTAAATTTCCACAGCTTAAAATAGGGACATTAACAGTAGCTGCCTTTTAGAGATATGAGAATTAAATGCAATAGTAGGAAGTGTTTAGCATTTTACCTTTTACATAATACATGATCAGAGATGGGAGGTGATGGGTGGGATTTTTAAGAGGTTATAGGATAAAATACACGAGAAGGGTAAAGATATGTTAAGGTTCATTAAGGGGTCTAGAGCACCCCTTTTAAAAGTTCTTGAATATTTTCCACATGGTGTTTCAAGTGTTTCCTTGCCTAATGAATGAGACCTTCCATATCCGGTAGAAAGAGATAAGGCAGGATGACCCAGAATGGACAGAGATGCTATTGGATAACAAGAGCCTCAGATCTACTTTGCCTTCCGGCTCCTGCTCCCTCATGTTTAGCACCAGATCTGCCCCTCACAGCCATCACCTGTGCCTGAAGCTCTCTCGATCCTCTTTGTTATACTCCACAGCTGAAGGCCCCCGGCTTGTCCCACTGTTGCCTCCCATGACACCTGACCAGTAGTCAGGATTGCTCTCCAGGTCTCCAGACACAGGGAACTGCTTGCTTCTCATCTGATGGTAAGACTGGCGGAAATTGCTGTCCCCCTCATGCAGGGAGCTGAGTTCTGAGATGGTGTTGTTATCTGCAGGAACAAAACCAGGCAGGATAGAGCTTTCTACATGTTAAATAGCAAGGGAATTCTGTTAAGGGCTGAAATCAAAGGCTTTGGAAAGCTCCTGCCTGAGGGCCTCAATCCTGTCCAGGGAGGATTATAGACATGAACTAGTAATATTTGTGTTGTTAGCTCAGCAGGAAGTGGCTCCATTTGGAAGCCTACTTGTTTGCAGAGAGGAAGGCTTCCTACATGCTCAGTTCTTGGAATAGAAGAATCATTGTTATTGCTGCACCTAAGGCAGGCTTTCCAGAACTTGGGTTCTCTGTAGCTGGCCTCCTCCTAGTACGTCATCATCCCTCCTCAAATGTTTTCTTCTTTTTGTATTCTTCTGAGATGAACTGTGATTATCCCAGGCATGCTAGGCCAAAAGAGGGGGAGAAGCTACAGAATACTGCATCTTCCCTAGATGGGCCTTCAAAGCCAGGACTGCCATGCTTCACAGGCACCCTGTCCTGGCCTCTTTGCTCTGTGGCCCTCACCACACAGCAAGAAGTTCACAGATCAATGGGAAGTGCACACCTAGTGTCCACATGCCCCCCTTCTAACTCATGTTCATTCAGGAACCTGAAATATCCTGTCTGAATGGCACCAAGTTTACTTCCAGAGCCTGGGAAGACCCTTTCACTCCAACTTTTCCAGATATATGTGACCTTGGGTGGCCAGACCAGCTGTTTGGAAGTGTGGGAAGAAAAGTGGGGTGTACTTCTGGCCTTTGTGTCTCTACTTGTACTCTGGCCTCAGCCCCAAAATGTAAGGGAGGTATCTAGTCACAGCCTCCTCATTCCCAAGGTGGCATTACGTTAGACTTTTGTAAAAGCACTTGTGAACAAGGATCAGAATCAGAGTCTGGAAAGGGAAAAAACCCAACTATTTATTTTTAAAACTTTGAAATGTACTGAATTTCATTGTACCTTAAAAATAAATCCAGTGAATCTATTTTCAATGTAACTGAATCCATTTGTTTTCTAAAATCCTTTGATTAGAACTTCAAAATATTATCCAAAATAATATTTACCAGGTTTAAGGCCTGGCTATTGAGTGAGAGGTAAGGCAAGATAAGATGAGAAAAACACAAATGTCTGTCTCAGATTCCTCTCTACTTTTCCCCTTTCCTATCCCAGACAGTCCTTGGAGGAGCTGGACAGTTTTGCACAAAAATGAGGAAAGGCCTTCAAAGGCAGCTTCCTCATCCTATTTTACGAGAGACACAAGGTTTACCATGAATGACATTGAGTTTAATCATGAAGTCAGTTGGTTTTTAATTATAATCTAATTTTTAAACCTTTTCTTCCTTCTAAAGAGAAAGGACTGTGCTTGCTTCGAGGAAAATAACTCAGATACTATTGATTAATAAAATCTAGAAATTCTCCTTTCCAATGATCCCTCTGAATTCCAATATCCCAGGGACAAGACAACTTTAAAACTTACCAAGTGAGACTATGGAAAAATAACACTGTTGGCTCTGAACTTTCCTTTAACTTCAGGTAATATTTGATCTTTTTATTTCTTCAGATAGTGAGGGCTATTTATGTTTCACTATTCACAGTGATGTATTGTCTAAACTCTATGTTACACCAACATTTCTGCCAAGTTGAATATACACAGTTACCTCTCCAGCTTCACAGACACCAAATAATGTAACTCTAGGAAAAAAGTAAGCCAACTTTATTGTAAAGGGCCAAAAAGGAAGTATTTCAGGCTTTGTAAGCCATGTGGCACAATTTTTCAATTCTTTCCCTGTAGGCATTAAAAAAGTCATAGATGACATATAAGTGAATTGGTATGGCTTTGTTCCAATAAAACTTTATTTATAAAAATAGGAAGTGGAAGATATTTGGCTCAGGAGTTTGCCAATCTCTGCTCTAGGACTTCCCAGAATAAAAACATTCTGAAAAGCAACTCCACAGTTACTAAGGGTAGGGAGCAAATGAGGACCATACTGGCTAGCAAATTCATGAGTCTGGACCTCAAACTTCTTCAAAATTCTTACAGAATCTACTGTATTACTGAATTACTTCCTTTTTCCAACCTAAAGCCATGAAATCTATTTATAATGAGATTTTCAAGATTGTTGCACTTCCGTGATCTACCGCACTGTTTGCTCTTCAGGAATAAAACCTCCAACTACACGTGAATTATATTCCTATTTCATCTCTACACAGTTATTGTAATGTCATCCTGCAAGTTCCAGGAGATCTGAGTCTCTGTTCTGGCATTGGCACTGAGTACTGCCAATGGTTATTTTCCCTCTCTGACTCACTGTCTTCCTCTGTTAAATGAAAAAGATGGATTCAACAACCTCAGAGTCCCTGCCAGACCTAGAATTCAAAAATTCTATAAGCTAGAAGGCTATGGTCTCTTAAGAGAATCTGCTGTTACAGCTATAAAGCCATGCATAGTTTGCTCAAAAGTTTCTTGTGTAAAGAGCACAAGATTGGGCTCGGCGCCTGTAGCTCAGCGGCTAGGGTGCCAGCCACATACACCAGACCTGGCGGGTTCGAACCCAGCCCAGGCCTGGCAAACAACAATGACAACTACAACCAAAAAATAGCTGAGCATTGTGTCAGGCACCTGGAGTCCCAGGCGCTGAGGCAAGAGAATCACTTAAGCTCAAGAGTGAATTTGCTATGAGCTGTGATGTTACAGCACTCTACTGAGGGTGACAAAGTCAAACTCTATCTCAAAAAAGAAAAAATAGCACAAGACTGGGAACTAGAAAAACTCGGTTCCAGTCCTGATTGTCACTGCCCTCCTGATTATCACTGTACCTCTTTGGCTTTTGTTTCCTCATCTGCAAACTGCAATGGTTGACCTAGGCCATCTCTGAGGTCCCCTTCAACTCTAAGTTTCTATTACCTTATGACCGGCTACCCCGCTGGAGACCATTTTAATCACAGTCGACAGACAGGAGACATCAGCTAAACCAGAATCCAGTCTTCACTGTTAACCTTAGTTGTCAACTTTTTCTCTGAGCTGTGAGATTCACAGATTTCCTGCACAGGCTTCTTCTTGATCCCTGATTCACTCTGTCTCTGGCCCCTTACAGGGATCCATGACAACATTGTTACAACTAGCTTGTCAAGTGCAGTGACATCTGCATTCCTGACATTCCAATCTGGAGATGGTCTTTTTATAGCCGTGTGGTGGGAGGATACAGCAATGGATACAATGCAGACAGGATGAATTTAGAATTGCAAACTGGGTGGAATATGTTGTCCTTAATCTGAATAAAGCTCCTCTAGTCTGGGACTGTTTCCCCAACAATTCCATCAAGTCTCTTGTTAGTTCCAAGAAGAGGAAGGTTCAAAGAGAGAGCGTAGTGACCTCACTACCATGCCTGCCAGCACCCTCTTGATAATTAGCCTGGCCAAGTCAGACTTGCCCTATGTTGCCTCCCATGTTAGGCGGTAATTTGGAATCCATCCCAAGAATCAGCTGTGTCAGCTGCAAAGTCTCCAAAGGGTTGGGGGTAAGTTAAGGGTTAGGGCCCTGGAACCTACAGACTTAGTAATTATAAAGTTCTTTGGAGAAGAGGAACTGCCTCTTTGCTTGCCCCTCAGTCTTTGCTGTTGGGCTTCTCAGAAGAATGAATGTCAACCTCTATTCCCAGATTGATTTGCCAGACTAGTTCTTTCTCTTTCATTGAAGCCTCCATGCAGCGGGTTGGCAGCTGGATTGTTCAATGCTAGAGCCTTTCACGTTGGGAAAAGCTGATAACTCAAACTTCCACATCTTAAGTCATTATTTTTAATGAATTTTAAAGGGAATAGCAGGGAAAGGCTTTTAATAAAGCATTCTAAACCCCAAGATAATACAGCTCCAGCAATACTTACTGCCCCATGGAGAGACACAACATAAACTAAAGTGGAACACAACTACTATACTCTGCACACCATGAGCCCTTTTATTCCCCTCTGTGTCTGCAGAGCTACTTTCTTCGGCAGTGTCACCAATACCCTGCTAATTCTAACCCTGCAAGCTCACAGCCACCCCGGTTTGGTAATCCCCAATTCTCCTTTTAGCTACTAACTCTAGCATGATATACAGATCATATAAAACCAACAGATGCTCACATCTGCCTCTCATCCTTCTGGCTGGATCAAACTGAGCCAGCTCCTTCTCAACATAGTACAGGACCTTCATGGAGTCTCTCTCTTTATCAGCTTGGATCCGGTAACCTTTGCGAACTGTTGAAAAAAAGTACAAGAAGGTGAGCTGAGAAAGGAAAATATTAGGAGAAAGAGGCCTCCATTCATTTTACCACGTAGAAAGCATGGTTCCCAATTATAACAACTCTTTCTAAAATTGGCCTAGAAATAATAATCTGTATTTATACATATGTGACCATACCTGAGATCTTTTTTATTAGATGATGCTGTCAGAATGGAGGGTCTCAAAGGCAATAATAAAATCGCACTGCAGTACATTTTTAGTCATTTGTTAACCTCTGCTTCCTATCTTCTGACCTCCTATGGCTCCACTTAAAGCTCATCTTCTCAAAGCTTTTGAGTTACACTGGAGGGTATCCTCATACTAAGAAAAGACCACTTTCTAGATTGAGGACATATGTCACTCTGCAGTCTGAAGACCACATCTTCCTTTTGTAGAAGCATAGGTCACTTTAAAACAGATATTCAAACATCAGGGGCTTTGACAAAGGTAGCCTGAAAGCCTCTAGTTGCCTGGGAGGTGGTGTACAAATTCCTTCAACTGAGTGGTACATAAGAGCTAATATTAGATTCTAGACTATATATACATATTAGTACAAACAAAATGCAGAATATGTAGATTTTTAATTCCGATCCCATTTTATTCGTATAGCATTTTTTTTTTAGGAAAAGAAATATTGTATTTTAGACATAATTACCTCAAGCTGTTGCAATGTAGTTATAATCAGGTGTTATTTTCAGAGCTTCATGAAAAAATAAAACTAAATCAAGGCAGATAATACCATCTCCTACTATTCGTCATTCATATTATCAGGGGCAAAGGTTCTTTAGACCTCAAATCCCTTAGGTATCAGTCTAGCCCAATACCAGTCCCAAGGATGATCAGACACCAATATGCCTCAGGCAGTAGGCCTCAGGTACAGATAAAAGAAAGAAAAATATAAAAGAAGGGAGTAATGGGATGGTAATAGAACAACGATGGTGATTAGACAACACTTAGTAGGCACTGAAAATGTACTAGATACTGTGCTAAATGCTTTAATGGACACCTGTTCCTTATAGCCTCCTAAAGGAAATACTGTCATCAGCCATATTTTATGGTTGAGAAAACTTTGAATCAGGAGGGTTTCATAATTTGTCCAGTTTGCTGACACTTTGTCAGGGTCAGGGCTGGAACCATATAGTTTAATGGAAGCTTAACCATTAGAACATCTTGCCTCTCTAGAGTCTAGGAGGAGAGAGAGTAAGTGAGGGAGACAAAGAAGTACAGCTCCGAGTAGGAAATACTCTTAGGTGTGCCATGGGTTGTATGATCACAGCATGGCCCTGTCTCCCAGCTGAGCAGGACTGTACAATGGGATGTAAGCTGGTGCCCTAATAATTTTCTGTTCCCAAAGTGGGACAAATACCATAAAGAAGTCACATGACTGCACGTGCCTCCAGAGAAAACCCTGATTTATAGTCTCTGGTCATGTTACCCTGGTTGTGGACAAAGCCCTCCCACACAAGCTATTTGCGTTGAAGACTAAAATATAAAATTCCACAGCACTCTAACTGCAGCCCAAGCACGGAAGACAGAGAAGTCACCCACATACCCATTTGCAGGTGCACTGCTTTTCTATATGAAACATACTGGGCAGTCCACATTCATCTCAAATTCTGGAATTACTTAGGAAAAAAATAAAGAACAAATCCCAGCACATGCTTTTTAGTGGCATCTTCTCCCAGAGGTTAAATCCATAATCCATGCGCAGAAGCAATTATTAGCAGAAATGATTTTATTTATCAAGCTACACATTCTTCCATCGTTGCAGAGGCGTTCACAGAGTAGTACAGACAGTTCAATTAAAATGCAATTATCCCACGGAACTGCTATGTCTGTTCTGGAGGCAGTTACGTCTGATGGATGAGCTCTGGGAGGTAGGGAACTAGGCATCTTGTAGGCAAGCTACTGCTGGGTTACTGAGGAACCTCAAGTGGTGACCTATCCAGGACTCAGTTTTTAAGTCCATAAAATACAACTAATACTTCTCAACTTCAAATCTCTTAAAAAAGAGAGGACAATCAAGACCAAATCAGTGGAGCACGTTGAGTTCTTTATATCAGGAGTAGCTTAAATGCTGCCTCCTCCAAAGGGCTTTCTTTGATTCTCATAGCGAGAAAAGTTCTTTCTCTGACTCTCTAACTGACAAACCATTTTGTTGAACGTTTATTTTGGCCTTTATTCTAGTTTGTTTCAAGTTATTTGTGTAAATATTTAATCTTAAAAATTCCTGAAGGAAAAAAATCCTTATCATTCTGTATGTCCATGTGCCTAGAGCCACCATACTTTACATATAGCGGGCACTTAATAAATATACATTGAATTGCAGCCAGCCTGGGGATGGGGACAGAGTTAAGTTTCTTTGAGGATGGGCGGGGAGGCTCATGCCTGTAATCTTATCAATCTGGAAGGCTGGGGTGTGTAGATTGCTTCAGGAGTTTGAGACCACAATGAGCAAGAGCAAGACCCTGTCTCTATTAAAAATAGAAAAACTAGGTGGGTGTAGTGGCACATGCCTATAGTCCCAGCTACTTGGGAGGCTGAGGCAAGAGGATTGTTCACACCCAAGAGGTTGAGGTTGCTGTGAGCTATGATGCCATGGCACTCTACCCAGGACGACAGAGTAAGGCTGTCTCAAAAAAATAAAAATAAAAATAGTTTCTTTGAAAAGTGTACTTTCAATAGAGTATCCCTGGCTAAACTGTAAACTTCCTGAAGATAAGGACTAGGTCTCTGCTCTTCCGTATCCCCAGCACTTAGCATAGAGCCTGGTACATTATAGACATTCAAAACATTCATTTACAAAAATGAATGAATGGATGGATGAACAAGGAGAAATTAGGAATAGAAACTGAAACTATACTCCAAGAGATTATGAAAGTTGGTAGATGAGGCTATGTTGGTGGTTTAGTGGAGAATTTTGACCAGGCAGGGAAAAGCATGAATGGTAGCCTTAGGAAAGCAGCAAGGTTCAAGTAAACATTGTGATTATTATTGATTAGCATATAATGCCTAGCATATTTCTAGGCATTAGGAAAGGGGTCTACTCTACCTACAGCTGGTGGCTTTATGTAGGTGTTCTAGTGTATGGTAAACACTCAGTAATACTGAGATGGCGGGGAGGCTGTTGCTATAGGAAACAATGTGTCAGCTGTCCCCTGGCAGTGAGACATGGCCAGTGAGAATGGCTGCTGCCCTGAGCAACAGCTGGAGGATCCTCAGTTAATTGCAACTTGGACTGGAGCTTGGATTGTTTTCTATGTCATTATAACAAATTACACTCCTCATTATGACACAGATTTGATTGTGTATGTATAGGTTATGCTGTCCTTGAAAAGTTACAGTAAGCATTTGTAGCTTCAAATGAAGATCAGAGTTTTGCATTCAATACTGGTATTATAAAGAGACTCCATTATACTAGATACTTTCAGCTTTGATATCCCATTCACAGAAGCCCCATGGCTTCAGAAATATACATTCTATCATAATTTTTTTAAAAAGAAAGATGCAAAATATTGATATTTAGATTTTAGGGGCTGTATCCATTTGGTTTCAGTAGCTAAAAATTTAGGGAATTCTCTCTTTAAAAGATACTGGGTTTTGTTTGTTTGTTTGTTTGTTTTAATGGTAAGTTACAAGTTTGACCATGCAGTACACTAAACTATTCTTCATCCAGGTAGAACCTGGCTCTATGTCATATATATGCTCAGGAGCATATGAAATACCAGAAAACCTTTCTTTATCCTGCCTTTCCAAGGATAAGATTTTCCTTTCTGAGCCAGCATCATGGAAGAATCTTACCATATATTGCCTTGTATTACCTACTAATTTTATTTCCATTCACGAACCCCTATCAACTACCCTACTAGACTGTAATTCCTTGAGGATAGGGAAAAGTTGTAGGCATTCATTAAATATTTCTTGATTTGAAAGCAAATAGATGGTGTCAGATTGATTTTTATCTGTAATTTGTCTGAAGATCAGAGAACTCTCTGATGCATGATGATGTTTTAATGGGAAATGTCCTAGACTATTGGCCAAAGTCCAGCATATGTGGAAAATGACTTTCTTCCTGGTGATGTTTCAGTTTAGGGTTGATGGATGATTTATTTCTGCTTTCGGGTTCAGTCTGGTGCAAGTCCTTTGGTTGGCATGGCTCTTCATACTTCAGCTCTCCTCATTTATTAGTCTTGCCAACTTTGATTTTACTGGAGAGGGGATACTGGGATATCCACTTTGATGCCAAACTGTAATTTCAAAAAGTCTTACGGCTTAAGGATTTGAGCTGGTATTTTTGACCCAATTAAGGCTCAGCTATTTTTCAGCTAAGTTCTCCTTTGTAGCCAAAATTCAACTGGTAAAACTTGCAAAAAAGGAGTCTCTGAGGCAGATACCCATGGATACAGACTTGTTCTTCCTGTCCTATCTTAATGAGCTAAGTAAGGCTGTTTATGGATGATGGAACAGCTGCCAGATTCCACCCCCCAGGTGACAGCATCTCAGTTGTGGGAGAAGTGATTCTAAAAATTTGCATATTCTCTGTATACATACAGTAGGCATATATATATAGACACACATCCTTATTAATTTTGAAAATGACATTTAAAACCCTACCTGCCTACTCAGTTCTTTTACATGAATAAGAATTCACAGGTATATGTGAAATAAAATGGATTAGCAAAGCCAGAGTAGCTGCGGGAAGACCAGGTGGGATATAATTGCGTTAAGCAAGGTGGGAGGTAATAGCAGCAAGGACTAGGATAGCTGCAGTAGACACAGAGGAAAGTAAACCAATTCAAGGTTATTTGGGGGCACAGTCTAAAGGACATGGTGACCAACTGGATGTGGGAAGTAAGGGAGAAGGAAGAGATAAGAATGAAGTCTCTGCTTCTGCTGTGGGCTGTGGAGGAGGACAAAGGTGCCATCCACTGAGATAAGATACACAGAAACTGGTTTGAAGTGAAGCAGCAGCAGATTAAGTCAGTTTCCGAGGCTAAGGTGGAAACGCCATCAAGACATCCAGATGGAGATGTTCAGAAGGCAATTGGATAAATGAGACTGAGGAGCAGAAGAAAGAGTAGAGATAATGCTTGGAAGACATCAGCATATAGATGACAGTCGAAGCCAGGGGAGTAGATTAGATTTCCCAGGGAGAGGGCATCAGATACAATAGACATATCTAGAAGAGGCATAGCAGCAGAACAGCTAGCATACAGAGAGATAGTTAGGGAAAGTTACAAAGCTCCTTACTGAGAAAGGCAAAGAATGATGAGTGGATTAGGGGTGGCAAATGCTTTGGGGAAGTCAGGGGAGGTAAGGATTGAAAAGTATCCATTAGAGACCCAGTGCAGTGGCCCGTGCCTTTAATCATAGCACCCTAGGAGGTCAAGGTAGGTGGACTGCCTGAGCTCAGGAGTTAGAGACCAGCTTGAGCAAGAGAAAAACCCTGTCCCTAAAATACAGCCAGGTATTATGGCAGGTGCCTGTAGTCTGAGCTACTGAGGAGGCTTAGGCAAGAGGATCACTGAGCACAAGAGTTTGAAGTTGCTATGAGCTATGATACCACAGTACTCTTACTGAGTGAGACTATGTCTCCAAAAAAAAAGAAAGAAAGAAAGAGAAAGAAAAGAAAGAAAGGAAAGAACAAAGAAAAGCATCTGTTAGACTTTTGCAAAAAAACAATCCTGGCAAAAGATGGTTTCTGGAGTGGTGAAAACAATAGCAGGATGACGTTAGTTGGGGACTTGGTGAGATCAGAGAGAATGGAGACATCAAATATTCAAAATTCTTTCAAGTAGTTTGGCTATAAAGACAAGAAAGAGGATAGGGGAGAAATATTAGCGGATTACAGAGTTTTTGCAAGTTGTTGTATTTTAATGGGAGAGATTTGCGCATATTTTGAATGTTGATAGAAAGGAGTCACTGGAGAAGGAAAGGCTGGAGAGGTGAGGTGGGAATGGGGGAGAGGGTGGATCTCCAGCAGAGATGGAGCCTTGAGTAGCTAGAAGGGATGTATCCAGAGAAGCCCAGAAGCAGACAGTCTTCTTTCATTGTAACAGAGAAGGTCTCAAGTAGCTGCCATGAAGAATGGGAGAAGGAAATAGGGTGCCCCTTATCTCTCTCCCTCTCAGTAACCAATTGGCTATACCATACAAAGATGTTCAAAAGAGTATTATGTGCAGATGTAATCTGAAAAATTACTGTTGCTAGTTAATAAAACAGGCAGAATCTACACTTTTCTAAGTCATTATTTCTAAACATTTTTAATGTTCTTTAAAAAATAAATCTACATAGAACATGGGCCTAGGCCACCTTTCTTAGAGGAGGACAAACACCATTTCTACTGCTGCCGATGGGACTAAGAGTACAAAAATGTGCCACATATGGCTCAAGAAAAACTCTGTCCTGACTCAGCCAGCCAGATGATGATGATGACATGGGCCAGACTAGCTGTGGCTGACACTGACTACCATCTCTGCATTTTTTTCCTTGCTAACAGAACCCTAATTTTGTTCGCTTCCAAAATGCGTAGTTGTTTAGGCCTAAGAGGTGAGTCTTGATTAGTTCAAGCCAATCTGGTTTAGGTACAGGTATTGACACAATTCTTGCCAATAAAACTGCAAGAAGCCTGGTGCATGGGGGAGGAGCTCCTGGAAAAGTTTTTCTCACTCTTAAGAAAAGTGGCAAAGGGAACAGCAGACTATTTTCTATCTCTGAATGCACTTAATACCTGAAACTACAGCAGTCATCAAGGGATTATGAGCAAAGCTAGACAAGGTGACAGAATCAAAAACGGAAAGGTGCCACCTGAACCCTTCAATTAACCAACCTTGCAGCTACCCTACCTTGCATTTCCTGTTATATGAAATAATACATTTTCCTCTCTTTAAAGGCACTTCTAATTATAGTTGGTTAGTATGGCAGGATGGAGCCAAAATGATTGAACTACAACACGCAGGAAGTAGAAAAAGGCTAAAAATGGGAGAGAGGAACTATTTCCCATGCTATGAATAAGAACTGTTTTATCATGACAATCCATTAAATAAAAGGTAAGGGAAAAAGGATTCTGGAGAGAAAGAAGGACAAAGATTAGAAAAAAGGAAGCAGAAATAGAGTCTGAGACAAGTTCCACTAATGTCTCTTTTGCCCACACCATCCTTCACGGAGAGGGACTACATTGTCTTTATCTCTCTAATTCCCTGTGTGTCCTTGATCATTAGCTTTTACTTCCCAGTCTGTGACTCATTCTGTCTCAGACGTCAGAATTCTACTAATAGTTCTAGGGAGAGAAAAGCACAACTACCAGTTACTCACCAAGGATATCCACTCCTTCCATAGACAGGCATCAGTAGTTCATAAAGAGGGCTAGAGACTCTTTCTCACTGCCCCCCAAGAGGCACCCAGACACTGCCAGGGGAGAAGCACCTGTTCTACTAACCCTAGTGGCTCATCTACATCTGGGAATTTTAAAATCACCTAAATCTACAACACATACAATGCTTACCTTTCACTACCCTGTAAGCTGTTAAAATGCCTCAGGAAAGCTGTATTTTAATGCCCTTCTACCTCTGCCCTCTACACTTGCCTGTAGCTACAAATTCATCACGTCCCAAATGGAGTGAATCTTCACCCAAATCCGCTCTCCTCACCAATTGCTTCATTTCATTGGGGTCATCTTGGAGCCTCCCTTTCCTAAATTCCCCAAAATTTCATTGCTTCTTTCAAAGTATGTATCACTCAGATTGACCCATGAATTTCAACTCCTGTGGTCTCCATCATAATCCAGCAGCTCACACTTGAGCCACTTCAGTCCTGTCACACTCATGGTCTCTGGCTCTGCTCTCTCCCTCTTATCACTCACCTTATCACCTTGGTACCAACTCTGCTCTCAGGAATATGCCTGCTGTGGCTCTCTTACTATGCCCTGGCTCCTCTGGAGGGGTTTGAAGGCCCTCCCTGATCTGGCTCCACTTTCCTCCATCAGGCTGATGAGCTGGACACTGCCAGACACCTGCACTGTGCCCTTCCAGCTCTGGGACTTCCCCACACTGGCCTTCCCATTTGGGGTGCTTAGTATCCCTGCTTGCTTTTATAAATCCTGCTCATTCCTAGGCCCAGCTCAAATCTCACCTCCTGTCTAAAGTCTCTATAACCACTTCAGCTCTTTTTGCTTGAACTCCAAATACTATACTCTTTAGTATCCATTTTAATAAAGGTCCATACTCTCTCCTTGAGTAAGCCATACTAGCTAGAAACACCATGTCCTACACTGCTCACTGACCCTCACGGTACCTGGTGCAGTCCTAAATATGCAGTAGGGATGAGATAATTCTTAACTGAATGATCAATATTCAGGGGGGGCACCTAGTCTCTTTTTCTTATAGTTTTAGTTATGAAAGAGGCTAGAAACAAAGCATTGGTCAGCAGTGTCACAATGTCCATGGCCCTTGAAAAGCCTGAAGTAGCCAGAAGGCACCTGCTTCTAGAAGGGAGATAGCCATTTTCCACAGATGTATCACTGAACTGATTGCATTTATCAGCAAGGAACCAGGTGGGGGCCCAAGACAAGAATGGGGCAGGGCAGTCTGGAACTACATTTACCACTGTGGCTTCCTCCAGTAGAGTCACTTGGTGCCAAGGGAGGTGGATGTGGCTTGTCCATCAGCATGCCAGATGAGGGGGCTCCTCCCAAAGGGACAGAGGGGATGGAGTAAGGGCCAGGGACACCGGAGACAGAGGGAGGGTACCCGGCCTTTGCTGCTTTCCCTGCTTCATACACTGTGGAGGGAGATGAAGAGCAAGAGAGATTATGTCATCCCACCCACCACAACCCTCACCAAAAAGTCCCTGAGGATGCACTCACAGGAGCTCCTAGATGTGTGTGTGTGTGTGTGTGTGTGTGTGTGTATTCTCCTAGGACTGAATTGATTCATCAGAACCACTTTCCCCCACTCCCTTGGACGCCCCTTCAGTTCCAGCAAAAGGCAATGACATAAGGAATTACAGTGTTTAGTACCTGGCATCTGAGTAATTAAGCGGTTCTGGGAGCTGTCACAGCAGTATCCTCAGTGACAGTAGCAGCCTACTCATAACCACACTGTCTTTAGGCTGCCTCAGCCCTTCTGGAGGAGGCCTAGCACAGGGGCTGCCCAGGGCTGCTTCAAGGAGGATCCTGAGCCTCTTCTAGAGAAGGAAAGCAGGCAGTGAGCTTGTACATGGCCCCTGCTTTCTGACTTCAAAAGAAGAGCAGATAACCTGACTCCTCCTCGGAACTGCTTTATTCCTAAAGATACTACAGATACCTGGTGTGCCGCTCTCTTTCAAGACATGTTTGGTTTGTGGCAGCGGTGTCAAACTTAATGCCCACATGGGCTAGACAGTAAAGGTAAAAGTTGTGAATCCCTAAATGAAGGTTAGTCCCTATAGTGGGTCACCTCCTCATGGGATTAAACAAAATTCATCTGTTGCTGGGTAGTGCCCAAAGGCCACACTTAGGCAACTCTGCTTATAAAACAAGGAAGTCCTCTGCATGGAGGGGAAGGACCAGAGAAGGCTTCCTCTAGTTTGAATGCCCTGAGCAGAGCACAGAGTCTTACCCCACAACCTCACCACCATGAACCTGCTCTTCCATTTAATGAATAATGTCAGTGAGGATTCCAAATGCACTGGGTGACAGGTATGGATCAAAAGCATGGAGAAGCACATGTAGGTGAGAGCAGGCAAGGACAGTCATCCCTGAAGCCGGGGTTCCCAGAGGAGGAGAAAGTCTGGGAAGACTTCAAGTGGAAGGAAAAGAGGTGGAGGAGGAGGAACTCTGTCAGATGGAGAGGTGGCATTTCTTTTGGTCACCCGACATTTCCCCACTGGTCACTTTACTCACAGGCCTGAGGGCAGCAGCAGGAATCTGGGCAGCATGGACAGCGGACATAGCAGCAGCAGCTGTGAGGGCAGCACTGGCACCAGCAGATCCCCACCAGGACGAAGAAGAGGAAGACTCCCAGGATCACCAGGCCAACAAACACCCACTCTGGAGGGATGCACAGAGAAATCCATCTCGAGGCAGCTCACCTTCAGGGCAGGGCACACTCTGATTGGTACCTCCCTGGTGAAAAGGGGCAAGGAGGGGAAACCTGGGGAAGAAAGCATTTCTTAACAGGGAACAGAGCCCACAAATCTCAAGGGAAACTGAGTGAGGAGTGCTGACCTCCCCAGGGCTGGGGTATGGAGAAGAGGGAAGAGGGTGATCTATATCATATTAGGCACATGTAGGACCAGCACAGGGTGATGGGAGAGTTTCAGGGTCCCATACAGGGAGAGGATTAACCAAACTGACTGTGCTGTCAGAACAAGGATGGGACAAGAGTGGAAAGATGGTTGCTGGGAGGAGGGGGAACCTTGCCCATTGGGCTATGAAGTGGTGGATTTTATGAATACACCTATCTTTTTTCATCACGTTGATCTTATCTACAACAGCTAAGTCCTGAGGAAAAGGGCTCTGTGTCTATGTGGTCTAAACATAGCCTATGGTTAGGTGGTTCCAGGTCCCTTCTGTATTCATCTACTTTCCCTGCTGATAAGTCCTACAATGTCTTTCTTAGACCAGTGCTCAGATCCAAACCTATTGCTTATGCCCAGATAGTGATCCATAGCTAGAGAAAACTAGAGACACAGACTCAAAGAAGACACTGTCCTTGTCCCCAGAGAATGGGTTTGGTTTGATCCCACTCACGCTGACCATGCTAGACAGCTAACATAGCCAAGGGCTAAAGTGACTAGGAGCTGTGATGTATGGAAGGCCGATGTGTAAATTTGTCAACTTCTGCTATTTTCACCATTCTGCCAGAAGCTGAATGTGAATTTTACTTCATTCACCCACCAAAAAGATCAAAAGAAGGGAAACAAATTCTAATTGGCTCAGATAAAAATTACTATGGTCCTGAGGTGACTTATCTCAATATCATGCTTTTCGGACTTGGCTAATAGGACCACACTTCCCTCTGGAGGCCTGGACAGACTGGAGTGAACCCCGCTTTCCTTTAAAAGCCAAATGATTAAAGCATCTCACTTTGGTTGAAAGCCATCTACCAAATTCCCTTTACACTGATTCTCAAGTATACACTGTTTTTCTTACATTTGGATTATTAAATATTCCATCAATTAAATGGATATTTAGTTGGGAGCTTCAGAATATGGCATTTTTGTTACACAAAGGTTTTGTGATAATAGTAAAACTGTTTGATTTGGGTGAAAATGAAAATAGTAAAAAAAAAAAAATTGACTTTGTCTAGAACATAATTTCCTTAAAAAACAAACAACTTATGTTTCTTGATTGTCTTTCCTCACTTATCCATCTGAAATATATTAAAATTAACAAGATCAACCTTTCTTTAGTGAGGAAATGAGAAGACCTGGTGACTGGCTAGAAGGGTCTGGAGGGCATTCATGAGGTTGGCAGGTATCAGAAGCCTCTGGACTAGGCCTGAGCAAGCACACAGTAACATAATGTAGCTAAGACGGACATGAGCCCTGAGGTTTATAGGAACTATGTGGACTGGTAGCTACCACTTGGTCAGGCAGTCAAGGATAAAAGACTAGCAAGTCACATTTGAGAAACAAAAGAGTATTATCTGTGAAAGAATTCTTGGAGTCAAAAGGGAGGGAAATTCAGGCGTATAGGACCAGATATGAAAAATACAGTAACACTTTCTTGGGACTCAGAGATAATAGCATCTAGTTTGGATCGCTGTAATGTAACAATTTTTTTTGTGATGAACAAATGCTGACAAATTGAGGGAACCCTGGATAAGGGTGATCACAAAGAGATATCTATTTGTGTCCTTGGAAGCAACATCAATCAGAAGAACATCTACATTTGGGTTGGCCGGCTAATAGGAAAAAGGGCTAGAAGAATTCATGGCAGAATAATAAGTGAGACTCATCTATAAAGACTTTAGATATTTTAAAAATTCAAATTCAGCCCAAACCAATAGCCAAGAAGGTTTTGTATCTCTCTGTTGCTAGTAGGCAGCTCTTAAAACTTTGGCAGAAACCCTCTAAAGCAAGACTGAATCATACCCTTTCCTATTCCTTGGGTTTAGATAGACCCTCTCCCACAGTTCCTTCTTGCTTCTCTCTGATCCTCTTTCAGTTATGGAGCATAGTGCTGCACCAAACTGGTGTGGGCTTGTCTAGGCTGGGATGTTCAACTGAGGCTACATAAAAAGACAAAGATGTATATTTGAGGCAGGTGTCCTTGACATGTGGCCCATGGACCCCCTAGGGATGTAAGGCAACCACTAATAATCAGCCCCTAAAATTGTATACAAAGTAATAAAGGTCTTTAAATATATATTTTTCAAGGGAGAAGGGGTAAAGCTTTCCTAGGGTCTGAAAAAAATTGATAATATTATGAAAGGCAATTCAGAATAGTATAGTTGTATAATAATGGATAGACAAACATATAACTTAGGACATAAGGACTATAGATACATAATTATTCAGTTAAGAATACTTATCGCTGTTAGGGTACATATGAGGTATTGATATGGGCATGAAGATTGCCAAAGAGCCCTCATGGCTGTCACTAAAGAACTAGGTTTCCATTTCAGCCTATTTTTAATTACCATTATTCTTTTAGGTCTCAGTAACAGAAGGAATGCAATTTAAAGTCTCTTTCAATGGGCGTAGTTAATCCTGGAAAAGATCATATATATATAGAGAGAGAAATATGCAAATAAATTAAAGGATTAATTAGTGACTAATGCAGAAGCAAGGCAGATGGAATGATAGCAAATTAAGCAAATAAAGAGTTAAATGACTGAATACCTGGCATAATCTCCACAGCAAAACTGGGCAAGAGATCAGCAAGCAGCCCTGTCCTGCCTAGAAGAAGTGGAAGGAAAAGAAGAAGGAAAGCGGTTAATGCAAAGGAAAACACAGCCTGAAGCCTGGCTCCAGTTGATACCATCCACACATGGCACCACTGGTCCATGCCTTTTGTGGTATGAGAGACAAACCACCAAAGCTGGGCTCAGTCAAGACAATGACCTTCTCCATAAATCTCTTGTCAGCCACCTAAGTGAACTCTGTACCTAAATGAGGCAGAAGCAGAAACAGAACTTTCACTTCAACTATTTATAGGAGGAAATCTCTGTTTCAATATGAATAACTCTGCTTGAACAGATTGACGTACACCATTCCCATTCATTTATACATGCTCTCCATATCCTTCATTGAAAAGTCAAACTTGTCTGCATCCAAATGTTCACTCTACATTTTCATACATTCATACACAGTCCTGTGTCCATATAAAAACAAAAGTACATATTTGGTTTTAACTCAGAGTTATCTCACTACATGATTCTATTTATGGCCTAAAGATATTTCAATGATTAAAATTTTCAAAGGCAAAGAAAAGATAAAGCTAGATCGGTTACACACTCCTCTACACTCCTTCTGGCTTCAGAAACACTCTGTACATATGTATATGATATGGCTTTTCCATATGGCACCCACAGCTGGCACTGTATGGACCCAAGTGCCTTCTGTGTGATATGGCATGGAAGCTGAAAAGCTGGTGTCAGAGCAGGTGCCCCTCAGTGGCTCTGTGAGGCAAAGAGCAGTACAGGAAACAAGATGCTGGGAGACGTAAGGGAGGATATTATTCCTTTTAAAAATTAGCCTGATTTACAAAAAGATGTCCCAAATGCTTTCACCATGTTCTCATATCAAGGTAACATTCTGTTATGAACTTCTGCCCCTATACCAGATGTCTCTACCACACTGAAGCCTTCCTGATAAACTAATAATTTGTACTAGGAAGCAACTACCAAACTTCTCCCCTTTCAGATTTGATGGTAAAAAGCCACCATGGCACCTAAGCATGAAACTAAATTCTACTTCATGACATACATGATGTATGCCTCTGGAATGGCTCTGACCAATAGAAATATAACGTTAGCAACATGGGTAAACGTAGCTTTTCTAGTAATTACCTTAAAAAGGAAAAATAAACAGAAGAAATAAAGGTGATACTGTTTTTATTTTTAACTTATTTAAGTATCACCAAAATATCATTTTAAGGACTCAGTAACCGCATTGTTACTGGACAGCAAAGCTTTAGTGGTCTGTGTTATGTATATTGCTGTGGCTCATTTAGAAAACAACTTTCTCCTGTACAAGTTTGTTAAGGTGCATCAGAGAAAAAGGTTACCTGTATATGTGGTTTGGATTGTGAGTCTAAAGGTCCTGGTTGGTCACTGGTCCCCTCCTCTATCAAGCTACCCTGCAGAAAAGAAGCTCTGACAATGGTCAAAGGAAAGGGCTTTTCCAGGGGAGAATACCACAAAGGTGTTATTGAGTAGGGTAGAAGGGATCTTTGCCCACTTTACATTTTGGGGGCTCTCTTCAACTCTATAAGGCCAGTGTGGTAACACGCATCCTGGTCTGTGTGGGCGATGGTCCCATGTTTGAAAAGCTAATGGGGACCACAGTGTATCCTTTATGGAAAGACAGAATGAGGTAGGTGACTTAGGCCAACTCTGCTTTTGGCTTTAGTGAAAAGGGCTTCCTTCTTTCTGTCCACCCTGTGCTGCTGACGTGGTAAGATGGCTCCACTGCTTGCAAGGTCCCTTGGAAGGACAAGAGGGAGCCACATGGGACACTGGAAAAAAGTATCTTCTCAGGCTAGACTTTCATCTAAGTCTCCACCAAAGGCTAAGAGTTGTCCTAAGGTTTACACAGTTCTCTTGAGTAGGTCACTAGATAGGGATTTGGGGTCAAAGTTTGAGCAAGTGATTAAGAACATGCACTAGTCTCATCTGGGGTGTTTTCTGTACAAATATCTTTTAGAAACTCAATATGGCCAAATATTTGGGAATTTGGGGTCTGCAACATCTCTTGAAGACCAGGCATAGCGAATGATCAAAAAGACAATATCCAGTGTTTTTTTTTTTAGCAAGCAGATACTTACTTAATGGTAGACTTTTATTGTTGTTTTTTTTTTTTAATCTGGACAATTAGCACATCTAAATACATCTCTTGTTGTATCTAGTAAAATGAGAAATTTTGCTTATGTTTATTGTCTAGTTCATAAGCCTATAAATGTTTTAAACATCTCTGAATGTGCCATGGTCCAAATCATAACAGCATATGGTCTGAAGCATAACAGAAATATCACTGATATAAGCTACAAATTTGTGAACTCTCACACAAAATTAACTATGTGATAATTATTAACTATAAAAAAATCCATGCATTCAAGGAGGTTATAGTGCTCATACATATTATATGGTGCATGTTATATTAGAAAAAGCAGTGGACTGGAAGTCAATGTGGTTAGGGCAGCTTTGTCATTAACTCATTTGGTAAACTCCATGGGCAAGTTACTTCCCTTTTCTAGGTCTTAGTTTTCTCATTAGTAAAAAGAAGGGGTTGAATGAAGTTGTCTATCAATAGGAAGACCATATATCTTGGTTTGTCTCGTCCTATGGTCTTGGTATAATTATTAATAGCACTCATTTTTACTCTAAATCAGCAGTTCTCAACCTGTGGGTCGCGACCCACAGGAACTGTATTAAAGGGCTGTGGCATTAGGAAGGTTGAGAACCATTTATCTAAATTGTCCTAGTTTATACAATTAATTATATGGTCAACCTATCTATATCATTAGCAAACTCACACATCTGTAGAGGCCAGCAGGAAGCAAACTGAGTGGCCAGATATAATACAACAGGGGTCAATTGAGGTGTGGCAGATAGCAGATTATGTGTCTTATGGAGGCTGCTACTACCCACTTCTAGCCACCTGCCTGTGTCTTCAGGGTTTTAGGTCATACTATTACTCAAGATTCACTAGACCACAGACTTTATGTGAAATACCCTGATTTTCAGATGTTGGCAACCAATTAATACACACATTTTTTTTCTTTTTTTTTTAAACCCCTTTACCGGCATGCTGACCAATTCATATATATTTTTTAAAGCATACGACAAGCCATGAAAGTTTGTCTCTGGGCTGCATAAAGCCCACAGATCATGAGTTTGCAACCTCTGAAGGATATATATACACACGGATGTATTTATGGGGAGATAAAACACAAAAGCTGGATTTCTCCATGGGCTGTTTAAGTCAGATTAATGGTGTTCTGACATCACTTCCACACACAGAAAAATAAGAGTATAAGCTCTAGCCATCTATGTTCAAATTGAAATTTGAAAGCAACAGTATTATACAACAAATAGGTCTGCTTATTTCTGGAGAGCTAGAATGGGCATCATGAAAGAACAATGAAATGATTTTCATTTTTCACTTTAGACTTTTTTCACTTTTGTAATTAAAAAAATTAAAAAGGAGCGTGTACTAACATGTCAGAAATATGGCAGAAGACTCACAAAGCTATCACTCCAGCAGGAAGACATACATCAAACTTCCCATTCTCCCTGAAGCAACTCCCTGAAGTTAAAGCTTCAGAAGAAGATGAAGGCTTCCCACAATGCACCTCTGTAGTGTAAGTCCCAGCAGAGTAATGTAAATGACAGAATCATGCAGTAAAGTGGATAAAATTAAGTGCCTTCAGAATTCAGAACATAGTAGGAGTTTTGGGAGAGCAGACAGTACCAATATGTGGTGTCAATAGCAGAAAGAGTGCAAAGCCCTCTGGCTTTTACACTATGACTTACATTTCATTGAAACTAAAAGCATCTTAAAAACTAGATTTATGGTAGAATCCTATATTTCTGAAAGTCATTTTGCTCCCAGCTTCTTCCCTAACAATTTCTAAGGAACACTATTGCCAGTTAGAAATGCTCTATCTTTTCTTCTTCTATGCAGGTCTGATCTTGGAGAATCCAAACAATTGGAGTAAATACATTCCAGATTTCAGCAGCACTTTACTAACACTTGTGAATCACTATCATTCTTCCAGGATTCAGTTTAAGAGTGGCAATTACAATTCACTTTAATGTCTGAGAAAAGGATGGAAAACAGACCCTGCAATTGGAAGGCCACATTTACTCTTTTTCAAACCATAGCTCAAACTATCAGTAGAAAATACAGTTTTCATGTAAGCACTCAAAACATTTTCCCCCAAAACTTGCAGAATCCACTACTTTTCAGAAATTTCCACATGAATAGTCCAAACGAATCAGGCATACTAATAGTTTGTATAGGCACACAGACAAGGGCCGTTTTTGAACCATACAGTCACAAACTCTGTAGCCAAACACATTCACACACTTTGGATTGAATGCTCAAGGCAGAAAAATACACCTTAACTGAAACAATTTACATATCTTACCCATAAAATTTTCTATTTCAGTTTTTTGCCACTGCTACCTTGAAGTTATCCCCTGTACATATTCCTGCTTACTTGTGCAATTTCTCTAATTCACTCATTCGGCATTCATTCAACAAAGAAATGTATATTGTGCCAGGTGGAGACACACAGAAAGACGTGTTCCCTTGAGACACTTGAGAAGCTCACAGTCTAACTCATACAGTTTGTCTCACTGTATAAGAACTCAGTTTTAGATACCTGCTTCTGTGTCATAAGATTTAGTAAAGTCAAAAGATTTTCTACCTGCCAAATCCATTTTCATCAACCTTCTTTACTTACTGACATCAGGTTCTACCTGCTCATGGGGCCTCTCCCTGGAGACACAATCCTTGCCTGGTTTCTCACTTCTATATAGAGCTTTGCACATTTCATAACAAATCACGTCCTAGTGGCATTTCCCCCCAGGTTTTTACACTCTTTTCTTGGTAGGTCAGGCCCCTCAAAGTAGAATTCACTTATCTTCTTTGCCACGGTAAGCACTGACCATACATCGTCCACCAGACTTTTCTTGGTAGGTCAGGCCCCTCAAAGTAGAATTCACTTATCTTCTTTGCCATGGTAAGCACTGACCACACATCGTCCACCAGACTCAGGTATGTTCTGACAGAGCCCTGTGAGTGCTGCACTGAGAATATACTTAGTTCTCTCCATCCCTAAGACCACTGTATATGGCTTTATTAAGGCACTTACCTCATGGCTGCTATGATTCCTTTACATGTGCCTCTACTGGCAGGGTGGGGACTGTGCTGTATGCTTGGCATCCCCAGCAGCCTGGCAGGAGGAGGCGCCTCACCTACCTGTCAGGACCCTAACGTGTGACAAATCCCTCTTCTTCCGTATGCTGCGCTTCTGGTTGGATTTCTGACTTGTTGCTCATTACAGCGCCCTCTATCAATCTCAGGTGGAAGTAGGCTCTTAATACAAATATGCAGCATCTATTCATTCATTCATCACGATTTATGTATCATTTACCACTATTCTATGTATTGCAGAATGTTCAACATGCCTGGACTCAGGGCTCAATTCAAGGAGCAACCTCCAGTCACTGGCTCATCCTAAAATGCCATCTTTCTATCTAAGGAGATGGAAGCACCAGCCCACCCCCCACCAAAGAGCTGTGAACCACCAGGCTAGGGTATCTTTAATAAAGTCATTACAGAAATATGATATACATACAGATTTCAGCCAAGCAGATTGTGCTTGTCTCAAGTCTTAAAACTTAAATCTAAGCTATGATTATTAATCCAAGCCTTCAAAATGGAATGGGAAGTGCAGAAGTTCTGTATTTGGGACAAACTTATTTTCAGATCCTAGACCTGCCTACTCAATCACTCGATGATGACAGACACATGGTTTTTAATGCATTGGAATTATAGAAACGAGTAACAACACTTCATTGTCATGATGACACCACTGCTGACAGCATAGTTCTCTCCATTCATTTCTTTGAACTGATTAACTTGGAGTCCTCCTGGGGTTTGCCAATACTATACAAATGAACCTTCTGTTTAGGACAATGAGGAATGCCTTTCTTCCCCAGATCCTCGTGGTTCCCTTCTTCTCCCTTCTGTTTAAGGCACATTTCAGCTTCATTCCACTTTCAAGCTTTCCTCAGATGCCCTAGATCCATTTTCAGGGATGTACTGTATCCACCCCCTGTTCTCTCAGCTCCTAACTCTCCAAAATATTCTCTCCTAAGTTTTTGAAGGCAGCAGATGCCTTTCTCTGGCCCTTTTAAGTGTAAAGATGTTTCTAGGGCTATGCTTTTAAGTGTTGTTACCACAGCTATCTGGAATCCCAAATAGATTGGAAATTTCCCAAGGGCACACACATCCCTGTTTTTATTCTACATTCCCATGGAAACCATGCATTCAATATAGTTTATGACAAATGTGGATATAGCCTCCCTTTCATTTGCATATTTATAAACTATGTTCTTAATCATGTGTTTACTTTTTATTTTTGGGTCTTTTACATTTTAGTCCATTTTAAATTATAGTTGTAGAGGAGAATAAGTGAATGTGACAGTGAATTCTCTCCATAAAATGACTAGTAATGGACCATCTGCAATTAACTGTTAATAAATACTTTGGGGATTTTTGGCAGTGGTTATGAGGTTGGCCTAAGAAATTGACTTCTATTCACATGGGATTCTAGAGTCAGATTTTATAGCTAGAAAGGATCTCAGAGGTCATGAAGGGCATATTCTACCCCATGTTTTCAGAAAACTTTAGGTAAGAGGCTAAGAATCTGTCCTAAAGTCACACCGCTGACTAATGATCAAGCCAGCCACAGAACCTGGGTCCATTCATCCCCATTCCAGTACTTTTCCCCAGTATCTCACCACCCCTGGATGTTTGCTGATCCTTGATTTAGAAATGCACAGCAACTACTTTCTAAGTTTCCTAATATATACAGTGAGTGACCCTGAAATTTGTGTTTGTGGCATCATTACTCTATTTATATAATTAAAGTATAATTTTTGGCTGTAGGAAATGTTGGAGATCGTTGAAACTCTCAGCACCTTTTAAAGCTCCAACCGGAAAATGATTACTAAATACATCATAACACAGTATGATCTAATTAAAAGGCATTCACCATGCTGCGACAAACTAATAAACAAAAATAAAAATGATTGCAAAGTACTCTGTCTTTGCAAAGTGCTATAGTGATGCAATGCCCCATCCCCCAGAGAGTGAATAAATACAAAATATTAGTAATGTAACATGTTCCACTTGGCCTGAAATGAAATGCAGAAGACAGCTAGATTTGACTAAGAAATGATGCGGAGGAGGGTGGGATGTCAGAGAAGGGCGAAATTGAGTTTCTTGGAGCCCAGTGTGACTTCCTGAACTCACTGTGCTGCATCCATCAGACTAGAGCAGATGGATGCCAACAATGGCTACTTTCCTTAAACAAAGGCCCTGGCGATCTCAGGCAGACACAGAGGGCCACACTCTTGGTAGGCCTCAGATTGTCAGAGTTCCTGCCCTCTGCTCTGTAGCCTGCCACCTTTCAGGGTAAGGGTCTTCGACCACGGAGCCTTTCCCACCCTCTCATGAGAAGCCAATTCAGCCAAGTGGGAGGCACCGCTCCCGTGTGAACGCAAACCTGCACGCTTGAATAGCGGCAGCTGGCTTTGGAGAAAAATGGAACGACTGTCTCCTGACCGGCTTTCAAGGACTGCGAGTCTTTCTTTCCAGGGGCTGAGCCGATTTCTCGGTGCCACCCACTCTCGCGCTTGCCCCCCGGTTCCTCCCCCGCGGAGGCCTGCGCGCGCCCAGCCGGCGACAATGCAGCGCGCGGGCTGACCCAGCTGCTCCCGCTCTCGCCGGGGTAACCACGGCAACCGCAGGCGGCAGGAATGCGCACTAATTGAAGGCCGAGTTTCCTCCCACAGCGGTGAGCAACAAGTGAAGCAAAAATAGTGAGGCGGGATAAAGGCTGCGAGGAGGGAGCGGCGGGACGGAGCGGGGCCGAGCGGTCGTGGCGCGGGACGGGCGGGGCCTTAGGGAAGGGGACAGAGCCTAGGAGACCTCATTTGTTCTCTCAAGAACGCAGGGTCTTACACAGCCTCAACCGACGGCCTGCAGAAATTTCAGGGCAAATTTTCCGTGAACAATTCTTCCGTCAAACCCCCATTTCTTTGCCGGGCCCGTTCACTTGGTCCAGGTATGCAGAATGGCGAAGTGTGTGCACATCCCCATGCACGCACGAAAGGCCAATTAGGGGTATGGGTCCAGCAGCCAACCGTGAGCCCACACTAATTTGCCCTTGTCTCTTCAATCAGTAAGATACGCTTTAAGGTGGTCATCATTTAAAGGTGGATGGCAATCCTACCAGTATGCCTGTGGTCTTGCCAGGAATTATTCAAAGTCCTCCTCTCCTTGTACTCTGAAGAGTGTCCTAGTTCGTATAATAAATTATAAAGTTACTCTATCTAAAGCTCAGATAGAGTGTTCCTACCCAGATCCCGATCCAAACTCCTCCAGGCTTCACTGAATGGGCCATGTGATCGAATCCTTGAATTTAGGTTAGGCAATAAACAACCTGCAATTAACTAAGGGCTATCCACTGAGATATGGGGGCTTCCAACAGCTACCAAAACACAGCAACCAAAAGAGCATGAGAGACACAATGCCCTCAAATCCACCAGCAGGAAGATTTCCACAGGGCTGATTAGGGTCACCACTGGCAAGCCACAGCACAGATGTCATTGAGAAAATGTGAATCTATTAGTAATAGGATTGCCAATTCACAGATGGCCCATTAAAGCCTCTGCCTATAGGAGGGGCAGGAAAATCAGGTCTTTCGCAGGAGTCCCCACATGTAGACTTCCCTAAAGATTGTTCCCACAGATTAGGGATGAGATGTAGGGAATGAGCAGGTGTAAGAGAGAAGAGAACTAACAATTTCTGAGTTATCATATGCTATTTACTCTTCCTAATAGGTCTTCTATGTTTTTACAACCCCTCCAACATTTTTACAGATAAGGAAACCCAGCTCACAGGTATTGACTTGTCCAAGGTCATATTGTTGCACTGTGTCCAAGGTGGCTTGACCCCAAAGCCCAGGCTGTTCACAGTGGACCTTATCCAGTATCCATATAAACCTTTGATCAAGATCAGAGTTTCAAAACCTCAGCACTATTGATAATTGGAGCCAAATAATTCTTTGCTGGGTAGGGGAAGGCTGCCCCTTTGTATTGTAGGGTGCTTAGCAGCCTCCTTGTTCTCCACCCACTAGATACCAAAGCACCCCACAAGTTTTGACAATCAAAAAATTGTCTCCAAACATTGCCCCCTGTTGAGAATCAATGGCCCGCATATTTAATATTCAAAGACAGATTTTATTTTTTCTTGTCTAATTGCTTCAGAAGCAGAACTTTTATGATCACCGAAAGTCAGTAATTTCTACAGGAACAAGACACTCTCATTTATTTATTTTTTTATCCGGTGTTAGAAACATAGTATGCAAAAATATTAGTTAAATCACAATTTAAATATAAATCATACTTGAAGCAAAACTGACTCAACTCCATGGTGTCTTAAAAGATCAAGGTTGAGATTATGCAGTAAAGAGGTCTAGAAGCCAAAGGAAGCTTCTTACAAAGAATAAAAGGCATGATCCCAAGTCTTTAGAGAAATCATAAAGTGGTTATGATTTACCCAGAAGTACAGAGTATTTTACATAGATAAGTAGTGAAGGAATGGGCAGGCATGGATTTTTTTCAAAAAAAAAAAAAATCCTACTCTGCTCCTCATTTATTACAATGCTTGTTATTGATAGTCATTAACCTGAATCAGATTCTAGTTGATGCCTGGCTAACTTTTCTAGCTCTTCTTTCTCCTCCATCCCTTCAATACATTTTTCTGGTTCTTTTTAAAAACAAGACCAACAGCAGAATCTAGGTAAGCTCAATGCAAGGTAGGCCAGGACTAAGACAGAGTGCTGAAAGAAAAGGCAGCAGAGCTGAGACCTAAAAAGCCATTCTGCCTTTTGCTTTCTGTCTCTTCTTTGATGGGAGTTGTGCAGTAATCTCAGCTGTTCTGGAAACCTGAAGGCACAGGTGTGTGCTAACACTAGAAAGGATGATTTCTACCCTCTTAGGGGAATCAACCCCACTGAGGCATAACCTGAAGCATATGTGAAGCCTAATCAAGCCTACAAATGAAACTGTGGGCACAGCCCAAATCAGATGTTCCAAAAAAGTAACCTCCAGATTTATGGTTAGAGTGTGGCTCTGTAATTAATTCCTTCTCTTCCTTCTGCCAGGAGTAAACTTTTTCTTTCTTCTCCCCCAATTCTTTTTCCCTCGTCCTCTGTTTGTAAATCTTAGAGAGAAACAGCAGCAGCCACTCTCAGAGATCAAAGTTTTAGCAGGCAACAAAGACCTCCAAGGAGGCTGTTGCCATGGGAACTCTGGGAGCTGAGGCCCTTTTAATCAGCAAATCTCCTTGGTTAGCAGCACTAGGCTGGGGCTGGCAAAGAGGAGGGGGAAGGGGAGGCTTGGCAACAAGTAGCCTTTCTGAACAGACTTAACTGAAGTCATGGGAGTGGAGGGCAGATGGAATTTAAGCTGAGGCAGCAGTAATGCAGGGGTGGGTGCTAAGGCATTTGTGCACAACCCCATCAAGTATAGTCCCATCAAGCATCCTTTAAGTCAATCACAAATTCCGAGATGTTCCCTCCCAAGAATTCATTGATTTATTAGGTTCTTAGTGGCTTTTTAATACTAATAGGCAGGAAAGTTCATTTTAGACTACAATAACAATTTCAGGTATTGTATTGCAAATTACTTGATTTTTTGGAAAAAACCCATCATGCCTGCCCATTCCTTCACTACTTATCTATGTAAAATACTCTGTACTTCTGGGTAAATCACAAAAGGAGATGGAAGAAATAAATAGAAGAATGTCAGGAAAGCAAAGGTAATTCTGTGGAATTGCCGTTGTGGGGAAGATTCAATTCCAAATTAGCTCTTACTCACAAGGACCTGCTGGGAGCATACCTATTTCTGGCCTCCTGGATTAGCACTGCATTTGGCCCATAAAGAAACAGAAGCTGATGAATTCTCCCAAAATGTTAACATTATCTGTTTTGGCCTGTCTGGCATTCTTTTCTTCTTCATTTGGAAACAAACTGACTCCTGATTTTTCCTTCAGGAAGTTACTCCTTTTCCCTTCAAATTCATGTGGTGCAGTTTGGGCTGGTGGTTAATTACATTCCTCCCACAACATAGAGGCCACCCCCAACAAGAGGATTTTTAACTGAAATGGAAGATGCTAAAAGACTATAGAAGCCTAGGCACCAAAGATTAGGGGCCATCTTTACCCTATGTGGACAAAGCCTGCCTGAAAATGAAGTGAATGCAGAGGAATGTAGCCCGGGAGATGGAGAAAATGAGATAGACAGTCTTTGACACATAGTCCAAACAGCAGTACTCATCCATGCTTGAAGCTAGGAATACCCCTGGATTTATCTGTTACCTAAACCAAAAGGTTCACCTGAGCCAGTTTCAGCCTCTATCTCTTATAATAAAAAGAGTCCTGAGAAATAGAACAGTTAGAGCTGGATAGTGAGAGTTTTAGGAGATATTTTCTTCTTTTTGTACTTTTCTGTTTTGTTTGAATTTATCACAGTAAGCATGTATCTTTTTTTCCTAAAACAGAAACTACTGAAATAAAATCAAACAGCAGTATCTGATGCATCACCATCTATAGAGAATTAATTCTGCCATCTGTAGACCTTTTAAATAAAGTCAAAATCATAGAAAGGATTCTGAAAATCCATATTGTTTAACCTAATATCCTAGGCAAGAGAACCTGTTCCATGTCAAAAGCTTATCAGAGAAGGAGTTTCTATAATTTCCCTCAACCACATGTAATTTCCAAAAATCATTATTATTTACCATTAGGAATGTTTTCCTTACCTTGATTCTAAACACCACTTGGTTCACATCTTCCTATTCTATTCATGGCCCAGGGGCAGGGGTGTCCATCCAGCCACATTTCCACCAGGGCCTTTTTCCTCTTTTTCTAATTAAAGGCCCTTAAAAAACAAGCTACCACTGGGACATCAGAAAGAAGGGGTCAAGCCCTCACATTGTGCATAGAAAGAAGTAAGAACAAGGCAAGCTGCTTTTAGATTTTAAAATAATAACTTCCCTGCTTGAGCCTTCCTGAAATGGTGAAGTCCTTTTCCTGCCAGCTGGAGATGCCCCAGGGAACTTTATTCCTATCCAAACAGTGGCAAGGTTCCAGGTTTTAAACAGTCTGTCCTCACCATTGATCCCAGACCAATGTCTAATCTCAGAGTGACAGATTTCTGGACACTCCCACCTTCTGTGACTTGCTGGTATGGCCCTACGATCCCAAATGTCTGTCTAAATATTTCTTAGGTATACCTGTCATGGTCATTTCAAAGCACCCCAAACACGGGATGCATTTCCAACCTCAGAATGACTTTACCTTCTGAGTCATCAAAAGAAAAACATTAAAGGGTGTTCAGTATAGTTTTCATGCTTGATGTTGAATCAGTGGTTGTCCTCCCATTTTTGTGAATCACATGTCTTGGTATATTTCTGAAACCTCTGAAAGAAGCTTCTATAGCGATTTGTGGCTGGTTCAGATGTATGGGGTAGAAGGAGGTATGAGTCATGCTCAGTGGGGACGTGCAATTGAGATGGGAAGGACTAAGCCTCTGAAGTGAGGGTCTTGGTCACTTGGTCACTTGGTCTGTTTCACTAAGAAATAAAGTGAAAGACTGAAGAAAACTTGGAGCAAATAAAAATCATAACCCATGGCCTTGAGCAGCAAACACATATTTTTTTTAAACAGGGTTTATTCTATAGCTTCTTAATCCAGACAGTTCCTTTGGTATCATGGAAGGAGATGTGGTGAGGAATCAAGACACTTGGGTTTGATCTCTGACACTTTTTTTTTTAAAAAAACTGGGATTATGGCATACAACTTAGACATTAATTTCTCCATTTTGAAAATAAGAAAAAAATAATACTTTCCTACATTATGAAAAACTTTGTGAACTATAACTTATCAGTGTATATTAATATTGGTGGTGGATTAGTAATAGCATCAGTTTAGTAGACATTTACTGCCTTTTTGGCATCCCCCATCTATCCCTTCTTTTTTGTAACAGTGTCCTAATATACTTTGGAGAATTAATTCTTGGTATCTTGATAGACTAGCCACCAAAAGTCCCTGATTTCCTAAAGCTAAGCAACAGACAACTGCCCAAATTGGGCCAACTAGAACTTCTTTGCTAAAACTCTTGATTCTTGAGTGGGAAAACACAAGAATAGAAAAACAAAGTTAATTTTGTCTGGCTATGAAGCCCAGTATTATCCAGTAATTCCTGTTATGTAGACCCTGGAGTATCTATGGCAGAGCAGACTGTCCTATGAACAAACCAGTTTTATTTCCTTCCTAGGCATTCAAAAAATAACAGCAGAAGTGATCCATGTCAATATCATATCTGTCCCCTAAAAATCTCACATGAACTTTTTTCACTATCTCTCTGTGCAACTGGGAGCAAAGGTCTCCGATACAGCAGGACCACACAATGGAGAAATCCAGATCCCTACATCACCAGGTAGAAGGGCTCCACCAAGTGAGCTTTCTAACCCACATCTGACTTTGACAAGAAGTAATAAATTGTTAATGTGGTTAAGTCACTGAGATTAGGGGGTTGCTTGTACAGACACTAACAAGTGTTACCCTTATATCCTATCCTTTGCTAAGATGGATTCTCCAGCCTTCTTTTCCAGTTTGATATCCTCCCAATGAACTTCTTTTCTGCTTAAGTTACCCACAGCCCATCTGTGTTGCTTTCAACCATAGTCCCCAGTGAATCCATCACGACTAATAATCGAAACAACCAGAGGAAGAATGAGATTAAATCATGTTATCTTGCTTGAGACTGTCAATGTTTACTCCTTGTTGTATACTCCAAATGTATACTCCTTGTTGACTAATACTTAAGAGGAACAAAGTAAGGATAAGTTACAAATTCTACCCATTTATCACTTAAAACAATATTCACTGAAGTGTATTTATTGTAGATATTCTGCTTGGTATTGCAGATACCAAGACAAATGGGAATGGATCCTTGCTCTGAAGAGCTCACAGTCCCATATTCTTAAGAAGCTATCAATTTTGTGAGGGAAATCAAGACAAGTATACTTGTGTCATGTTTCCCCGAAAATAAGACACTGTCTCATATTTATTTTTTCTCAAGAAGACACACTAGGGCTTATTTTCAGGGGATGTCTTATTTTTTATTAAGTATAATACAACAATCTACATTTATTCAAATACAGTTAAGTCATCTTCTTCTGGAACCTGACGGGGGAGCAGACCTTGTTGGTGGGGCTGGCGCTAGTGACGCATGAACTCCTTTCCCCTAGCTGTTCACACATGTACAATAGGATGCCTGCGACTGTGGTTACCACATGCTCAGCTGCGCAAGTGCCAACAGCTCAGAGAAAGGAGCTGTGGCAGATAAAAGGTATTCCAGTCTTCCTTACTGCTCTGCGCAAAAATGCAGGGCGAGGCTAGGCAGATAAGCTACATAGCTATGGCCATCATTAGGTCTTATTATGGGGTAGGGCTTACATTTAACAAATGCATAGAAGTCCTGCTAGGGCTTATTTTTGGGGTAGGTCTTAATTTCAGGGAAACACGGTAGTACCAATGTTACCATTTACACGAAGTAAAACTACATTTTATGTTTCCCTGATAATATAATTGGGTTCCGTCCTTGGCCCTCTTCACTTTATAGAATCTTCCTGGGTGACTCATCTGTTCTTTCATGGTTCTACCATTCACAATTCACAAATCTATCATCTCTAATCCTTACTTCTCCACTGAGTTCCAGACTTACATTTTTAATTGTCAGCAAGACATCTCCATCTTGGTGTCCCACAAACATCTTATATTCAACATATCCAAAACCAAACTCATTCTCCTGCCTCTCCAACCTGCTTTTCCACCAATATCCTCTCCCTTAGTTGATGGACTAGCTGGCCTCCCAGCTGGCTAGAAATCATGTTGTTCTCTTTGACTCATCCTTCTTCGAATTTTCTTTCATACATTAGTCACCAAGATCCATTGTGTCTATCCAGAAATGTTTCTTTGTTGTCTCTTCTGGTGCAGAATCTCATACCTTTCACTTGTGCTACTGTGGCAGTTCCCAACCCCACCTGAACAGGTCCCTCTGCTCTAGGCCTCCTCTTCCCAATGCTTTGTCTACCCTGCTGCTAGATAGTGTCTTGATGTAAGATCTAATCTCATTCATCTCTTAAGGTTTCTTTCCTGCCTCGCCAAGTCTTCAGAGTAAGTCCAAACTTATATATAAGACACTTCACAATCTTGCTCCATCAACTTTTCCATCTTGATCATTGTGAATATAATAAAGAAATGAAACTCTGAACTTTGCCTCTAAGTCATCTCTTTAACTCATCTTTGCTTACTAGTTCATTATCTGAAATTCGAACTAGTTTTCTGCTCTCCATTTTATGATCATCTCCAAGAAGAGCTAAAGTAGATGACTCCTTCATGCCACCATCAATAGTTTCTTTTATTCCTCTTGGGGGAGGGGTATTAGTCTTATTAGCCCTGAACTACTATAAAAGACCAAAGTTATTCCCTCTGGCTTCCTTGTGAATAAGCATCACCCTCTATGTTCTTGTAACTGACCTATAATCCTGTTTATGTCCATCATGAGAACTGAATATTCCTGGGAAGTCACTTTCTTATTCATCAAGGTAGTCACATCAATCATATTCATCTTCTTTAATCCAAGAATTTCAAAATCAAAATAAAGCTCAAAAGTAACTTAGGTAAGTACCTTTTCCTATGCATAAGTGCCTGGTATAGTAACTTTGATAAGAAACTTTCCATCCTTTTGAATACCTGCCTCTAGGGTTGTGGAACTTACTATGGCTGAGACACTCATTCTGTCATTGGATGTCACCAGGTGTTAATAGTTCTTCTTTTACACTAAGACAGACTCCCTCCCCTTGTAATTTCCACTCCAATTCAATTTTACCTAGCCAGCCAGAGTGTTTCCAATCCCTCTTCTACACGATTTCACTTCAAACATTTGGAGACACTTCCCATGCTCCCTGTTCCAAACCGTCTAATTAGTCCTCATATAAAATTCAATGGCTAAGCAGGTGGTTCATGGGCATTGTAATTGGGGCCTCATTTATCCTTCCACTGAAGTCTTCATCTCCTTAGGACAGGGGTCCTCAAACTTTTTAAACAGGGGGCCAGTTCACTGTCCCTCAGACCGTTGGAGGGCCAGACTATAGTTTAAAAGTACAGGCAGCAGCTAGGCAGGATAGGCAGCAGCGGCAAAAACACCTGGACTGTGGGCCCCAGGACTAGTCGGCTGCTAAACAGGACAGGCAGCTGCGGCAAAAACACCCGAACACCCGTCGGGCCACCTGTGGTCCGCAGGCCGTAGTTTGAGGATGCCTGCCTTAGGAGTTGATCTCAGAAATCACGTTGCTCTCCTGGTCTCACACAAAAAGAGTATCTAACAAATAGGCCCGTAGGACATGACAACCAAAGAATTAGAATTTTTAAAACTATAAAGGGACATCAAGACAAGACTCAGTATTGTGTATTTGGAAAGTTAATATAGTATTTTATGGGCCTGGAAAATGTTTTTAGATTTCAAACTAGCCCTTTAAAGAAGTAACACAACTAGTTTAAGGTTCTATCCTTGGCCCTCTTCACTTTATAGAATCTTATGTTGCTGTCGTAAGGTTCCATGACAAATTAATCATGCTTTGAATGTCTCAAATTAATGTGGAACACAGAAGAATTATGTGTCTCTTCTCCCCAAAAACCCTAGCATATATGTTTATCTTGTAGATGTGCTACTACTCCCACTGCTGTGAGTTTTGATCTGCAGCCTTCCCAGTTTTCCTTTACACTTCATCTTTTCTTCCATCCAACATTGGTGACCATTGTCAAGCGAGTCTTCCTTTCACACACCTCTTAGTTGCTGACCCCTTTCTGCCCTGAGAATAGCATCTTGGCCCAAGTTGTTCTGTATGTTTTGATGGAGAAGAATGCCCTTTCATACGTTTCAGAACATCTTCAGCTGAAAATGCTTTCTCTCTATCCATTTCCCCCATGTTTGTGGGATACTGAGACCAAATTATTTAAAGTGGTTTTTACCTGGCCTCCTTTTACTGCACAGGCAATTACTTCTCTGCAAATAGCTGCCCTGGCCAAATAACTGTGTTCACAATTAGCTAATTGTAGGCTCAATGAGCCACTTGTTCCTTCAAACTTGGCTATAAGAGTTGTGTGATTAAGCAAAAATTTATCTTTTTATTACCTTCTGATTTACAGAGTCACAATGGATCCCAAATCTCATCTCCCTGTGTTCTTTTACAGTGTCAACATGTGCCTTTTACTGTTTCATTTCCTATTGAATATCTGTCACATTTCCATTCTCTTACAAGTCACAACAGTTATACACTTTATATGCTGGACCCAAGGATTATGTTTTAATTAAGTCAACCTTCCAAATAAGTTAGGCCATTATTACCTTAATCCAATTTGAAAAATATATTAATAAATAAAACTAAAGCATCAGAATAGTGGATTTTACAAAGTCACATAATCATGATAAAGGCTAAAACTAAAACTCCTAAAGCAGGCTCGGTGCCCGTAGCATAGTGTTTACGGCGCCAGCCACATACACCGAGGCGGGCAGGTTCGAACCCAGCCTGGGCCAGCTAAACAATGACAATTGCAACAAAAGAAAAATAGTCAGGCATCGTGGCAGACACCTGGAGTCCCAGCTACTCTGAAGACTGAGGCAAGAGAATCACTTAAGCCCAAAAGTTTGAGGTTGCTGTGAACTATAATGCCACAGCACTCTATTGAGGGGGACATAGTGAGACTCTGTCTCAAAAAAAAAAAAAAAAAATCCCAAAGCAATGCCACTTTCTTCATGGGGATTGAGTTTCATACAGGGGAAAAAAAAAAAAAAAATTACCTCGGACCTCACTTGCCTTAAAAGGAGAGACCCTTATATATGCCCCCAAATTGCTGTCACCTGTTCTCTTGGAAGCTATAGAAAATGTAATTTCATTTGAAAAATAGCATCACGTATATATCCTGAACTACCTTTTCACCTACAATTAATGCAGTTTAATTTTTGTAGGTTTTACTCTAATTTTCTTGTTCAGCCAACATTTAAAGAGCACAAAATAATGCTCGACTTTCAGTTTCATATAAAGACATTAGATCCCAATGATTTTCCTCCAATCTATGAAAAAGGAAAAGTAGCCAAAAGTAATGAGTTTTCATATATGAAGAAATTAATATTAACAAGGATTAGATGTATTTGTTTTGAGAATAACACAGACACTTTTAGTTTTAAGAAACTTGCCTTCCAATTAAACATTTAGCATATCTTTTAAACAGCTAAGCACCTTTTCATTGGGTACCTTTTATCACCAAACCCAGTTTTTAGCTATCTTTCTTTATGTTGGTCTTAAGTGGAGGTGATAGAGTGCAAAAAGAGGTCCTGACACAGCAGAGAATTCTGATCTTCCAGTAATCTCTACCCTGCTCAAAAAGCCTCTGGCAAGTTCTTCAAAATTAGCATATAAAAAGACAAGTAAATTATAAGAGAAAAGAGAAATCAGGGTTAAAGGTGAAAGTGGAAAGAAGGTGGGAAAAACTAAGCAGAAGTATTAGGGACAATAATAAAAAGAGAGTCAGAGCCTTCAAAAAACAAGATATAGTTAAGTTCAGCTACTGTCTGTAAAAAAACATATTCTTAAAAGGTTTGCCTATGTGCAAAAGCTACAGACAATGTATACAACCTACCAATCCACACGGGGAGAAAAGGGAGAGTAGAGTGCAAGTGGTCTACAATGAAAATGTCACCTGTGGTTCTCACTTACCCAACACCAGCACTTCCACGAAGTCCTCATTTTTGCCCTCCAGGTCATCGGGGGTGGTGATAATACAGTAATAGAGTCCACTGTCTCCCCACATGAGTTTTCCAATTTGAAGATCTGCATCTGTTACCACAAAAAATAAGGACGAGTCCTAAACCTGTCCTCTGAAAGAAAAACATTGAGCAATAGGGGTTTGGGAGGAGAGAGCCCTTCTGGGATGCCTGCAGTGTTCTGTTTCTTTCCCTGGATAATGATGGAAAGATACGTGCTTTATTTAAAATAAACAGAGGAGAGAGAAGGCAGGCCAGATACCAACCATCTAATGCTAGTCCAATTTCAGGAGCAGATGATGGTTTTGAACCAGGCCTGCAGAGGCTCTGAGTGCTAGATAAATAAAACTGGAAATAAACTGACTTTACAGAAGTTCTTCAAAATTCAAATAATCAAATAGGTCATATCAGACTCTTGGGACTTTTTGTTTTCCAGAGGTTTAGGGGAACAAGAGAAAGGGTGGAATTGACTGATGCAAAGCCACCTTGGATCAGGCCAGGCCATCTACTTGCCTCTATAACTTATATGCATATGTCCCTTCTCCAAGCACAATTCCCAGCAGAGAAACTTTTAGGAAAGTCCACTTTCTACATTTGAGAAAGGGCCCCTAAGGGCTGATGTCAAGGTGTAGGAAGTTTGTCTGAAGACGTTCTTTCCCAAGAAAGAACTCATTTCAATTCACTTCTGAAAACAAGCACCTGAGACTTGCTGTTGGGCTCTAGAAAGAAGACTATTTCCAAAGCTCATCTGCTTCTTCTCTAGATACTACACTGCCCACTCTTCCTCCTCCCTTCACCATCCCATTAAAGCAATCTGCTAGGTCTCTTGGTATTTCCATCTCTAATAAATCAAAGTTTTGAGGGTTTGAAAGGGTGAGAGGTGGACATCCCTTTACAGATAAAGGGAAGGGAAGAATGCAGCCCATTTCCTAGAGTCAAAACAGGGGCATTATTACCATGAACAATTGTGATCTCTCTGCCCCTGTAGAACTCTCCCAGGGTGACAGTCGAGCCCTGTTTTGAAGCTACCACTCGGACAGTCCTCCTGCTGTCTAAACAATCCAAGTAGGGGTCCCACTCCAGGTTTCTCTTGCTGAGAGACTGGGCCCGAAGGGAGGACATGCCCAGGGATTCTCCCATGCGATCCTGGCAGTAGGACTTGAACTTCCATTGCACGACTGCAGGCTGATGGGATGACGTGGAGAAATGGCAGCGAAGCACAGTGGGCTGGAAGAGCATGGCCACCTTCTTCTTGTCGGGCACTGTGACCTGAAGGCCTTTAGCCATGGCTGCAAAACAGAATGAACATGTCCAAACAATGTCTACATATTAGACCTTACCTTCCACCACATGGTCATGTTTTTCCCCCCTCTCTTCCCTAACCTGCATCCTCCCCCACCCCATTTTCACTATTACAATTAGTGATTTCCGTATCTATCCAGTTGCCTGTGTAGAAACACTCCCTCACTCCCTATATCCAGTTAGTCACTAAGTCATGTCAATTTGATCTTCTACCATCTTTAATATTTCTTCCCTTCTTTTTTACACTGTTACCATTGCTTTTGTTTAGGCCCTTTTCATTTCTTGCTTATACTATTTTAATAATCTCTTGTCTGGTCTCCCTCCCTTCAGTCTGTCCTCGTCTAAAACATTCTCCTTGCTATAGGTCAGGTGATCTTTCTGAATCTGACTATAATGGCTCTCTTTCTTACCACCCTTCACTGATCCTCCCTGGCCTTCAGGATAAAACTCCAAGTCCTTGGCAAAGCATCCAAAGTACTACATTATTTAGCTCTTTCTACCCCCAGAGCCTCACCTCTCACCTCTTGAAGCCTCTATTCAAGCATTGAGCTCCAAGAATATCAAAGAACTAACAGTTTCCCAAATGGGACATGAGGTTTTACATGCGTAAGTCTTTGTACATGATGTTCCCTATTTCTGGAATGCTTTCTCCTCATATCTCTTCTGGGGAAAACTCTTTTATATCTTTGAAAACCCAGTTCAAGGTCTTCCTGCAAAGCCTTCTCTGACCAATCAGTAAGTTTCTCATATCCTCCTTTGCACCATGAGTATACCCAGCATTCTCTTCTAGACATTTACCATAACAATTTTGAAACATTTATTTTTATGCCTGTCACCCATCAGATTTCTCAGGTAAGGAATCTTATCTTGCTTCCCTGGCCTGGGGAGCCTATCGGTACTCAACAAATACTTGATAAATAATGACTATGAAACCAGGACGTGTGACTTCAGGAGGAAGTGACTTCCCTTCCAGTTGGTGATCCAGCAAAGGGGACAGAGATGAAGGGGAAAAGAAGTCTTTGAAAGAAACGGAGGATTGCAGATCAAAAGCAGGAGACTAAGTTCAAAAGCTTTGAAGGGTAATCAAAAGAAGAAAAGCAGATGAGAAGTTTAAGTGGTAAAAAGACCCAACCTGAGGCTTGGTGACCAAGAAAGAGAGGGAAATTTCAGTGAATGAGAAACCAGTGTAGTGTTTGAGAGGCAAAGGATTTATATGAACTTAATGGTAAGATGTAGAAATTCCAAGCAAAGAGAACATTATGTCCTCAGTTGAACAAGAGAATCAAAAGTTACTAGCTGGATAATAGAGGTAGAAACAAATGAAATTATGATGGTAGGATGACGAGGTTCTGAACTGAATTCAGGTAGCTTAGGGAAAATAGTTTCAACCTAGAACCACAGCTTGAACTTCAGACATGTAAGAAAGACTACTTTGGGGCGAGGGGTCCTGTCCTTTATTAGTGCTAGTGTTCACTATGACATCCTATAAAGCAAACTCACTCTCAACAGTTCACACACACACTTATTTAAGAATATATCTTTTTGCTAAAGCACCCTTGACAAGGGCAAGATACCATATTTGTGTTCACATCTTCTGATATCTAGAACAGTGCTTCTCCTTAGTGAAGATACAATGAAAAACTAGGTCCTGATTCTTATTAGAAGAAAAAGGTTTCTGCATTCATTTTTTTAGAAGTGAATTCAGCAGGGCAGTTGAGATTTATCAAATCTTAAAGTGTTTTGGAGATACAGTGTTTTTAATAACTACCTATGAAATACATTGTAAAAGGCTAAACAAATGAATGACTACTAATATGTGAATTTTTAGGACTTTGCAGAGAAAACTGGCAAAATGAGTTATAGATAGCATGATGTAGTAAACAGTGTAGGCATCAAATAGGCAGGGCTTTGAATCTTTTCTCCTAAAAGTAAGGCCTTCATGAAGTTTCTTAAACAACCAGAGACTCATTTTCCTCACCTATAAAAGGAGCATTTAACTTACTCCTGGGGTCATAAACAAACATTTTTCTCAGTGGGCATCTTCAGAGAGTAGACTCACTAGAAGAGCATCATGAGAGGTAAAGGGTAGATCTCAGATACAACCCTCCCTCCCCTTTCCAACCTTTCCCCTCACCTCTCATTCTGAATCTCAATGACCATCCGTCATCATCATGTTTGATTATTAGCCCCATCACAGGGCAAAAAATTCCGTCTGGAAGTGCACTGAAGAACCCCAATTCCCAAGAGTCCTTTCACCACCCTCCAATGCTGATGTGACAAATTCCATTCTTCCTGACTCACACAGTTGGATTAAGAAAATTAAATTTGTTTGCAAATTCTCCTTAAATTCTACTGGGTTAACTTTTTGACCTTGTAATTCTTATTCATACTCCAATTTTTCAGAGTATTTCAAAATGGGATAGAGAGGTGAAGTGACTTGAGTAAGCAGTGGTTAAGCCTGGACAGCCAATCACAGGCATCGTATGCTGTGTGCTTAACCACACCTTTCTGGTCTGCTACCTATTCAGGCTTTACTTGCGAAATCCCATTTCCTACCTTTTCTAGTATAAATAAAACTAGAAAAGGAGAAAGGTACTACACAAAAGTTAAGAGTTATTTGTTTATTTATTTACAGAGTTAAATTTAGGGTTTTGTTCATTAAATGATTACTAAGAATAACCTCCTTCCCAGTTCTGTTCTCTGTTAATGAGCAAGCGGCTAGAATCTCTTAATTATTAATAGAGGTTAGTCAATTCTTAGTTTCTTCCATGACATATACGTAACTTCATGTCCCAAAGAATAAGGAATAGGTACTCAAAAATACCAGCATGAGAGCTAAAGACATGGATTTGGAGTCATAAATTAGAGTGCAGGCTTTACCACCTCATGTGACCTTGAAATAATGAACCCAACTCTCACCAATTTCGATTTCCTCACCAGAAAAACAGCATAACAGTAGCTACCTTATGTATTAAATGAGATTTTTAGGAGCACTTAGGACAATGATTTTTCAACCTGTGTGCTGTGGCACACTGGTGTGCCATGAGAGGATATTAGGTGTGTCACAAAAATTTTTAAAGACCGTTAAGTAAATTATTTGCAAAAGAAGTTCAAAACACAGTAAGTACATTTTTTTTACTTTTTTTTTTTCCAGATCAACATAATTTAACTGTGCCCTGGAAGTTTAACTATAGGTTCAAGTATGCTGTGAGTTTAAAAAAAAAGATTGAAAAACACTGACTTAGGATTATACTTGGTATACAGTAAACATTCAATACATGTAGTTGCTGCTGTTGCTGATGTGGTTGTCAAGAACAGTCTGTGGACTTTTGTGAAGCTAGGACAAAGCTAGAACTATGCAAGCACTAATATCAAAATGTGAGATGCTAAGTGTGTATGGCAGAAACTGCACAAGAGTGCTAGAATATGTCAGCAGGAGTTCAACAATGACAGTGCCCGGGGTGCTCATCACTGCCCATTACTTATTCACCCCCAGAAGTCAGAAGTGGACAGCAGCCCTGTGTGTTTGTATGCAGACATGCACAGGTCATGGGTACTTGTACCGGTACCACAGGAACCTTGAAACTCTAAGGATAAATCTAGATAACTGGAGACAATTAGGATTAGGAATTACAAGTCAGTGTCAGTTTATTGAATCTTTGGGGATCACAAGAGTGAAGAGTTAGAGATAAAGGTAAAAAATGCCAATCTTTGCTTCAGCTCTATTCAAACAGTAAGATGAATGCCTGCCTTGACCAGCTTATCAGGAGGATGAGACCTAGAACTGCTCTTCCAGCCCTAACCCTGGATCCGTGGTGAGAACTTTAGTTCCCTATACCTACTGAGCAGCATTTCTTCCTCTCAACCCACATTTACCTCACACAGTGACTGTTTCCACCTAATTGTCCTCATTTGCAATCTAGTTGTGCCGCTAGGACTGAAGCTTTGCTCTGAATTCTAGCTTGCTTGCCTAGAACCCACATACTAGTCCCTCCTCCTGATGTCCTGAGAGTTGGGTTTTGTTTTCTACACCCCTCAGGTACAGTTGATCAAAATCTGAAACCGTGATACTGCTATTCACCCAATATCCAAAATATCTCTCATGGGGTCCCCTATCCATAGATCAAGGCCTCAGAGATGGGGCTAAATTAGTGTATTGAGCTGAGGGCCTACCTCTTAGGGGGCTTTGTTTTGTGGGGTTTTTTTTATTTGTTTTTGTTTTTCTATTTCAGCACTTGACAGATACTAAAAACTGAGTACTTCTTATGCTGGAGTCTACACACCCTAATAAGAGTATATAACTTGGAATGCCAGATAAATAAATTAATATTTTCCAGCTGCTTTGTAGTATTGAGTTATGCATTTAATCTAAGAAATATTATTCACTCCAATAGTTCCAACTACTAGTTAAGTCTCAGACCTTCAACTCCCTTAAGCCTCCTTTGCATATTTAACAAATACTTCAAATTAAACATGTCTAAATTTCATTCATAATCTCCTCTCTTCCCCTCCAACTCTTGCTTATAAACTCATCCTTTCTCTATCCCTAAGTCTTTTTCCTATCCACCCATCCTGAATAAGTTCCTTCCAGATCCTGATCACATTCAGTTGGTCATACAGTCTAACTATCTCTCAAAATTTGATCCTTCTGTATTCCCACTGTCATTCCCTTAAATAAGGTTTCTGTTCCTGCTACCAGGCAATAGTTGTATAATGCTTAATTTGTTTCTGAGATTATGCTAAGTGCTTTTCATATAGTATCTTAATGAATTATTTAAAAAATCCTATAAATAGGTATTATTATTATTATACCTATTTTGTAGAGAAAGAAATAGATGTTTGGAGAATGTATGTACCCTGCCTAGAATCTCAGGGTTAGCATTTGACACAGTCACATTTGAACCCAGGTTAACTGGCTACAAAGCTCTTACCCATCCATCACTTTATACAAGTGCTCATTACCTCCTGAGTTTGACAACAGCCTCTTAATTGGCCTCCCAGTCCAATCTACTCTCCACATTTTTCTAGAGCAGTTGTTCTCAACCTTCCTAATGCCATGGCCCTTTAATACAGTTCCTGTGGGTCACGACCCGCAGGTTGAAAACCACTGTTCTAGGGTATTCTTTGTAAATCATATATCCAATGATGCCAGTTTCCTTGTTAAGGCCTCCATTGATTTTCCATTCCTTCCATGCCTTGACGTAGCATATAAGGTCTTATCTGCGACTTTGGCCCCAAGTGTGCTCCAGCCATAATGCAATCATTTCCCATCTTTTGACTATCAGTATGTTGTTCCCTTCACCTGAGGAAATATTAGGGCATGCAACTGAAGGAGTTCCTGGGAGCCAGGGCACTGAGAGTGGGTCTTGCATACACGTGAACAAGCACGTGATAGCACAATGGGAATGCAGGGACTCTAGAGGTTCTGGTAACACCATATGGAACTTGAGTTTCAAACTCAGAAAGAAATTTACAGCAGTGCCAAAAGAATCTATGCTTCATCCTATAAACTAAAACAGGTATTCCATAAAACCAGAGAGGGGCACTTCAGGGGAAAGCAGAAAACAAGTGAAGCAAGGTAAACAATTATACTGTATAGAGGACACCCATAAAAATTAAACCTTCTTTAAAAAGAAATTAGAGGATGCCTGACTGAAAGAAGCACCAAATGGCATACTGAAGATCATAGGTGGTCATCCCCATTTGCAGAGGACGGAGTCATCATTCCTAGACTACCAGACTATTCTTTGAATATTTTGGTGTCCAGGAAAAGTGTCCTGGACTAATTTTAATTCAATCAAAAACATATTTTAAAACACTGTGCTAAGCTCTAGAAAGAAAGATTTAAAAGACCAGTCCATGATCTTGAGAAATTCATTATAAAATTGGCTTCCAACTATAAGGTCCCTGAGGGCCAGGATAGAGGACTGTGTTGACTTTGTATCCCCAGTATACAGCAAAGCCACAGATTACAGTTGAAGCTCAAAAAATGTGGAATGAATCAATGGAAGAATGAACAAATGAACCTGTGGACCTGAGGGGTATTTCTTAGCAGGCGGTAGCCAGTACAGGGGATAGATTCTGGCAAATAACTAGGAAAGTTGCCTACAGATGGAGGGATGAGTGACAGACAGCTCAGAACAGCAGCCCTCATGTCAGCTAATCATCAGGACCAGGCACCTAGTTACCAGACTAGGAAAGATCAGCTCCAGGTATAGACAAATGCTTCCCCACACGGGGCAAAATAAAGTCCTGCCCCAGTTCTCATGTGAAGAAAAGGATTCTATATATGATGCACTATGTTCCTGCGAGAATAACAAAAGCAAACTCTAAGGCAATGATGTTCTTATATATAGCACTTTCATTTTTTTCAAAGCAAGTTCCTTTTCCCCTCTAGTTGTAAGCTATTTCTGCCAGCATCTTTGAGAGGCAGATCTGTAAGCACAACCCACTTTAGAGAAACAAAGATTGCTGCTAAAGGTCATGGGAAATTGTCATCATTAGAGACAAGCACCCTTAGAAATACTGTATAAAGCTCACCATTCCCTTAACTCTCTTAAGTCTCCTAAGCAGAACTGCCCATTCCCCAACATGCCTTGACATTAGACTCCTAAGGTTTTTCTGCTCTCAGTATAACAACACAGGTTGAATATCCCTCATCTGAAATACTTGGGACCAGAAGTGTTTCAGAGCTCAGATATTTTCAGGTTTTAGAATATTTGCATATACATAATAAGATATCTTAGGGATGGGAGCCAAGTCTAAATACAAAATTCATTTAAGTTTTATATATATCTCATTCACATAGCCTGAAGGTAACTTTATACACTTCTTAATAAATTTTTGCATGAAACTAAGTTTGTAGACATTGATTGAACCATCAAAAAGCAAAGGTGTCAGGCATGGAATTTTTCACTTGTGGACTTATGTCAATGCTCAAAAGTTTTGGATTTTGAATTTTCAGATTAGGGATACTGTACAAATCTTCTTTTGTCTGCCTTCAAGTTAAGTCTTCTTTAAGAAATTCATCTTTTGTTTTACAATTTTTAACACGTTGTTCCAATGTCCTAAGGCATTTCTTAGGAACAACTAATAGGCATGTTTTCCATGGGCAGGAGATGATGAAGGGCGTGTCTAAACATCTCCTCTAGGCGTGGTCCAACATCTGAGACAAGAAAAGAAAGCAGGTGCTTTAATAACATTGTCAAGGAGGGAGCAACACTTTCTGGGAAATGTTGACCTACAGGCTAAAGTTTAAAGACAAGGAAAATGCATATTGATCCTTTTTTTTTCTTTTCTTTTAAAAATAGAAACCATTCATTTTCTCAATAAACTTGGGTTAAAAAAATAATAATAAAAACTTTACCAAGAATGAAAGATGCTGCCTTGGTATCTGCCTATTTTCTGAGACTTATTCTCCAGCTTTCCCGTTTATTCTGTGAGTTAATCAACTGCTTTCCAATAAATTCTTTTCTGCTTAAATTGGCCAGAATTAGTTTCTCTTGTTTGCTACCATGGTACCTGATTGCTTGGTTCACTTTAGGGTTAGAGCGACCAGAGATGTACCATTTTGAGATTTTTTATTTATTTGTTACTCTTTTTTATAGGGTTCTAGAACACTTTGAGAATTTTAAAAAACATGATAGCATTTTTGCATTTTTCCCATCAAGAGTCCCCCAAAGCAGCAATATATCCCCCTTTCCCATAGAGTTAAAGTCAATGACAGTGCTGCCCTTGCCCAGGTTGGCTTTCATCATGGCCTAGTTATTATTCACTGCTGATACCTCTGGTGCTTGTGCAAACAAAGCTTGCCATTCGTTAAGCATATTTTCTATGTGTCCAACTTTGCCATGCTTTCTCATTCTTTGCCACCACTGTGTAGATAAAAGTCAGCAGCATATTTTCTGTCTGATGTGCCTCAGATCTGAAATGAGCCCATGGGTGATGTCCAGCTGGCTTACATGCTGTTCCAATGGGATCAAAGTGGTGCTAAAAGAGGTCAGTCTTTGCAATGCAGAGGTACTTTGGAAACTATCTTGGTTCATTCAGGTGGGTCAGATTTCTGGGAAGGACCAAACATTTGGACAGAAAAAAAAAAATCCCTAAGAAAGCTCCTATCAAGCCAACTTCCTATCTTTATTACTAGTTTAAGATTCTTTCCTGAGCTCCAAACTCCAACATACAACCCAGTCTCCATACAAATGTTAAGAAAACACCTCATACTCTTCCCTCTGTGGAGAGAGACTCTTAACCATTTCCCTCTCCCTTTTAGTAATAGAATTTCCCAGGTTTGAATTTGGCCTGCCGAACCAGCCATACTACATGTCCTAACCTCTCTTGCAACTAAGTGTGGCCATGTGACTAGGTTCAGGACAAAGGTATGTGAGGAGAAGTGATGTTTGCAACTTCCAACCTCTCTAAAGACAAGCTGCTGGCCCTGGAACTCTGCTTTCTTCAGTGCTCCTGCTGGATGAGAAATGGCTATGGCTGGAACAGTCTTGGGAGCTACACATTAGAATCAGTAGACTCACCTCCACAGATCTGGACTATTAAAGGAGAAAGAAACTATTTTGTGTGTCACAGTATTTTACAGTCTCCTCATTATAGCAGCTTAAGCTTGTACTTTAATGCGCTGGAAGGAAAGAAGAGCAGGAAGGAGGGAGCAAGCTTAACCTCCCTCCCTTAACACGTATCTTCTCACATACTAGTTCACATCTATCAAGGCATCCCCAGCAATCCCAAGCCAGAAACCTGGAGGCAATTTGACACTCCTTCCCATTTAACCTCCACATCCAACCAAGCCAGTCCACTTCTTCCACCTCTGGCCACTCTGGCCACGTCTCTCATCCCTACTGCCCCATGTGAGTTCACAATCTCATCATGTCTCGCCTTGCTTTCTGCAAGCGTCTCTTAGTTAACTTTGCTGTGAGTCTTGCCCATCTCTAAGCCACTCTCTACATTGAGGCCCAAATGATATTTCTAAAATGCACATCTGATTCCCTTGCTCTGACTCTTACAAGATTCCCTCTAGTCTTCAGAAGCATGAAGGCTCCTTTCAGATGAGGCCATTCCCTTCCACTCCTCCTGTATAGAAGACTAAATTCTCCAACTGTACTGAAGTATTTGTAGTTTTCAGAAAACATCATTTCCTCCCTTGATTCTTGTTGTTTGCACATGATGTTCTCTCTGCAAATTTCTCTTCCCTCATTCTACTCTTCTGCAAACTCCTACTCATCCTTCAGGACTTTGTTCAACTATCACTGCCTCTAGAAGCTTCTTCCTGCTCTTACTGCAGTCACAGTACCAGAGGGAATCACCTCACATTGCTAAGAATGTCCTGTTTAGTCATCTGTTTCCTCCATTAGTAACAAGCTCCCTTCTGCAGGTTTCTAAAGACTCTGCTACATAGTAGGTACTCTTACATTCATTGAATAATCTACCCTGTTGATAGACTGTACTATTTATTTTTTATTGTTTATTACTTTCTCAACTCTTGCATTGGTCCCCTGTAGCCAGGGTATACTCACCACTCCACAGACTATAGGTTTGGCCACATGACTTGCTTTGGTCAGTGAAATGTGAACAGATGTACCATAAGCTAAGTCCAAGCAAAATATTTAAAGGCACTTGGGTGGCTTAGCTCTGTGCCCGCCCCCTTTGAGCATTTTCCCTCCATGGTGAGAACAACATGTCCAGGTAGTAGCTACTCCTTCATTCTGAGTCTCAAAGTAAGAAGACACTGGGAACTGAGCCAAATCCACCAAACCTAGCCAATCCACAGCTCTCTGCAGCTGACTGCAGCTCTCATGTAACATGAGGGCAAAAATTAAATACATGTTATTCCAGGAGATTGAGATTTTAGGGTTGCATTTTGCTACACTAAAATGCTGACTAATAGTCTCAGTTTGGGTTAATAATAATATCAAAGATCTACCACATGCCAAACATTGTGTTAGGCATTTTATGTAATTTTATTTCAATGATTACAGCCACCATATAAGGTAGGTTAGCTTTCTATTTTAAAACCAAAGAAAATAAGATAAAATATTAAGCTAGCATTCAAATCCAGGTCAGTTTGAGCCTAACCCCCACTCCCTATCCCTGCATTACCTCCAAGTCATCTACCTTTTGATGAGCTAAGGGCATGGACAGAGCAGAATGATGAAACAGGATCTCAGCTGAACATGCAGGTTCTACTCCTAATTCAGAGCACCACTTCCTGCAGGGTTCCAGATGCGGAAAGAGAACACAGGAAGCAGCATGTTCTTCTGACTTCTTCCTTGTTTCTTGGCCCATAAAGAACTCTAGTCATCCAAAATGCCTTTTTTTTTTTTTTTTCATTTTCACAGAGCCAAAAACTATGTTGAACACCAAGACTTTAAGCATGCATATGCCATTGCTACATCCTGTGTGGCTCCCGGGAGCACAGCACCCGCCCCAGTCCCAGATGGGCTCCGATGTGCCAGCAGTATCTGCTCTGTCACTGGGCACATCCTCTGCTCTCACATGCCTTGCTGGAGCACTCCTCATTCACTCTTTTCCCATATGTCTTGGGATTTTGTTAGGAAAAACTGTCATTCTTTCTCACTTTTCCTGCATTATTTTCCTGAGTTTTATGAACTCTAATCCTCAATATCCAATGTCCCGTAATAGACACCATGTACGTTTACCTCAATCAGCTCCAACTGACCCACTTTACCAGAAAAGAATGTTTCCCCTGGATTCAGGCACTTGAAATAACCAAATCATAATAAGGCAGTAATACTATTTTGTACTGTTTTAATCAAGCAGATGTTATAGATTTGGACAAGTCATGCATTTCATCTTAGCCTTGGTCTTCTTTAGTCTAGATAGGTAGTTCCAGCCTTAGTTAGTTAGAAGGGTCAGATGGAATAATGTATGTGAAAGTCATTTAACACATAGAAAAGCATTATAAATAAGCAACAACACTAGCAACCACATCATGCTTTTATTTATATTCCTGGCTGGGAAAAGGGAGGCAGGCATGAGTTAAAATAGTTGGAAGGAGTGAAGAGGTGAGTGGGTCCTAGAACAAAAATTTAAGATCAGAAGGGACATTCTAGGCCCGTGTTGGCTGGAATAAGTTCCTATCTGGTCCAAAGTACTTGCCTCACTTTACCAGTCCTCAATATAACTGCATTTAACCATATTTAATTGTTTAGAGGGAATCTTGTCCATCAAGCACTGAATTCAACTCCATTTGTTATTCTGGAAATTCTAACAAGAGCTCTTCCTTTCCAACTGGTGTTTTTCATTTCAATCATTAAGAGTGGGAAAGGCTAAAAAAGCAAACACACCTAGATCTCCCTGATGGCTCTTCCTGAGTGAATTACAGAAGGAAGAATGGGCCTGTCACTCTTCAGCTTTGATTTTTAATTAAATGGAGAAAAGTTCAGAACCCTAAAATCTTAGAGCTGAACGTAACCTTAGAAATCACCTTGTTTAACAGGTTATAAGACCAAGATCCAAACTTGCCCATGGCTACATAGTTACTCATGAAGGAGCTAAAACTAGGACCCAACCCTCAACTCCCAGGTCAGGGTTCTTTCCACTAACCTTGTTCTGGTACTGATAGTACTTGCACTAAGATAAGTAGCTAGTACTCGCACAGCATTTGCATTAAGCCTACTCGTACTAATACTCAAGTCTATATAAACTAGCCATTCATCAGACTCATATGTCTAAAAGTAAAGAGTCAGGAGGATACGGAAACAACCTCCCATTCCTAGTCTAGAGAGAAGCATCCAGGCTGGGGGTGGCACAGAGTGGGGAGAGCTGTGATAAAGAGTTGAAAGACAATGCTCTGGTATGAACAAGGTCATGTCTATGGAGGAAAGTAGAACAGAGGCAGGAGAGAAATTTGAAGGTATACAGGACAGGAAAGGAGATAATGGAAGGTGAGGTGTCAAGTAGTCTCTAAAAGTGATTCTTCCTTGTCCAGGGCTAATAACACTTTAACTCTTCACACTCAAGCCTATCCTCACATGGTGCCTAGATGTATACCTCAACAGAAACCAGACCAAGAAGCAACCATTCCCTGCTGCCTTCCTTTCCACTGCAGGCTAGGTTAGGAACTCCTTTAAAGCACTCCACAATAAATAAATGAGTGAAACCAAAAGGTTACCAGAAGAAATGCTAACAAGGCAAGCAATCTTCATCACAGAGATACCCAAAAGAGTCTGTAGGAAAACACATTGCTTGCTCCAGGAGTGTGTTCCCAGAGTATAGACACAGCTCCAGCATTTCTCGCTGCCTCTGCTGCCAGAAAAGGATAAAACGCCGTCTATATTCAGGAACAAAGACAGAGTGAACCCTCCTTCAAGTCTTATTGCTAGATGGCACCTGTTGCTAAAATAGCAGCTGGTAAGCATTTTGTTTTGTTCAAAACAACAACAATAACAAAAACAATCTATTACAGGAAGCAGCATCACAATGACAGTTAAGACATCATAGCAAAAAGAAATACAGAATTTAGCAATGAAAGACAAGGCTGGAGCTGCTAGAGCCTGAGGAAAAAAGATACTGAAGTGTTGATTAGAAATTGCTCAGCCTGCATTAAAAAGGAGAAACAAAGGGGAGGGGAGAGTAGGAGAGAAAGAGAGAAAGGAAAAGAGAGATTGAGGGGGGAGAAAAAAGGGAGGGAGAAAGGGAATTGATATGGTTTTTCCCTGGCTTTCTCATTTTAATCTATCCTTTTCTGCCTCCCTCCCTTTCTTCCACCCCCTCAAGAGAAAATTCATTGATTGGGCTGGACTAAAATTTCTCACCTTTCCTCACATGGTTTCTCGGAGAAGAATGAGTCTGAATCCATCTCCTCCTCAGCTCTCTCCTCCCCCCACCTCCCCAGCCGCCATTGTGAGCTCCTCTACTTTGCTGGAGCTGAGATGCAGCTTCTTCCTCAGCACCTTTGACACAGCAGTGATGGGATCCCAGAACGGGGGTGGGGTGGGGGGGGGTTTGAAGCAGAGGCTGGGAGCCACGGATGCTAGTGAGTGGTCAATAGGAGCTCAGCAGTCAGCCTCACTTGTGGAGCAAAGAAGCTCCAGCCATCTCACAGCTGAGATAGCCCTGATAACTAACCTGTTGCCTGCTTCCAGGGAGAAGCAGCCTCTCCAAGTGCAGATGGCAGAAGACACAAAGCATCACTTCCCTCAAAACAAAAATAAAATTTAAAAACCCTTCAACAGGAAAAAGAAAAAAAAACAGCGAGGCAGTTTAGGAGAGTGCAAATAGGACTGGCTCAGGGTTTGGGAGAACTGGGACCTAGTCCTTGTTGTATCAGGAATGTGCTGTGTGCACACTGCCTCGCTGGGCCTCCATTTCTATAAACTGAGAGCGCAGAACAGATTTCCCGTGGCACTCCCACCCCCACCCCCATGATATGAGTCCATTTCATAAAAAGCTATTAGTCATCCAGACTATATGTTATCCGTATTCTCCCATTCTCTGTAAATCCCCAGAGTCTCTTGGGCAGACTTTGGGGTATCTGGAAGAGTACCTCTAGGGACTCAGGGAACCCCTCCCTAGATGCCTGGCTGACTTCAGGGAGGAGGTAATACAGGTTCAAGGCCTAAGTTTCCCCTCGAATATGATAAGGGAGAAGCAGAGGAAAATTAAGGATGTTAAGAATCATTGAGGATAGAAGTAGAAGGCACTGAGAGGCCAGGGGAGGAGGGAGGCATGGATCAGCCAAACCCTGAAATTAGAGATGATTCATATTTGAATAATGTGGGAGGGATGAACTCAAAGCAGCCAAAAGAAGAGGCTAACTCTGCTGAGGGTGCCCCTCCTAAACACAGCGGGGGAGTGTGTGTGTGTGGGGGGGGGCAAGCTAAATGTTAGGGACCTTTCACAGAAAACAGGAAAAACAATTAGTCCATCAATAATCTTATCCTGAACTAAGGGAAATAGGGGTTTGCTGTTGTTCCTTCTTTAATGTTGCTTGTTCCCCTTTTCCTAGTGACTTGATTTTTTCCCAGATCTTCAAGTTGGTACCCCAGAGGGAACAAAACTTCTTCCTTTGTGCTACTATTTCCTTCTCTCTCCTGCCCTTCACCTAGTCCAGTCCTCACCTTCCTAACCCCATATTGTTTCTTCCATCACTCTGTCTCTACCTTGCTTTGAATGGCTGCCTCTGACCAGTTTAAGCTATTCAAATGGCCCTTACCCCCATCCCACACACCCTTAGCAGGGCTGCTTTATGAATCTGTCAGGACTGGCCACCCCCAAGAGCCACTTGTTCCTTAACCAAGTAGAATCACCATATGGGGAAACATGTTGGGAACAAGAGCCTTTCTTGACCCCAGATGAATGGGGAGAAAGTTCACGAAAAGGTAAGGGAGGACACGGAGGACCCACCAGACCTGTGACTCTAGTCTGGGGAAAAGCTCAATGCCTCTTAACTTCTGAAATTGTGTGTGTGTGTGTGTGTGTGTGTGTGTGTGTGTTGGGGGGTAGTGCATCAATTAGATAGGGTCTTCTCCTTTCTAATATCATTTGGGACCACTTCTCAGATGGTAACAAGTGAGAGGCTGTCAGATGTGAAACTCCACAACCAATCAAGCTTCCATCCCCATCTCCTTCTGAACTCCCCTCCACCCGCTCCAGGAATCACAGAAAGATGTCCCTGGGTCTAGCTCCTTCTCTAGCAGAGGAATTGGGGAGACAGTCTACTCCCCACCCCTAGAAAACCAGTTCACTTAATTAACCTGCTTCCTCTAAGCTTCCTTTTTTCTAGCCAGATTTTTCCTAGGACTTACTGCATTACAAACTCAGGATAAGACCACAGAAGAACCGTTGTATGGAGGGGGAAATGCACATTGGAAAGAACCACCTCACAGCACCAGTGAGTCAAACACCTGCATCAAGAGCCATCTCACTTGGAATAGAGCTTCTCCCCCTCCTCCCCCATCATTTTAACACACACACACATACACACACACAGCCCCCATCCCCCACTTACCACCAGCCCGCTAAGCAGCTTTAAACACAGTCAATAAGGAAGAATATGGGGGTGGGGTGGGGTGAGAACAGTACCACTACATGAATACATATAAAGTTATTCGTCCCTGTGGAAAATGACTCTCACCTGCTAGCCAGAAGACAGCAATCCACCTCACCACGATCCTGTCCATTTTCCCCAACTTCCCATCCAGATAAAGAGTGAGGAAAGTGGGAAAGGGCTGGAACGTCAGGATCTATAGACGCCCGCGGCTGGAGGCGGCCGCGGAGCACGGGGAGCCCCGGGGTGCCGCCGCCGGGCCAGCAGCGCAGGCGGGGCCGGGGTCTGGACCGCGCCGCCTGCGAACGCGCGCTGCCGCGGGCTCCGAGATCCGCGCGGCGCTCGCCGGCGCATTCCCTGCCGCCTCGGCGCACCCGCACGCCCCGGCAGCGCGGCGCGGGGCGAGCGCCTCCCCGCCGCAGAGCCCGCCGCGCGGGGGAGCTCAGCCGCCGCGCCACCTCCCCGCGCCTCCGCCCGCCACCCGGCTGCCAAAGTTTCTCGGTCACGTGCCGGCCCCTTGCAGCCCGGAGGTCAGCGCGGAGTAACAAAGTACACCGGGGAAGACCGGGCCGCGGGGTCGCGCGCTGGGAGAGGCGCGGGGGTGGTAGCTCCACGGCCCGCGCCGAGCAGGGAGCGACCATAGCTGCTTCTCCCAGGGTAGCGGGCGAACGGAAACCGAGCGAGGACGTGGGCTGGGGACGCCAGGAGGGGAAGTCTGTGTATGCATGTGGCAACAGCCAACCCGAACAACCTCAACTGGGAGAGAGAACTGGAGCTACAAAGGTGGGGGACTTGCTCCGACTTGGCATAACTTCTTAAGGGACTTGGACTAGCGAGTCGTCTAGGCAAGAGTGCTTGCTTTTGCTGTGCCCCCGCCCCTCCGTCTGGCTTCCTTTTTGACGGTGCAAGTTACTGGGAGACTCGGCAGAATTGGAAGAGGTAGGCGGGAATCCCGCGTCATAACTTTTTTCTGCTAAAATATGATGAGGTAGAATAAGGGCATACATGCTATTGACAGAAGATATGTAAAACCAGATGGAATAAACAATTATAACGGCTCAAATCTGTCCAACACTTTATAGTTTGCCGGACACATTTACATGGATTATTTCTATTTTTTTTTTAAAGATGGATTTGTCTTCTGTCTGTATGAAGGGAGTCAAAATGTACGTGGTGAGGGAGAACTGAGAAATGTGTGTTTTGTTTAACAAATACACTAAGCATATACCAGGTGCTAAGATCCAAGGCTGCAAAGATGAATGACAGACTTCATGCCCCTTAAGGAACCTCATATTGGGTAGGGAGACGGATGGAGGTCAGACCATTTAAAAGTATAGTACATATTCACAGTAAAATGAGGCAAGTACGATAATGGAGACATAGAGAAAGGGCCTGGGAACTTAGAGGAAGGAGCAAATTAGTCTTGGACAGGAGGAGGGGTGTATCACAACAAAGGAGAAGTTGACAACCAAGTTGTCATTTGTAGAATAGGCAAGAGTTAGGCTGTTCAGGATCTGGGGGTGGAAAGGGTGCTGGCAGGGAGGATTCTGAGCAGAGGAAGAGAGACAGAGCAGAAAGGTCTAAACTAGTGGTTGAAAACAGACTGGTGCTAGGCTGGAGGGGGGTTCTTAAAGCAGAAAGACTCTATAATTAAGAATGAATGTATACATAGAAAGGGATGATTTGTGAACACATGAGAAATGGTGAGAGGAGACCCTGGACAGTCGCCCAACATCTGAATTCTCTTCTTAGTTTTGAGGAATTCAAACTACAGAAGCCAGAAAGTCTAGGGGTACTATGCTGACCATGACAAGGGAGTTCAAGCCTAGGCCCCAGGCATGGCCAGACTGACCATTCACTAAGAGCTTTTTAAATCTCCAGCAAGCAATGCAAGTAACAGGGACTGTGCAGAATCAGCTTTGCCACTCCAGCTCATCTTCTGTACCTGGCTTTTCAACTTTCTTGGCAATTCTTTGAGCCCTCCAATATCCTTTCATAAAATTCCCTCTTCATTTATTTTGTCCAGGATGGTTTCTGATGCTTGCAGTTAAGAACCCTAACCAATACACTGTGTGAGAGAAATTTGAGGACTATTCCCTTCATATACAAAATAAATGAATAAATGAGGTACCTAATATTTATGAGTTTCCTATTAGGTTCTAGATACAGTTACTAGTTGTTTTTACAAGTTTTTGTTATCCTAATGAAGAAACTTATGCCCAGAGAATTTAATTAACTTCTCTAAGATTGGGTAGCTAGTCATCAGCAGATCTAGGATTTAAACTCAGGTCTTGTGACTCTAAAATGTATGCTCTTTGTACCATAAAAGGGACATCTATATCAGAGGGCCGAAATGATGTTTTTATTCTTTGTCATTTACTGTGTGTGTATCCACATGCGCCTTAAGCAAAAGAGTTTGAATAGTTTTTAGTATCTAAGCCCAGATAACAATGACAGTTTATGCAAAATTTGGACATAAGAACAAGTTTATACATGTGAAAACTGGGAGATGGACTGAGTGAAGAAATCCAGGATGTACACGTGAAATGCAAAGGGAATGTTCACAGAAGTGAACTGTGAATGCATGTTCACTGTATGTGCCTATGTGTACTTCAACAAGGAATCAGGAGACTTGCTAAAGAGCTTGTACTACAGAAAATCATAGAATACAAGTGCCTCATCCACCATACCAGGAATTTGTTCTGAGTAGCACCCTGCATGTCTACTTTACAGCTAGAAAGGTATAGTAAGTCTATCCTGAATCTACCTGTGTGGGTGAGTCCCCAAGTCAACCATAAAGGGACAGTAGTCTGCAATAAATCAGTGTGCGCCCCTTCCAAATGCATATGATATTACCAAGGTGATGGAGGGTTAACATAAAGTTTAAGGTAAGGCCAACGATTCAAAACATGCAACCTTAAAAAAGAAGGAAGGGGAAGGAGGGTGGGTATGACACCCAATCCTGGTGTTCTTCCAAGTGTGGTTTTGGAACCTCCACTATCAGAATCACATTATAGTGTTTGCTTAAAACACAGATTCCCAGCCTCTGCTAAAAATGATGAGCTCAGATGCTCCAGGTAGATCCTGGAAATTTGCATTTTAACCACCTTTCCCAAGTGCTTCCAATACACGTTAAGGTTTAAGAGGCAATACCTAACCATCTTTTTCATATCCTGGGAGGCTGTTAAGTTGATGTTTTTGAAGGAGCCTCAGATCTGGTTATGTTCCAACTGTCCATTTATCCTGGACAAACAGGACAGAACCCCAAATAGAGATTGATTCATTATAGCCAAGGGGCATCTGGATCCCCAACACTTCAAACTTTGTCCTGCAACCTTAGACAAACATGTCAGAACAAGGACCTGTGTGGGACCAGGTCCCAAGAGAGCAGGATTCCCAGGTAGCCACAGCTGGGATTGTATACTACAGGGGGTGGGGAGCGGGCAGTGGACTAGCTGGCTGCTTTATCAAAGCTGAGCACTTTAGAACGGAATTAGGACACAGAGGAAAGAGAAGTGAACCACCACAAGGAGATGTGCTGGTAGCTGGTAGCAACCACATGGTTATAAATACAATGCAGCTGAATCCTCTTTAAAATATGATTTCATTGTAGACATACAGGCATGCATGCATATGAATCCTGCTTAATGTAGGTCTTTTTAAAAATACAGATAAAATCATATTTCTACTTCTCTCTGATCTTGTGTTCTAGGAGGAATATATGAGGTGTGAATTTAAAATAAATACCATGTTTATTATCTACATTTGGTTCATCTTTCCTTCCCTTATGCTACCTTTTAGGTTTGTTATCTTCCTCATCCTCCATATCTTCAAAACCATCCTCCATGAATTATAAGTTTAAAAAAAAATCTAAATTACAGTAGGTAAACCTAGACACCAAAAAAAATTGAAGACTCTCATGCTGTACTAAAAACTGGAAACATTTTCAATTTGAAAGGCCTTTCATATTGAGGAATAAATCATTTCATTAAGAAAATGCTTTAAAGAAAAGAAATGCAAATATACACAGTGCATGATGCAAAAAAAAACAAAAAGAAGAGAAGAAAAAGAAATTTCAACTGCCAACTACAGTGGTAAGCACATATTAAGTAAAAGGTTGGAAAAATTTGCTGAAAGTTCAGTGTAATTATGGCAGATTTAACCCAATAGGCTCAGACTCAGACTTCAAATACAACTGTGGTGGTGCTAGGTGCTGAATTAGGTGATGCCTCCTGGACCCTATCTTAAAGCTAGACCCCATGCAACAGTGGAGCAGTCTCTGCCTGAATTAGCTACAATGCTTTCCCTAAAAAGGTCCTTCTAAAGATCATGTGCAGGAAAAAAGAAAACATAAAAGCATATATAGGGTATGGTCTCAAATATGGAAAAATGCACTTAAAAGGGACCAAAAAACAATAAATGAGTAACAATGGTTATGTCTAGGTTGCACTGTTCTTCGTTTATATTTTCTTCTTTATAATTTACTATACACTTTACTATTTTTACACTGCAGAAAAAGATGCTAGATAAAAGATGCACCCATGCCAAAATCATTAAGTCTCTGGGATGTCCCTAGAGAAATTAGAGAGGAATGAAGAAGAAGTGGCAGGTGTTTTGTCAGGCCTGTGTCTTTAACCAGATACAAAGCTCCTATATGTACATCTGCTCTCATTATATCGCAATCGTGAGCAGTTAATCAAGTTAATTATGAACAGTTGAAGTTGGGGGAGCCCTTACAGACTTACAGTTCAACCTGTAAGTTCTTTGTAAGTTAAAAAGCCAAAGATGAAGTAAAGCTGCTGCTCTTTTAGGAGCCCTGTCACTGGGTTTTGCTCTTTTTCCTTGTTTTTAATGCTAGCATCTTTTGGAGACCAGAACAGTACTGACAGCCTCCAACATGAACAGCAAAGTAATTCTGATTCCTCTGGTCAAGTAGGTTTCTATAGCCCAAGGACTACAGGAAGAAAGATGGCCTGGCTGCCTATATGTGGTAAGACTAAGCTGCTGTGGGCACTAGGTCTTGGTGATTAAGCCAGAAGATTGTTTCTCAGAGCCCTAAACATTCTCCTACAGGCCTTCTTCTCTGACATAGCTCAAATACGGAACCTGAGGGAGGGAAGTGAGCCAAAACAAATATGTCATCCAATGACCTCACCCCCAGAAAATGGGCAGGGAAGGGAGCTGGAAGGAAAAGGCCAGAACACTAAGCATCATGAAAAGCAGCAACTCAGACAAGAGAAGGGACATGTGGGACTTTCAAGGCCAGTGTTAGAGAGTAGTAGCCTTGACCCTGGGTTGAAGTCATGGGGTAAGGGCCTCTAGTAGAAGTGTTAATTCTATACCCCATCCCTAATTCTGAGTGTGTGCCTTACACTTATATACAGACCATCAACATGGATCTGCCTAATTAATTATAAACTTATCCAGTATATTGACTTCTACTTTTCTTCATCTTTTCTTTCCTGATTTCATTCATTTATGCAATATACATCTATTGACTGCTTACTATATTCAAGACACTATGCTATCCAGAAATTCAAGATGAATAGGAATTCAGAGATGAATGTGTCACAGCCCCTTATGTTACTGAGTTTGCATTTAGGTATAGTCATGTGTGTGGAAAGGGAAGGAGGGAGGCACACACATGTTCTCTAGGAGTGGTAGGGCCTATGTTAGGGCATACACCAAATATGGGAAAATAAAGAGGGGAGTCAATTATTTATCATTACTGCCTGTGTGAGATGAAAAGGTAACCCCTGAGCTAAGTCTTCCATATCATCTAGAAAGAATTTCTAAGAGCAAAAAGGGAGTTGGAGGTAGTACAGATGCACCAGCAGAGGAGAGAGTGGGACCTGCTACTCAGAGCACAGGTTTACAAAGAGCAGAATCAGCAATGAGGCTAAAAAGGTAAACCAAAGTCAGAAAAAGAAGAACCAGAGAGCTAAACTCATAGATCTGGACTTAATTTCATAGGCAATGTACCATCCATGAAAACTTCTAAGCAGACAAACAAGATCAGATCAGTGTTTCTGCAAAGTTATTCTGGTCACAGGGTTCAGGATGAAGTGATGAAAAGAGCTCATTATAAGAGTCTAAGAATGAACAAGCACCCAAGAAGGGAAGTATGACTAGGGAGCAAATATCAGCAGAGAGAGACATTATAGGGAGTTACAGGAGGTAGAATTCATACAACCTAACAATCAGGAGAAATCAATCAGACTTCAGATCGAGTTACTCCAGAATGTGATGGGGCATTCAGATAGTTTCTAGAAGGTGCTTGGAAAATCTCTGATGAATAGATTGAAATGAGTGTTAAGTAGGGATCTCAACAGAGCTCAGAGGTACTCAGAGGCTGTTTGGCATGGGGAAGTCACTTCACCACTCTAATCCTCAATTTCCTATTCCTATTACTATCATTATTATTAGCACAGGACAGAGGCTGCACAGTAAACAATGTCAGAGCTTTAACTTAAACTGGCATTGGGATAAAATTTAGCCACATTTTCCAAGAAGTGTTCTTGGGTGGTTTTACTCAGCTGAAAATCACACCTCATACTTCATATTCCCACCACCACACAAAAAATAGCAAAGGCCATCCAAATCATCAGTGGCTTTCCCCCATTTGGACTAAAATCTAAAGTCCTTGTGGTGGCCTTTTAAGTCCTACATGATTTAGCCTTAATTCCCTGTCTAATATCCTCTCTACTTTCCCCTTTGTTCATTTCACTCCAGCGCAAGACTTGCTTTGCTCTGCCTCAAACACACCTGATGTGCTCCCACCTCAGAGCCTCTGCACTTGCTATTCCCTGTGCCTGGAATGCTCTGTCCCCAGTATCTTCCTCACTTCCTTGCACTCTTTGCTCAAATTTCACTTCCTCCTATAGTACCTTTTCCAACCACCATAAAATTTTACCCTCCATCAGTCACTTTTCCCTATCTTGCATTATTTTTCTTCTTTAGACTTACGGCCCAACAAGATGTTCTGACATCCTATTATATACTTATTTATTTCTTTATTGACTATTTTTATTTCTCATTATAAGTTTTGTTCTATTCAACCTCCTCTTGAGCCTAAAATAGAGCCCAGCAGTCAGTAGACTCTTAATAATATTTATTGAACATATGAACCATTTCCCACTGAAGTTGCTCCCCTCTTTTGCTTTTCCTTATTTTCTGCCTACCTCTTCACGTGTTCCTTTTTAGTCACCTTCACTGGGCCTTCCTGCTCTGACTTCTAAATACAAATTCCTCACAACTCCATCCTGGATTCTTTTTCTTTCTGTTCATGAACATATCATCTATTTCCATGAATTCAAATACTATTTTTATGTGGCTTATTTCTAAATTCTGTGAAGTGTAGAATTCCAGACTTACATGGTCAGTTGCCTACTTGACATCTCCACTTGAATAAGCATCTCAAAATCAACATGTCCATATGAATCTCTTGATCTCTGTCCTCCTACACACATACTCCAACCAAAACCTCCCACTGATTATATTCAGGCCTATAATCTTAGCACTTTGGGAGGCTGAGGCCAGAAGTTCGAGACCAGCCTAAGCAACATAGAAATACCCTATTCTCTGTAAAAAATAGAAAAATTAGCTGGGCATGGTAACACATGCCTATAGTTCCAGCTACTTGGAAGCTGAGGCAGGGGGAGGATTGCTAGAAGAGTTTGAGGTTGCAATGAGCCATGATGACACCACTGCACTTTAGCCTGGGCAACAAAGTGAAATCCTATTTCTAACAAAATAAAACAAAACAAATGCTGCCACCCTTTAGAATTTCTGAATAAGAAAATCGATCTGATTGCAAAGTAGGAAAAGCTGTTCTGTTCGTGTAAGACTTAGGTAAGACTGAAAAAAATCAATTGGATCAAAGGAGGAGAGGAGCAGATCATAGGAATTATGGAGGAGCTTGGCAACTTCCTTGGTATTAGCACTGTCTCCCTCTGCTGCCCAGTCCTCACTATTTTAGTAAAAGCATTGCTTACCACTAAATTATTCAAGCCCAAATCCTAGGACTCCTCCTTTTCTTTCTCTTCCACATCCAATCCATTACCTAGTTCTATTTTTCTAAAATACACTTTGAGCCCATCCTTTCTTCTCTGTTTTAGGTCACCACCCTCTTTCACACAGATTCCTGTAGGAGCCTCCTAACTAGTTTTGCAATGCCCATTCTTACTACTTTGAATTCATTCTCCAAATAGAAATAAGACAGATCTCAAACTGTAAACCAAATCACGACATGTATTTTAAAAAGCCTTAAACAGAGTAGATTTTAAGTGTTCTCACCACAAAAAATAAGGTAATTCATATGTTAATTAGCTCAATTTAACCATTCCGCAATGTACATGTAGTACCTCTGTAAGTTTACCACCCAAGGGACTGCAACAAACTGGTCAACCTACAGAGGTGATCAACGTAAGGAAATTAGGTGAGCTATACTGATACGTCCAAGTGGTGCATGTCTGGTCTGTGAAAATTAGTTCAAATTCAGGAGGTAGTCAATGTAGGGAGGTAGTTAACTATGAAGGTTTTACTGCATTTAAAAATATGT
>NW_003852411.1:25062018-25064092 GCF_000181295.1 Otolemur garnettii | reverse complement strand
CTGTGTTGTACTTATGGCAATATTTAGAATGCTTTACAATGGTCATGCTCAAATTCCTGTTGATCATGCCAACCTCAGCATGCACCATTCTCCACCTGACTGGACACGCTACAGCAACACCAACTAGTCTTCCATCGGTTCTGAGGACATGCCCAGCTCTTTATCATCTGAAGCCTTTACATGTACTCTTGCCTCTGCCTGGAATTCTCTTCTTCAATTTTCCATACAACTAGCTCTGTTCTTTTCCACCCTTTCTCGTGTTAATAGTCACTTGCTCTTAAGAGAGATTTGCCCTGAACACCTATTTAAAAATTTAGTAGTTAAATCTATGTATCATTTTAATATATTAAAATATGAAATGGAGAAACAAGATATGGATTTGTTCAGTAGCCCAAAACAACTAAAAAACTGGTCAAGCAGGGTGTAGTGGTGCACACTTATAATGCCTTCTACTCAGGAGTCTAAAGCAGGAGGATCACTTAAGTCTAAGTCTAGCCTGGGCAGCCTAACAAGACCCCCATCTCTGAAACACAAAACATTTGGAACTCATTCTTCTTAGTAAAGTATCACAAGAGTAGAGAAGCAGAACTCCAATGTATTCAATTCTAATATGAAGCCAGTAGATGATCTAATCCAGGGGTTCTCAAACTTTTTAAACAGGGGGCCAGTTCACTGTCCCTCAGACCGTTGGAGGGCTGGACGGTGGGCCCTGGGATGAGCTAGCTACTAAGCAGGACAGGCAGCAGTGGCAAAAACACCCGGCAGGCTGGATAAATGTCCTAGGCAGGCTGCATGTGGCCCGCGGGCCATAGTTTGAGGACACCTGATCTAATCTAATACAAGGTAGGGGGAGAGGAAGGAGGGAGTAGGTAGAGGAGGTGGGGGGTCATGGAGTATGGCAAACTTCTTGGGTCAGGGACACAATTATAAGAGGCTCTTTACCTAATAAATGCAATCAGTGTAACCTCATTCTTTGTACCCTCAATGAATCCCAAACAATTAAAAAAATATGCCAATCAACAACAACAAAAAAGCAAAACATAACAAATTTGGTCAAAACATATGAAACAATGTTTTCAGATACTAGGCATCAGGGAGCAGAGGTGAGTAATTCCTGAAAGAACAGAAACAAATAAGGTGACTCTGTCACTGCTGTAGGTAGCTTCCTGGAGGGTACCCGGAATGCAGTATCAAGATGGGCAGTAAGCTAGGCAGAGCTCAGTGATCTCCCTGGGGATTAATAAGATGGAGTTGGGTATCCAGGTAGGTCACAGTGCCTAGAGTCTGCAGGGCAGTGTATCAGAACACAGGAAGTGGGCCAAAGATTTAAAAAGAACAGCTCTGGAGATCTGGTGAGCTCTGAAGATCCCTTGAAGCTTCAGCGAAATACTGATCAGTGTGTGTGGGAAGAAACTACATATTACCAGGAAAGAATAACGTGAACCAATTAAAAGGAACAATCCTTAGAATTCACATAGAACTAGAAATAGTCTGTGTTCCCATCAGCAAAAGTGGAAAAACCTCCAAATTCATGGGATATCAAGTAGAGTACTCAGAATGGTGTTACATTATTGGAAGGGGAGAAAATTAGACCTAAAGATTGCTCTGATTTCAAATAACAAAGCATAAAATAAGCCTAGAAAGAGCACAAACCAGCCTCAAACTGTTTCCAAGTAACAGAACTGTGACCCAGAACAAAGCATAAAAAATTTTTATAAGACTCAGAAATATATTCAATAGGGTAAAATTCACAGTGACCAGCATCCAATCAACTACTACCCATAATAAGAAAAAATTAATTAGTAAAAACAGACCCAGAAATGACACAGATGATAGAATGAGTAGACAAGGACCATTAATAGTTAATATAACTATATTATATATTATAATTATATTCCATGTTAAAGAAAATAGAGGAGGACTGGGTATGTGGCTTATGCCTCTAATCCTAGCACTTTGGGAGGCCAAGGTGGGAGGATGGCTTGAGGCCAGGAGTTTGAAACCAGCCTGAGCAAGAACAAGACCCTGTCTCTACAAACTAAAAACAGAATGTTAGCTGGGCATGGTAGTCCTC
>NW_003852411.1:25050000-25061698 GCF_000181295.1 Otolemur garnettii | reverse complement strand
GATTAAATAGCAGATTAGATACTATAAAATAAAAAAATAGTAAACATGAAGACAGAACAATGAGCACTATGTAAAATGAAACAGAAAAAAGGAAGAAAAAACTGAACAGAACATCAGTGAACTGTGCACAACTTCAAGCAGCCTACAGGGATGGTAAGGAAACTTTTGGGGATGGGTATGTTCATTATCTTGATGGTGGTGATGATTTCACAGGTATACATATATGTCAAAACTTACCAGATTGTACTCTTTAGATATATTCAGTTTATTGCACTTCAATCATGTCTCAATGTTGGAGACACCCCGCCTCTCCAGCCCTGTCTGCCCTGACTGGATCAGATCTTTCAGGAGTCAGGAAGGGACTTCCTGTTCCATAATAAAGGTAAGTGAAGAACCCCTCCAGCCCTCATTGCCACCACAAACACCTGTGGTCCTTGCTACAGGAGACTCCCACAGTCCTTACAAGCTCTGAGACCAGTCTGGAGTGCTTCTAGGAATTCACGCATCTCTACTGCCCCAGATTAGGGGAATAAGGTATGCACTCCACCCCACTCACCAACCCGCCATCCTGAGATAAGAGGAACCTCTTGAGTGTGCCCTGCTCTAGGGGCAAGTAGCCACTGGACTACTCCAACACTGGGGCTCCATCTTAACTCCACCAAGGCCACAACAGCGTCTGAGTGCTACAACCCCAGCAGCACAGACCCTGGACCCACCTGGGAATCCGGTCCTGTACAAGAGGGAAATCAATTCTCACCACCTCACTTCCAGATGGAGGAAGAGTCTCGCAGTTCTGCCCTGCGACAAAGGTTGAACTCACCTTTGAGGTGGTCAGGTTTGCTGCTGCATGCCTTTGCCTGAGCAGGAGAGGCCCTCAAGCCTCTGAGCAGCTGACAGAGTCCCAGATACCTGAGCTTGTAACATTTATAGAAGATAATGAAAATAGACACTTGATTTTAAAGGATATATACCCCAGGTATACACACAAGTAGTAAACTGAGCAGAGAACAGAACCTTCTCTAAGAAACATAACTAACTACAAGAGAATCAGCTAGCACTATTTTAATCAATATGAGAGTTCAGCAGTGTAACTAAACACATCCCATCAATACTAAAATCAATACCTTCTCTACACATCAGCACCAATGAGTTAGAAAATACACTTACATTTCCTCATAAAAACTCCAAAAGTACTGTTACCTAGAAATAAAACTGACAAATGCACCAGACTTTTATGCGAAATTTTACAAAACTTTATTCACAGGTTTTAAGTATTGGCCTCTGTTTTTTACCTAACACTTATTTTTAAATGCACTTAAAAAAAAAAAAAACACCGTTTTCGTGGTTTGTTTTTGTTACTCTTTGTCCCCATTCGACTGTAAACTTCTTAAACGCCTGGACCTTATTTTCTTTGTTCCTTACCCAATACCTTTCACCGTGCCTGGTACAAAGATGGCCCTTCAAAGTTGAAAAACGCTGAAGAACCTGAGGTACCGGCTATTGCCGGTTTTCTCTACCTACTTTGTCGCGTGTTACGCAATAATGTACAGACATCGCTCCAAGGCCTCCACGTGACAACTCATGCACGTGACAACACCTCCCTAGGACTCACCCAGCCAATAAGAACGCTCCGCACCTGTGACACCGCTCCTCTTCCCCTCACCCCCACGAGCACAAGCAGTGGAGTCTTCCAGTCTGAGATTTTTTTTTTTTAAACCCAGCGGGGCCAATGCGCCTGCGCGCCGCGCCCTGATTGGCTGAGTGCTGCGAACTGCACGCGCAGGCGCCGAGCTCGGTTACTAAGGGCGGGAGCCCGGCGAGGGCGCCGGTGGCTGGGTTTGTCTCAGGGCCGCTTCGAAGCTCGCTGCGCTCACCATGCCGAACCGCAGGGCCAGCCGCAATGCCTACTATTTCTTCGTACAGGAGAAGATCCCCGAACTACGGAGACGAGGCCTGCCTGTGGCTCGCGTAGCTGATGCCATCCCCTACTGCTCTTCAGACTGGGCGGTAAGGCCAGAAGGGGATGAGAGGGACGGGCAGGGCAGTTGGGTAAGCGGGAGGACAAGGCACAAGGCAGGAGGGCAAGAGGCCTCGAGGCCGGTGACGGCTTGGATCCTGCTGGAGGGAAAGGAAGGCCCCTGCTGTGGCTTCGGGCAAACCGACGCTGGAACTAACAGTGGGGCCTGAGCACTCGGTCCTTCGTCCTCATGGGTGCTTGCTTCTCTTCTTTGTCTCCCCCTTTAATCTCCCAAAGCTCCTGCGGGAGGAAGAAAAGGAGAAATACGCAGAAATGGCTCGAGAATGGAGGGCTGCCCAGGGAAAGGACTCTGGGCCTTCAGAGAAGCAGGTAAGTTAGCAAGAGAGAAGCAGCCAGCTGTCTGGCACGTAGGCTTGTTAAGTAAATGTTGTTTGAGTGGATATCAAGGGTATACACTGCTGGCTTATTTGAGTGAGCGCAAAGAAGAGTTTCGTTCATTTTTTAACAGCCCCCTCCCCCCCCTTCGGAATACCTTTTTAAAAACCAAGAGGTTCCATAACTTGAACACATGCATGTTGGTATAATTTGGTGGTGAAAGGCCTGGGAAATCTGTTAGGAAACCTGCAGACAAAATACTTTGATCAGGAATGGGAGGGTTTGATATTTAACAATTGTATTAGATGATCTCTAGATGTCTCAACTATTCTATGATTTAAGAGTCTTTTCTCCTTCTCCCCCTCCCTCCCCCCCTTCCACCTAGAAGTAGTTTAGACCATTCCTTTTAAAACACCTGAAACCAAGCCAGCTGCTGTGTTAGAAATACTGGAATGAGACTTGGAGATGTTGATGTATATATGTTTACTCTAAAAGAGTTGAATAAAGCGTATTTGAGTAAATTTCCATGTAGTAGAATGTTAAAGTACAAAGTAACTTCTGTTTTTCTTGCTAATTTGCATGAGAGAAGTGCAGGGTAATTGTGGTCCACCTCACCTCCCAACAGGTGTTTTTGCATTCTTACATGGTAAAATTCCATCATTAAAGTTTCCACACTGGATTGACATTCAAGAGAGCTTTTTGCTTGCTTTAGGTTAGAGAGATTTTAATTGTATGGACCTTATGTTTTGAGTAGAAGCTCTAGAAAGCTGAATTTGTATTTAGTTGTACTTGTGAACTTTTATTTTTTTTCTTACTATAATTTATTATATTTCTCCTCAGAACCTAAGCTGTGTTGTATAATATACTTCATGTGAGATTGGGAGTCAACGTGATTTGATTTTTTTTAGTGTAGGTAAAAAACAAACAGAATTGTGTTGCACTTTGGGGAATGGTGTTCTTTTGGCCACTGACTTGGCACATAGTAGCTGGCTTAGGATAATTAGCTAGGTAAATCCAGTAATGGGCAAATGACTTTCAGTAATGATTGAATTTATTATTTAGAAAAATATTATGAATAACATTAATGTACTAATACATATTGAGAATGTTTATTGACTTTAATTACCTTTGGATGTTGGTGTTAATGACAAATTATTCATTGAGTATTACCTCGAGAAGTAATCAGTGGACTATTCTGCGGTTATTTTGCTAAATGTAAGTATATGGTTTAAAGTGCCTATAATGGTTTTAAATATGTGATTACTTATTCTCTTCCTCTTTAGAAACCTGTTTCCATGCCACTGAGGAGGCCAGGCATGCTTGTACCAAAGCAGAATGTTTCACCCCCAGATATGTCAACTTTGTCTCTAAAAAGTGATCAAGGTAGAGTAATCCTAAAGTATTTTGCTTAGATAAATTTAGATGCTTAAAACACTATATTATTCAGTAAAAATGATTTCTGTTCATTTTGATCCTCCATTTCAAAGTAATTGTCTGCCTGTGTTAAATATTATGATGCTAAAGTTATAAAAGATCGAGTAATTTGTATTTGTTAAAATAATACTGGAGAGATTGCTTTGAACAAAAAACTGGTCTTGATTTCTGCCACTTCATGTTACTAAACTTGTTTTCTGGGTAGGCACTTAAATACATTTAAATTATAAAGATAGATAGGAGAAATAAGGTTTTTGAAATCTATTGTACATATGGTCACTGTAGTTAATATAATGCATATTTCAAAATTGCTAAGAGTATAGGTTTTAAATATTTACAACGCACAAAATAAAGTGATATATTAATTAGCTTGATTAAATCATTCCATAATATACAAATACCAAAACTACATTGTACCCCATAAATACATGTAATTATTTGTTAATTAAAAATGAAATTTAAATTTCTGGAGGGGAAGTTAAAAGGTTACAATGAATTATTGAGCTAGGCTAGAAGAGAACCAAATTGATAAGGGTCCCTTGCTGTTCTTCTAGTTGTTTTATTGTGTTCTACCTTTGTTGAACACTAATAAACTTTTAATAGTCTTAAATGTGGCCATTCCTGGTAAATAAGAACACTTTACACATTGTCACATCACCTTCATTCTTTAGAGAATTTGTAGGTGATCTTGTGGGTATGGATGAAAAGTAAAGAACTAAATTGTTTATAGTTTATATTACAGGGCTTTTCTATACCGATTTTGTGAAGCTCTTTTTATGTCATTCTGTGATTCAGGACTTGCATTTGCATAGAACTGGCTGCAAGTCTGAATAGTTTTGTTGCTTTATGCACAGTGGTTACCACTTCAATTCTTGATGAGTATAACTATAAAAAATTTTGTGATGATGGATATGTTAATTACCCTGATCACTATATGTTATATGTAGCAAAATACCACTGTATGGCCCATGCACATGTATAATTCTTATTTGCTTAAATAATAAAATAAAATTTTTTATTTATTTAGTATAGTTGATTAGTTTTCTTTTTTAGCTCATTTAGGAATATAAGAACAAAATGGTTCTAAAACATTTTTTTTCCTTGAATTAAAGAGGTTTTTGTGGAAGGGAGTACATTGGAGATACTTATTTGTTAATTTTGTCTTGCACATGTTTTTCCTTTTTAGCTCTCCTTGGAGGCATTTTTTATTTTTTGAACATTTTTAGCCATGGCGAGCTGCCACCTCATTGTGAACAACGCTTTCTCCCTTGTGAAATTGGCTGTGTTAAATATTCTCTCCAAGAAGGTATTCTGGCAGATTTCCACAGTTTCATAAATCCTGGTAAGTAACCAGTTAGAGTAGATAGTAGATATTAAATGTTTTTTTTTTTTAATCTTGACTTCATTGGTAATAGTATTTGTTGTCTTAAAAGCTGAATGATGGACAGCTGGGTTCTTAAAATGTATCAAGACTTCACAATACTTAGTTGAAAAACTGTTAGGAGTAAGGTGTTGACAAGGGTTTTTGGTTTAGGCTTTTAACCTCAGATAAGCATTAAAATTGAGTGACTGAATAATGCATACCTTGCTGTTTGCTTACCTGTGGCCTTACATCTTGGAATTTTTCTGAAAGCTTTTTCTGCTTTGATCTTTTCCTTCTCTACCCTATCCTTCAGCTCAGTGCACTAGTTTTTTAAGCTGTTACTACCTTGTAACTTTGAGGAAGTTACTCAGCCTCTCTAAACCTATTCACTATAAAGTAGGGATAATACCTATTGGAGGGCTGTTTAAAGGAATAGATGACAAAGTATGGAAATAGCATAGTACTTAATAGACTCTCAGTTGTTATGAGCATCTCTCCTTCTTACTACACTCCATTAAAAGCAAGATAGGTAAGAAGACATAACATTTAATTCTGTTCCCAAGGGGATAGATAGTAGTTCAGGTAACACCATTCCCTTTAAGGTAAGTAGGAGAAATACGGAAGAAGAAATTGGGGAAAGAACTTCATCTTTAGTTTTATCGATCATTTTAAAATTGATTGGGATTTCTCAGCACCTTTTTCTTCTCATTTTTAGATAACAAAAAATGAATCATCCTACTCATACTTGTGAGCATTAGAAGAAGTCAGATAGCTACTTTTTACCGTATGAGTTGTAAAACATTAAAAAGATAGAATTTGGAGACTTTTCCCCCCTCCACAATGCATATCATCTTACTGCATCAGGGGTTTCACAGTCTTTGAAGCTCATTCATGGACTCCTAGATAAAACTCTTCTGGCACAAACTTTGTTTACCTAATTTTTTTTGTCTATAAGGAGTAACTTCTAAATGTAGCTTACGCATACCTTTGGTTTAAAACAACGTGATGAAGGTTTAATGTTTTATATATTTATGTAATAATCTTTTATATATTTACGTAATAAAATTTACCTATGTTATGACTTGATCATCCTATGGTGTATTACTATATCACAACTAGAGAATTTTTGTATTTCTGCTTTTCTCAGCAAAATATTTTATATTTTAGGTGAAATTCCACGAGGATTTCGGTTTCATTGTCAGGCTGCAAGTAAGTATAAGGGAATAGGGTAGGATATATGCATTGAATACATGCATACTTAGTTAAAATGTATTCCTTTGGGTGGTGCCTGTAGCTCAGTGAGTAGGGCACCGGCCCTGTATACTGTGGGTTCAAACCCAGCCCTGCCAAACTGCGGTCATGGCTGCTCGGGAGGCTGAGGCAAGAGAATCTCCTAAGCCTGAGAGCTGGAGACTGTGAGCTATGTGTGACACCGTGGCACTCTACCAAGGGTGACAAAACGAGACTCTGTCGCTAAAAAAAAAAAAAGTGTTCCTTTAACTTATACAACATAAGTCAGGAAAAAATAACTTTAGTTCTTGTTGGAAAGTATATGGAAATGATAGGTGATGTCTGTAATCTTTAACAGTTAAATTTTGTAGACTTACTGTATAATATGCCTTTTCAGGAGGCATATTATACATACATGTTATGTATATATATCCTTCAACCTCAAGGTCAGCTGCTTTTAGTGGTTAACATATTTAGTAAAGTCTTTTAAGAAGTCTCAGATTATCTAGATTTAGGGTTTTTTTCAGGGATATCCATTCAGTATTTTTAAAGTTGTTGCTGGGAGAAAGGCTGGAGGAAGGCAGACATGGTATATGGCATACCTCTTGGGGGTGAGACACAAGTATAAGAGGAACTTTGTTTAACAGATGCAATCAGTGTAACCCAATTCTTTGTACCTTCAATGAATCCCCCCCAAAAAACAGTAAATTTTTTATATAAGGAAAACAAGTTCTTCATAGTTCCGCAACCAAAGGGCATGACTGTGTATGTCTAAGTTCTTAAACTACTTTAAGCAGTTTACTCTTTGCTTAGGATGGCAGTCATGATAATAGGTTTATTTTTTAATATGTAGTAATTCAAAAGTGTCATTGTTTTAGTAGGGACCAAGTAGTGCTTCCTGTATCTGAAGTATTTTTTTTTACTGAAAAATATGGACAACTAGGCCATAGAAGTGTTTGAAATTAGAAATAAGCTTTTCAAATATGCCATAAAAAGCAGCTATATTATACTTGTAATGGAGCTTTTTATAAATGAGAATATTTTGGGCTCACTTTTGGTTGTGTATTTTGAATTTTTTCCAATCTTAGTGAAAAATGTGTACTCATCTGTTATTTGTTGGCCTGGAACAAGGACTGTAGGCTGTGCAATTAGAGTGTAAAAGAGATTTTTTAGCGGGTCCCCTTATATCACTCTAAATAAAAAGAAAATTTGATATGGAAGAAAAATCCTATAGTTGCTTTGGAGTGTGAACATAGTTAATCTTCCCAAGTGTTGCATTATCTGAAGTTATCAAATTAAATATAGGGTAGAAAAAAAAACCATAAGTAGAAATTTAGCTGCAGAATTAATTTTCACATTTTTACTTAAATTGTTTCTGGTTTATTCATTGAATGCATTGCAATCCCTACTGTGTCCCAGACACTTAATGTAAGTGGGTCACTGGCTTACTGTTTCTTTGCTATTTTGATTCTGATAAATCCTTTTTAAAACTCTATTTTTAAAGCACTATTTTTACAACCTTTTCAAATTAATCAGATTAACAGAGTGTGGCTCTTTACAAAAAACTATTAAATACTCGAGGAATGTTTTCTTAATTTATTGCTCAAACTAATTGAAACAGCACAGTGTTTCTCATTAAAGGGTAACTTAAAATATTTGGTGCTTACCAATGTAAGCCTGTCTTAAATTGCCAATTTGATAACCCTGGGAAATGTGCCAATTAAATAAGATAAATGACTATTAGGGAGACAGCTGTATCAACATAATAACTAAAAAATGTCTATGCTGATGTAATTGAGCTGATTTGGAGGAGAATGTGTTTCATACAGTAACACAGTAGAACAAAATTATGTGTGGATGTGATGAATTTGAGTAGTAGCTAAGGAACGTGCATATAGATGTTTCCAATGCCCCTGTAGTATCTAATATTTTATGAAGTATGAATGTGAGGGTATGTCTTCGTTCTCTTTCTCCACTTCAGCCATAGGAGCTCTGCTTCCCTCCATTTTACTGGTTAATGATTTTCTCCAGAGACATCTGCTTTAAAACAAAGCCTTCAGCTTCCTGTACAAAAGGTTCATCAGCTTTTCAAATGAAGTGTCATACACACAAAGATGATAACAGTCCTTTAAGATACAAAGAGTATCAATGAATGGCAGTGGATCCTACAGTCAGCTATAAAAATAGCACATTTGCTAGTACCATTGAGGTCCTTATCAGTGTGTCTGATTGCATCACATTCCCCCTTTATTAGAAAACCACAATTCTGATTCTTTTTGCTGATCATTTCTTTTCTGAGTACTTATTACATGTACATCTGTATTTAAATGATGTGTTTTAATTTTGTTTCAATTTTTATATAATCAACGTTGTATATACAGGATGGCCATGAAGTTCATGTGCAATTTAAATAGTTATATTTTTTAATGCAGTCTTTTTTCCATTTTCTGTTAAATTGTTTTTCTTATTGGGTTGTGGAAGTTTAACATATCTTTGCTTACACATCTTTTAAATTGTGTGCAAATACCTGTTTTCAGTTTATCTTTTGTGTTTTTCACTCTTTTTATGGTATCTTTTAATGAACAGATGTTTATATTTTTAATTTTGTAGGGATAGGGTCTCACTGTGCTGTCCAGGCTGGAGGTCAGTGGCTGTTCATAGAGGCAATCATAGCACACTGTAACCACCATGTCTGGGCTGTAGCTATCTTCCTGCCTCACTTTCTCAAGTAACTGACTACAGGTGCATGCCACCAACCCATACTTGTTTTTCTTTTTAACTTAGTAAATGTATCTTTTCTTATTTGTGGGGTTTTAGGTCTACTTTAAGAATTCTTCTCTACCCTAAGGTCTCTATTGTCTTCTAAAAATTATAAAGCTTTTTTTTTCTTATCCAGATTTATGTCTGGTATGTGGTAGATATTCACTTTCATATTTTCCCCCCACATGGTTAATCCATTGTCTCAGCATCATTTATTAAATAATAAATTTGTTCCCCAATATGTAGCATCTCCTGTATCATGTCATGGCCTTTTTCTTCTCTTTAGACTGTTTTTTTGGTCTACTTGATTTTTTCTTTTGGTAGTGTTACCATATTCTTAAACAATAGTTGCCAAGTCCTTTGACTTTGTCCTTTTGGAATACCATGTCCCTTTTTTCTCCCATATTCAATTTAGAATCAGTTTTTCATGTTTCACAAATTACGTCATTTTAGAAAAAAAAGGTATTTTCATTATATTGAGTCTGTGAACATGGTGCTACCCTGTTTTTAGGTCTGTAATGTCTTTCAACAGAGTTTATAATTTTCTCCATAACCTAATGTCTCTTGTTGAATTTATATCCTAACTTTTTGCTGCTATTACAAATAGTTTCTTGCAAATATGTTTTGTGGTTTACTTTTATATTTTGATTTATCCCACCCATTTGCTAAAGTTTTGAGTTTTTAATAAACTGCTTATTATAATCATATCTGTGAAACCACTTCTTATTCTTTGTAATCCACATTATCTTTATTTAAATTTTTTTTAATTTGTTTGGTTGTAGTTTGCAAATTAGGACCTTTAGATTTTTTTTCCCTATCAGTGAATATGCTATTTGCTGTAGTTTTCCTTATCCCTCCCATTTTTGTTGTACATTGTTTATCAGGATAAAGAACTTTCCTCTTAAGCTTTAACCTCATTTTCTTGTGCTTCGTGTTTTTGCACTTAACAGAAGCTGGTTTTTGAAAATTAGAGATTTGGGGCGACACCTGTGGCTCAAAGGCGTAGGGCGCCAGCCCCATATACTGGAGGTGGTGGGTTCAAACCCAGCCCCAGCCAAAAACTTCCAACAAAAAAAAAATAGGTGATTTGTGGTAATTCTGCATCAGTCTATCAGTGCCAGTTTTCCAACAGCGTATACCACATTTTGGTAATTTTTGCAATATTTCAAACTTTTGTATTATATCTGCTGTGATGATCTATAATAAACTTTGGTGTTAACTGTTGTAATTTTATAGGGGTACCACAAACTGCCTATGTGATATGGCACATGTAATAAATGATGTGTGTGTTCTGACTGTTCCAATGACTGGCTGTTCTCCTATCTTTCTCCATGAGTCTCCCTATTCCCTGAGACACAACAGTGTAGAAATTAGGCCAATTGAATAACACTACAGTGACCTTTGTATTCAAGTGAAAGGAGAGACCTGTGTCTTTCACTTTAAATCAGAAGCTAGAAATTATTAAGGTGGCGAGGAAGTGATGTCAAAAGCCAAGATAGGCCGAAAGCTAGGCCTCTTGTGCCAGACAGCCAAGCTGTGAATGCAAAGGAAAAGTTCTTGAAACAAAAGTTTTTTCAGTGAACATGCAAGTGGTAATAAAGCAAAATAGCCTATTGCTAATATGAAGAAAATTTTAGTGGTCTGCTGGATAGAAAATCACACCAGCCCCACATTCCTTTAACCAGCGGTTCTCAACTTGTGAGTTGCGACCCCTTTGGAAGTCGAATGACCCTTTCACAGGGGTCACCCAAATACATCCTGCATATCAGGTATTTACATTACGATTCATAAATAGCAAAATTACAGTTATATGAAGTAACAACAAAAATAGTTTTGTGGTTGGGGGTCACCACAACATGACTAACTATATTAAAGGGTCACGACATTAGGAAGGTTGAAAACCACTGCTTTAAACCAAAGCCTAATCCAGAGAGAGGCCCAGACTGCCTTTAATTCAGTGAAGGCCAAGACAGATGAGGAAGCTGCAGAAGAAAAGTTTGGGGAGAGTGGAAGTTGATGCATGAGGTTTAAAGAAAGAAGCCATTGCTGTCGCATCAAACGCAAGATGAGGCAGAAGGTGCTGATGTGGAAGCTGCCAAGTTATACAGAAGACCTACGGTAACCAATGAAGGTGGCTACACTAAACACATTTTCAGTCGGGATGAAACTGCCTCCTCTTGGAAGAAGATGCTATTGAGGACTTTAATGACTAGAGGGAAGTAAGTCCCTGACTTCAAAGGACAGACTGACTCTCCTGTTAAGGCTAATGGACCTGGATACTTTAAAGTGGAAGTCACTACTCAATTCACCATTCCTAAAATCCTGGGGCTCTTAAGAATTACACTCAAATCAACTGCCTATGCTCTATATATGGAATAACAAAGTCAGTGATAGCACATCTCCTTTTACAGCATGGTATACTGAATATTCTAAGTTCACTGTTGAGACCTACCGCTCGGAAAAGTTTCTTTGAAAATTTTACTGCTCATTGACAGTGGTCATGTAAGAGAACTGATGAAGAAGTACAAGGAGATTAATGTTTTTGTGCTTGCTAACAC
>NW_003852411.1:25043176-25049828 GCF_000181295.1 Otolemur garnettii | reverse complement strand
AAGTAAGCTAAAAACCTAGAAAGGATTTGACATTCTAGGTGTCATTAAGAAAATTTGTAATTTATGGGAGGAGGTTAAAAAATAACATTAATAGGAGTTTGGAGGAAGTTGCCAGCCCTCGTGGATGACTTTTGAGGGGTTTGAGACTTCAGTGGAAGAAGTAACTGAAGACGTAATAGAACTAGCAAGAAAACTAGAATTAGAAGTGGAACCCAGAGATGTGACTGAATTGCTGCAATCTCATGAGAAAACTTTTAGGTGGTAGAATTGTTTCTTACATGTGAGCAAAGAGTGATTCCTTGAAATGGAATCAATTCCTGGTGAATATCTTCAAAAATTGTTGAAATGACAACAAAAGGACTTCGAAATCACATAAAGTTAATAAAGCAGTGGCAGGGTTTGAGAAGATTGACTCCAATTTTGAAAGACATAATGCTATGAGTAAGATGCTAATTAAATGGCATCACATACTTTAGAGAAATCTTTCACGAGAATGAGTTCATTGATAAGGCAAACTTCATTGTTGTCCTATTTTAAGAAATTGCCAGAGCCACCCCAATCTTTAGCAGCCACCATCCTGACCAGTCAGCAGCCATCAACAAGAAGACAAGACCCTCCACCAACAAAAATATTGTGCTGTTACCAGCACTTTTAGCAATATTTTAATATTTAATATTTTAAAATTAGGGATGTGTATGTTTTTAGACATGCTGTTGCACTCAATGGATTACAATATAGTCTGTTGCATATAACTTTTATATGCATTGGGAAACCAAAATATTTGCATGACTCTATTTTGATGCTCACTTTATTGCCACAGTCTGGAACCAAATCCACAATATCTACAAGCTATACCAATATTGCCACTTTGGCTCAGAAGCTAACAGCTGCACATTTTAATGAATGCTTTATCTGCATCTCAGATGATTTGTGTCTGTTGATCATGTAATTTCCTTATGTTAAACCAACCTTGCTGTCCAAGAACAAACCCAACAGAGTGACTATAGAAAGAGGGTGTCCAAAAAGTATATATACATTTTAAGAAAGGAAAAGCCATATTAAATGTATAATCCAGTCACATTTGACTTCTGCAATTATTAGAGGTCTTCAAAGTGGCTTGTATTCATCTTTACCAGTATATGTTGAGTATTACAATTTTAATACAGTTCTTTTCCTTCAAATGTGTATACTTTTTCTCAAACCCTCTGTATATCTTAAATTACTGAGTCTGGTTTGCTGCTATTTTGTTTCATGATTTTTGCAGTTTTGTTAAAGACTAAGATTAACCTTACTTAATTTTACTGTTAAGTTTATTTTGCCATAATAAAATGGATTGGAAAATAGGTTTGATGTTTTTTGGTTCTGCAGAAATACTGACTATTGCCTTTAATTTCCCTGAACATGTTAAGCTTAGTTATTTTAAGGTCTTACATCTGATAATGTTATCATAGAATTTTCCTTTGGAATTGATTAATTTTTAGTCAGGATCTTATTCTATTTGACTGGGCTAGAGTGGTATCATTATACCTCGCTGCAGCTTCAAACCCCTGGGCTCAAGCAGTCCTCCTGCCAAAGCTTCCTGAGAAGCTGAGACTAGACTATAGGAGTATACCACCAAATCCAGCTAATTTGTAAGATTTTATAGAGGGGCAGCACCTGTGGCTCAAGGAGTAGGGCACCGGCCCCATATACCAGGAGTGACAGATTCAAGCCCGGCCCCAGCCAAAAAAAAAAAAAAAAAAAAAAAAAAAAAAGATTTTTATAGAGATGGCATCTTGCTGTTGCCCAGTTGGTCTCAGACTCCTGAACTCAAACTATCTTTCTACGTCATTCTCTTAAGGTGCTAAGATTTACAGGCATAAAACACTGTGCCCAGCATTGAGTTTGAGTATAGGAGTATAGTCTTTTGGTTATCTTAATGTTCAAGCAAGTTATCAGATCTCTTCATATATATAGTTATTTTTAACTGAGTGCTAAACAGGATATATAAAAACTCGTTTCTGTCCAAAGAAGATTTATGATTGCATGTGCCAGAAGGATGGAGTTGTTGATATCTCAGATTACTTTAATTCATTTTTAGGGATTAAGGTAATTTAAAGGTAGCTTTAGGATTTATAAAAGTTAGTCTATGTCTAGTTGATCATTATTAGAGAAAGGGTTATAACTAGACAGATTACCACCAAAGGATTATCAGTAAAATTTATGGTTGACTTCATAGCATAAATAGTAGAAGACAGAAGACAACAGTATTTTTTTAAGTGTAAATTTTTTTATTTATGTAAATAATGCTGAAATATTTTTAATTCTTACCAGCTCTTGGTCTACTAAAAACTCTGTCCAGTTTCTCAGCCTTCAAATCTCCTTTTCTAGAATTGTTAAATACCCTTGGGGAAAACAAATCCACGTGACAGATTCAACTGTCTAGGATTTTTCTTTTCAAGATTTTGGGCCCATAATTCCTTACTGCATTTTTATCTCTATAGTACTTTCAGACAAGTGTTTTCATTTGTTTAGTTTTCCCTAGTCATCATAAGACTTCATCTTTTTTTGTAGTTTCTAATTTTATGCTAAAATTTGTAATTCGATTTCAAATATAAGCATAATTATTTAAAACCTGCATCTTCTTGAATGCTTATGGGTATCTTTATTGACTTTATTTTGGTTCTTTCTTTTCTGTGTGTACCTTGTTGTTCATAGAGCATTTGGGGGGGGGGGAATGATTTTAAAGTAATTTGAGGTTTCCGATGATGTGGTCTTTCTCCGGAGAGGATTTATTTTGCTTCTTTCAGGCCCCAAAAGCTTCCAAAAGCACCTGCTCAGCCATTGGACTTCCTCATCTGGAATTGGCAAATGACCCAGGGGGAAAAGTCCCCCCAAACTAGTCTCACTTATCTGGATTTCAGTAGTCTCTTACATTTTGACCAATAATTCCTTACTGTCCTGTGTGCTTATAATACCCTCAAGCTTCTTGTTATTTTTTATGAGAGAGTTGGTCTGAATTACTTCACCCTTTTTCCTCCTGGAAGTGGAAATTTTCAGCATATAACCTTTTCAAAAAACAGTCACAACTAGTAAATTCTTAAGACTTATTAATAAAACACTTACGAAAAGCAGCATGGGAATAGTGAAAACACTGCAGGCCTGATCACTTAATAAACCTGAGTTTGAATAATAATTTAACTTTTCACCAATTATTATTAATTTATGTGATTCTCAGTTGTCTTTACTGTGTATTTATCATGTAGAATGACTGTAAGATTATGGATCAAAATATGTAAAGTACCTAAACATAGCCAGGCATAGTACAATATGAGTTAGCCTTTAACTCTACTCCTTCTATACCTTCCTTGTAACATTTTTCTTGCTCAAAATTTGAACTTTATCTTTTTTTTATTCAGGTGATTCTAGTCACAAGATTCCTATTTCAAACTTTGAATATGGGCATGACCAAGCAGCTGTGTTACAAAACCTTTATAGATTTATTCGTCCATACCCAGGGAATTGGCCACCTATTTACTGCAAGGTAATTTCAAGTTAAGAAATTCTCTTAAGGGATCCAAACCTGTGGGTGGTGACCCACAGGAACTGTATTAAAGGTCCACAGTATTAGGAAGGTTGAGAACCACTGTGCTAAAAGATCGTCAAAAGATGAATTGGTTTTGAATGTAATTAGGTATGATGCCTTTAATTTTTTTTTTTTCTGATTTTGGAAGGATTTTGAAGATTATAAAAGCTGAACATATCTCTACTTTGGTAAATTTCCTGTTTTTTGAATTTCCCACTCTGAAATATTTGCAATATCATTTTGCCTTGATGAAGCCCCTTCTACCTCTTTTGTAATATTTAGAGAGACTATATTCTTTCTTTTGTCCAAATTTTTCTAAGGCATAAGAGTTAGGTTTTAATTAACCTTGCTACTTACTATAACAATGAGCAGACTACCTAGTCTTTTTTTGAACATTGATTCCTTCATTCACCTCCCTAGGTCCTGCTTTTCGAAGTATGTTAATATTGCTGTATATGAGCAAACATAACTGGTATTAACAGTGTAATAATAGTGGTCTTTTCAAGTGTACATCAATTATTTTTATAGTTATTAGTTCACAAAGTCTTAAGTCTTTCTCTCCTGTACCCCCTGTATCCCCAGCCCCATTTTAAAAGGAGAATATTAATTAATACAAGTCATTTTTATGTTATTTGCAATGCAAGAAAACAAAAATAATTTTTTTTTCTTCTGCAGTCTGATGATAGAGCCAGAGTGAACTGGTGTTTGAAACACATGGCAAAGGCATCAGGTAGGTAAAACTCTGGGTCACTGCAGAAGCACATTATAACATCTGTGTTTGTTTCCAGTTTGGTATATATGTTCTAAGTCCCTAAATTTACTAATCATATGTGTGTTTCTGTTTACTATTGAAAGAAATCAGGCAAGATCTAGAACTTCTCACTGTAGAGGACCTTGTAGTGGGGATTTACCAGCAAAAATTTCTCAAAGAGCCCTCCAAGACCTGGGTTCGAAGTCTCCTAGATGTGGCCATGTGGGATTATTCTAGCAACACAAGGTATTGATAGAAATTATGTAATATAGGAATTTTGACTTCTTTTCTAAACTGAGAAAATATAGTAGGACTAGTTATTTTTCCTTTTTATACACTATTTTCCTGTGAAGCCTTAGTAGTGTTGTATTACCTTGAATATAAGATTTTGTTGATTGTAAGATATATTACTTTGTGTATTGCTCAAAGCTAAAGCTGCCAAGTAAATTGTTATTTCTTACCATTTAGAATTTCAGTATTGATGAATGTTTTTAGAATTATTTAGACAGATTTTTTTATTATATGGAACTCTTGCACTTACATATAAATGAATATATTAGTGAAATAAATTTGACAGAAGTATTTTTATTATGAAATAATTTTAGACTTAGAGTACTGAGAATAATACAAAGTATACTATTCTTTCAGATTCTCTAATTATTAACATTTTAATATTTTATTTAAGTATAAACTCAGTTTTTCTAATGCACTTGCAAAGTAAGCGGCTTTCATTGTATATCTCTCTGTACCCAAATACTTAAGTGTGTTTCCTAAGATAAGAGCATTAGAATTACCATTGTATAATTACCAAAATCAGGATATTTGCATTGATACTACTATCTAATGTGAAGACCATATTTTGTTTGTTGGTCTAATAATGGTTTTTGTAGCCAAAAAACAATGTCTGGAGTCCAGTACAAGATTATGTGTTGCACTTAGGTATTATGTCTCTTTAAGCTCCTTTTATCAAGTTCTTCAGTCTTACTCTGATTTTTATTTTACAGACCTGTTATTTTATAGAATGTTTCTCAGTTCAAGTTGGTCTGTATTTCCTCATGATTAGACTGAGGTTTTACATTTTTAGCAGGACTATCTCAAAAATGATGATGTGTCTTCTCAGTATGTCACATCTGGACACATGTGATAATAGTTTGTCTCATTACTGATAATGATAACTTTGATCACTTAAGTAATGTCTGTCAGAATTCTAAATTGGAAAGTCACTATTTTTCACCTTATAATTAATAAATATTTTTTAGAGAAATACTTTTAAATTAGGTAGCCATTCTTCAGCCTTTCATATACTAATAATACCCAGTGACTATTTTTGCTTGTATTAATTATTACTATATTAGTGAAATAGTGATATTTTTCCCCTAATTCAATTGATCCTTCTACATAATTCTACTGTAAAGAAGAAATTTTTTCTTTTCACCCTTTTTTTTTTCATTTATATGAGTATGGACTCAAGGATTGCTATTCAGTGAATTATAATCTCTTAATGTATTTTTATGCTCAGATTGTTCTGGCCAGAGGGACTCCCTTCTGTGTTCTTTTCACATGTTTTCATCATTCTTTGAACCCTTCTTTGCTATCTGACACAGGCTTATTTTATACTTTCTCTGTTCCAGCCATGAGTTAGCCATTTCTACAAAGATGCCTGGTTCCTTTTAGTGGAATATAGCATTTTGAGTACAGGATCTGGGTGCAAGTTATGCTTGTTTCTTAATAGAGTGTCATTATGTTTAGGGTCTCCTTTGTGGACAGAGCTAGGAAGCATATATACGTGTCTATACACACCCTCCATACACATTATGTCACTGGGTCTCTGTCTTTCACCACTGAGTAGTTCATATGGAACCCACAATTATAATCCAGTATCATAAAATTCTCTGTTCCACTTTTTGTTTTTCTGTTTCTTTGCTCTGAGAGAAGGGAATACTGGCTCTCAGTATTTTTTTCAGAATTGTGTGATAATACCATAGTTTTTTAAAAAAAAAGACTAACAGTGGTTCAGGATTTAGTTACTTTTAGTCTGAATGTATGTAGTCAGAATACCTCGTTCAAAAGACTTTTTTCTCCCGTAAGTGTACTGAAGTTATTTTTTTGAAATATAGTTGATTTTATATGGAGTCAGAAAAAACCTCAAGTAGCCAAGACATTACTCAGGAATAAAAACAAAGCAGGAGGAATCACGCTACCAGACCTCAGATTATACTATATAAATCCATAGTGATCAAAACAGCATAGTACTGGCACAAAAATAGAGAGGTAGATGTATGGAACAGAATAGAGAACCAAGGGATGAATCCAGCTACTTACCAGTACCTGATCTT
>NW_003852411.1:25019075-25042083 GCF_000181295.1 Otolemur garnettii | reverse complement strand
CTAAGGATACGGGGAGGGGGGAGGGAGAGGGGAGGGGGGAATGGATGGAGGGAGGGGGATTCGAGGGTTCACTTCTGTGGTTTATCTTACAAGGGTACAAGTGAATCTATGAGTAGAATATGAACGTTTTAACACAATAAAAAAAAAATAGAGTTGATTTGTTTGTTTCTAGTCCATTTTTTGTTTTTTTCTACTTTTGCTGATTGTCTTTTGAATGTCTAAGACATGTGTAAACAAAAACAGTAGGTTCAAGTGTCACTTCATTCTAGCTTCATAAAAAAGCCTGTTGAGATTGCATTCAACTTGGAGAAGTCTGAAGTCTTTATAATGTTGAGATGTATCCAAGGACAAGCAATGTCTTTCCATTTTGTTCAAATCTACTTTTGTGTCTTTCAAAGTTATTGTAATATTTTTCTTTTATAGATAGTACATATCTGGAACTGGTGCATTTTTATGGGGAAGTTCTTTGATAATTTTTTTTTCTACAGAAATTGCTTTGATTAGGCTTTCTAATTTTAATTTCAGGGTTTTTTTGTTTAAAGGTCTGCAAGGAAGACATCTTAAAATTTTTTGAATTTCTATTTATTGGTGGTTTATCTCATCATTTCTTGTATATTTGTGCCCTCTCCCTTTTTTTCTTTAGCTAGTGTGTTATCTATTTGAATTTTTCAAACCAACAGGATTTTAATTTATTGCCCCTATTTCTCTATCTTCTTAGTAATTTCTGCTTTTATTTACTCATTGTATTTTGTGGTTCTTCTAGATTTTTTGGGTGAAGAACTTAATTCATTTATCTTTTGTCTTTTTTTTTTTGATAAGTGTTAAGTAAAGCGAATTATCTTTTAACTATTATTTTCAATGAATTCTGTAGATTCTGACACCCAATATTTTCATTGTCATTTTTAACAAATTCTGTCTAAACTCTCAACAAGGAATTAATAAATATAAGGCTTTTAAGTGTCCACATGAAAAAGCTTTTCTGATTTTTGTTTCTTTTTGTAAATTCTAATGTTTTTGCTTTGTGATCAAAGAATGTTATTTGTAATATTTCTAGTTTATGGAAATTAAAGTGTTTTGGGTTTTTTTCCCCTAACTTACTATACTCATTTAATCAATTTTTGAAACTGTTCCATGGGCATATGAGAATGTGTATTTTTTATTTTGAGGGTGTAGTATTTGATACATAAGATCTATATTGCTTGCATTCAGATTTTTTATATTTTGTTCAGTTGATCTTGTATTGAGAGTAGTTCTTATCTCTCCTCTTACTGTGTTTCTTTTGAGGTCTCTTTGCATCTCCTGTAGTTTTAAACAGATTACTGTGTTACTTGATGCTATAACATTTGCTGAACCTTGATATAGTAGATTGATCAGGGCTCATGGACAAGTGTTCCTTGTATTCTTTTCATGTTTAAATCCTTCTAATGATTTATACTTTATTTCCTTGTGTTTCTAGAAACATACAATTCACTTATATTCCTTGTGTTCCTTTTGCAAAATTTAGTTAATTCTCTTGGCCTGAGTTATCTTATCTTTTGGGGCCTAGAGTTACTTGATCATTTTGCCTGGAAACCTTGGTCTGTTTTCATTTTTAAAGTCTAATAGTTTTACTAGGATGTTTCTTTGAGTTTATTATTGCAGGTCCATTTTTTGAGGCATTTGGTGAGCTTTTTCAATGTACAGAATCATGTTCTATTTGGGGAAATTTTCTTAGATTGGAGTTTAATGTTCTGGTTTTTTTTTTTTTCCTTAAAGGAGTCTGTGTTTGATCTTTGCCTATTTTTCATTTTAATTACTTTTTCTGACCCTTTTTACTTTCTTTAATTCTCTTGATAATTTTCTGCTTTTTTTTTTTCAGTTTTACTCGTTAGCTTTCCTAATAGATCTTTTCTTCTTGGGACAATTTGTAATTCTCTTCCAGTATGATTTTGTCTTTTTTTCTCTTTTGTTCCTGAGTTTAGTCAACTGTGATTTTATTCTTTTTTTATTATTTCTGTTTCTGGTTTTGAAGTTTTTCCTTCAGGGTGTGTTCCATATTCTCACATTATTGTATTGGGGATATTTAATGTGATGTGGTATTGTATGTTACAGTTTTCTTCATGAGATTTTGTTTGTTCGTTTGTTTGTTTTTATGGGGAGGAGATTGAGGGAAAGTTACTAGCTAAAGTGTTTTGATTCTCCTTTTCTGTTTCTTTCTTATAATAGCTTTCTATCTATAGACTAGAATAAGATGCATTGTTCCTTTGCATTTCTTGGACATGGCTGATAATTCGCAGGGAGTCTTGAGAACCTTAGCTAAAGAGCTTCCTCTTCAGTCAGGGTAGCAAAGTAAGTACAGGTTCTTCAGAGAATGATTTTAGGGTGGCAGGGGGATGGTTGTAGATCTTTCCCTTTTTTATTTTATTGTATCCTGCAGGATACTAAATTTCTCCCTATTGTTTTTTTTCTCCCTTCAATTTCTAAAGAGCTCTTATTACATCTTCCTCTTTTCCTCATCACAGGCACTTTCCTATAGTGAGTATTCTATCTATAAGAACTCTGTTCCAATATTTATAATATCATTGTGAGGATGATTTAAATTTAATCTCAGGCTTTCCATTTCCTTTCTCTCACTTTCTTAGATTTTTTTCCTGAACACCCCTCTCCATATAAAAGCTCAAGGTGAGAGATTGAGAAATTACTCCACTGGAAATTAAAGTTTGCTTTTTTAAAAATCTATAAGTAATCAAGTTTTGTGGTGTTCTATCTTCTAATTATGCTGTCAGTGTAAATTTTGTCTGCTTTGTTTTGGTTGTTTTTGTTAATCTGTTGAGTTTATGGATGATGTGTTAGGATATTTGAATTTATATACCATTACCTCAGCTGTTGGCCGAAATATTTCAACAATTTCTGATTCAGAGTCATTGAGTGTCTATGTTTTTATTGTACACAGCATTTCTTAAAAGAGAACTGCACTGTTGTCTGTGGGGTTTTATTCACACTGGACACCCTTTCTGCAAGATTTTTGTTTTATTGTTTGGGACCTATTAAGGGTATAAAGAATTGGGTTACACTGATTACATTTGCTAAAGTCCCTCTTATAATCATGTCCCACTCCCAAGAGGTGTGCCGTACAGTACCATAACTATATCATCCCCCTCCCTCCACCCTTCTCCACACTTGCTCATTTCCCTATTGCCCCATTGTATTAGCTCATCTACTGCCTTCATATTAGAGTTGAGTACATTGAATTCTTCTCCATTCTTGTGATGCTTTACTAAGAAGAATGTGTTCCACCTTGATTCAGGTTAATACAAAAGATGTAAAGTCTCCATCTTTTTAATGGCTGAATAGTATTCCATGGTATACATATACCACAGATTGTTAATCCCTTTCTGGGTTGGTGGGCATTTAGGCTGTTTCCACATTTTGACGATTGTAAATTGAGCTGCAATAAACAGTCTAGTGTAAATGTCCTTATGGTAAAGGATTTTCTTTCTTCTGGGTAAATGCCTAGTAATGGGATTATAGGATCAAATGGGAGGTCTAATTTGAGTTCTTTGAGGATTCTCCATACTTCTTCCAAAAAGGTTGTAGTTTGCAGTCCTACCAGCAGTGTAAAAGTGTACCCTTCTCTCCACATCCATGCCAGCATCTGCAGTTTTGAGACTTTGTAATGTGGGTCATTCTCACTGGGGGTAGGTGATATCTCGGGGTAGTTTTGATTTGCATTTCTTTGATGATTAGAGGACGATGAGCATTTTTTTGTGTTAACCATTTGTCTGTCTACTTTAGAGAAGGTTCTATTCATCTCTCTTGTCCAGTGATATATGGGATTGTCAGTACTTTTTTGTATTGCTTAATTTGAGTTCTCTGTAATTCCTAGTTATCAAGTTTTTGTCCAGTTCATAATTTGAAAATATCTTTTCCCATTCTGAAAGTTGTCTGTTTGCTTTGGTTGTTGTTTCCTTAGCTTTTCAGTTTACTTAAGTCTCATTTGTTTATTTTTGTTGTTGCAATTGCCACGAAAGTGTTCATAAAATTTTTCCCAGGCCAATATCAAGTGTTTTCCCCACACTTTCTTCAAGGATTTTTGTTGTTTCGTGCCTCCAATGTGTATCCTTCATCCATTTTAAATTGATTTTTGTAAGTAGTAAGAGGTGCATGTCCAGTTTCAGTCTTTTACATTTGGTTATCCAGTTCTCCCAGCACCATTTATTAAATAGAGATTCTTTTCCCCAGTGTATGATGGTGTTTGGTTTATCAAAGATCAAGTGGCTATGAGATGTTAGTTTCATCTCATGTTTTTCTGTTTGGTTCCACATGTCAATTTCTCTATTTTTGTGCCAGTACCATGCTGTTTTGATCACTATGGCCTTGTAGAATAGCCAAAAGTCTGGTAGGGTGATACCCCCAGCTTTGTTTTTATTACCATGAATTACCTTGGCTATATGGGGTTTCTTCTGGTTCCATACAAAACGAAGAATTTTTTTTTCAAATCTTGAAAGTATGGTGATGATATTTTAATGGGGATTGCATTGAATCTGTAGATTTCTTTGGGTAGTGTAGACATTTTCACAATGTTGGTTCTTCCCAGCCATCATGAGCATGATACGTTCTTCCATTTGTTAATATCTTCTGCTAATTCTTTTATTTTTTTTTTTTTAGTTTCTGGCCGGGGCTGGGTTTGAACCCACCACCTCCAGCATATGGGGCCAGCGCCCTAGTCCTTTGAGCCAGGAGGAGGGCGCTGCCCTCTTCTGCTATTTCTTTTCTTAGGGTTTTGTAATTTTCTTTGTAGAGGTCCTTTACCTCTTTTGTTATGTATTCCTAGGTATTTCTTTCTTTCTCTTTTTTTTTTTGAAGCTACTGTGAAGGGAATTGTGTCCTTGATTAGCTTCTCATCTTGGCTGTTATTGGTATATACAAGGACTACTGATTTATGGACATTGATTTTATATCCTGAGATATTGGTGTATTTTTGGATCACTTCCAGGAGTCTTGTGGTTGAGTCTTTTGGGTTCTACAAGTATAAGAACATACCAGCAAAGATGGAGAGTTTGACCTCCTCTGCACCCATTTGGATGCCCTTTATTTCCTTCTCTTGCCTGATTGTATTAACTTCCAGCACCGTGTTGAATAGTAGTGGCAATAGAGGACAACTTTGTCTAGTTCCAGTTCTAAGTGGAAAAGCTTTCAGTTTTACTCCATTCAGTATAACTTTCTGCAAGTTTTGATGCTGGTTCTTTCTAAATCTTATCAAAAGAGGTCAATAGAAAGTTTTCAGAGAAAAACCAATACTTCAAGTAATCATTAAAGGATTTATTGACTAAAATGTTGAAGGATTGCAAATGTCACAAATAGTCAGATTTGCGTATGCTTAGGCCATGGCAACTATTTCTAGTTGCCTAATAGCAATTATAGAATACCTTCAATTATAAAATGCATTCTAATTTCAGTTAGAATATGAAAAAATGCACTATATAATTGAAGAAATCAAGTACTGAAGTCCAAGTACACACTAACAAAATTAGAGTAGCTTTGGTGTAAAGGCATTATTTGAGGCCTATGCGATTTGATTTTCTTGAAGGTGAAACTGTTACATAGTATTTTGGGCACTTTAGTAATAAACTGCTTTGGACAGGATGAATCTTGTACTGAGCTTCATAACATAGCGGGATTTCAATATTATAACATTTTATAAGGAAGTTTGGTTAAGTGGACAGCAGTTGTTAGAATTTGCTAATATGAGCAAATGGGACTAGTTTCAGACACTGCTTTTCAACTAAAAGAAGAGCCTTTTAACTAAAAGAAGGCAACCTTCACTGCCTTTCTGCTAAAAGACCTTCGAGTTTGTAATAAATTTTTGATAAATGTTTGTCCAGCTCCTAAGAATGAGTAGGTTCTTAAATTGGTAAAATTGAGTATGGTTACACAAAATTAATATTAGAATGTAAGCAGGCTGTTAATAACTATTATTATTTTAGAGCAGTAGTTCTCAACCTGTGGGTCATGACCCACAGGAACTGTATTGAAGTCTGGTGGCATTAGGAAGGTTGAGAACCACTGTTTTAGAGGCTAAGAGTAGTCATGGTTTTTTTTGATCTCCAATCCTCCTGATGCCTCTTGCCATCAATGTCTTTGGACAACTCATTATTCATGACCTTCTGATTAAAACATGGCAGCCTTTATTTAATCAACAAATCACTTGTTGAGCAATTCCTCTGCCAACTAGACTGAAGGTGCAGTAGAGAGCAAAATTAGTGTGGTCTCTGACTTTTAAGAAACAAAAACGGTTAGGTTGGAAAGAGATACATCAAATAGTAAAGAAAATGGTCATTTTAGCTTGTGAGAAGTGCTAAGGAAATCAAGAGGCTACTCTTAATAGTGTAAAAATGTAGACTACATTATAGAATAGTCAAGAAGGCTTTATTGGCATGCAAAACATTAAAGCTGAAGGATATAGCTGTGCAAAAAATGTAAAGAACAACATCCTGGGTAGAGAGATAAAAAGCCTTTGAGGTAAAAGGTTGGTGTTTACTAGAACGTGTTAAACCATCAACTGACAACTGGTGAGCAAAGAGGAGAATGCACGGGATGAGGTTGAAGAAATAAGGAGGAGCCAGAAGCACAAGGCCATGTTAGCCATAGGAAGGAATTTTATCAAGTAGAGAAGTATCCGGTGATTAGGTTTCTGAAAGACCTGACTCTTTAGTGGATGGATTTATGAGGAGGTAAAAAAGGAAGTGTGGAGCCTATGATTATTAGATGGGCTCTCTAGTTCAGGCAAGAAATGGTTGATGGTAGGCTGGTGACAGAGATGCAAAGGAATAGGTAGATTTAAGATTGGTAAAAATCAGTAGACCTTGCTGATGGACTGGACCCAGGGAGAGAGAATGGAAAGAAAGAAAATATGCTACGCAGGTTTTTATCATATGCTACTCTAGGGAGATGGGGAAGAAAGGAGCAAGTTTAGAATGTTCAGAGGGACTGGTGAGACGTTAGGTGTGGAGGTAGAAAGCAAGTTAATCCTAGTGTCGATCTCAGTGGAGAGGTTTGAGTTAATGTCAGCATTCCCTGTTCACTGTGTGCAGGGCACTGAAGCTACAATGAAGAGAGATGAGTCCTCGGCCTTGATGGACCTCATAGTGTATAGAGGACATCATTTAGGCAGGAGTCAGAAAGGATCATAGCACAGAGCCCTAACAAGCTCTGACATTTGAAAATGGGAAGAGGCTCACTTTTTTTTTTAGGTCTAAGTACCTCTCAGCCTCTAATTGTTACCATGTTACTCAAATCATTATAACTCTCATCAGTGTTGATGAGAGTTGAAGAGATGAGAAAACTAGGATCCTGAATGCAATAATTTTCTTCTACTTGACGTGCAAGAAGACCAAAAAACATTTTTTTGACCATTTTGTAAATTAGTGTGACTTTTTACACGCTCTTCTCTATTAGAATATCCTAGTAGGGGTATGAATTTGCTTTTGTCCCCTAAATTATCTCATTCTGTCATGTTGTGAGTTGTGGTCTTCCTATTTTGGTCTTTTTCATGTTGTAAGCTTTCCTTAGAATGTCTGATTATCCTTGATTATGCTCATATTTAGAAATCAGGCTGCAAAGCTGAGTGTTTCGTATTGTTTAGTGGGAGTTGTCAGCTGATTAGACTTTGCGATAGGGAATGCAGACAAGAGAGCTAAATGTTAAGTTAGAGGGAGAATTCTTAATTGCAGAATATGGAGGGCTTTACTTTAGGGAACCAGCAGCCATTCTTGCTGCTCTAAGAGCAGTTCACTTCTTGCTGCTTCAAGAACAATTCATGAGGCTGGACTTCTGTAAAAAGAATACTCTTACCTCTGCTCTGTGGGTTAGGGACATGTCTGTGAGTCCAGAGCCTCTCCAGAGTTCTATCCGATAGAGCCTCTTCTACTATAGCTCTCTAATGAGAGCACTGAAGATGTGACTTCTGTCCAGCTTCATCGGTTACCATTTCTTTGTTCACTTTCCACAAATTTGTTAAACTCTTCCATGGAGACCTCTTTTTGTTTTTTCCATTATTGTGAACATCTACCATTTTTACTCTTTGAGTAACATTTTGATAGGGCCTGGGGATCAAGAGGAGATAATTTTGTGCATATGTTTGATTCACCATCTTGAACTGGAAGCCCCAGCAATAGTAATATTAAGAGATGCAATTTTATGCTTTGACATCACTTTAGAATAGTTTGTCTTAGTCCAATTTAGTGTACTATTCATATTTAACAAAAAATTGAGCAGCTCTTGTACATAAGACACTTAACTAGGTTCTATGGGGACCATGGGTGACATCCTTGCCTTCAGAATCTCCTGTCAGATAAGAGCAATAAGGCACGTACAGACTGGAGAGCTCTTAGGGTTTTAAAAGGTTATGATAGATAAAGGAGAAGTCATGTCAGTTGTAAGGGTTTAAAAACTGTAAAATACTTTATGGAATAAATGTTTTATCTGGTTTTTCTATAAAGATGGATAGAATTTCTGTGAGCAGAGATTGAGGTTGAAGGGAAGGGGACCTTTACAATACAAAATGGCCTTAAGTGACTTAGAGGAATGACAGCGCAGAGACTGTTTAAGAAAAACCAGTTTGACTAGACCAGAACATTACCATGTGTATATATAGCTATGGGATGACAGTGCTTCACAAGGCAGGTAAAGATGGGATTATCTTTGAAAAGAAGAAACAATGTTATTGCTGAAATAGGAGAAGAAGAGATCATTAGGACCTTTTGAGATAAAGATATGTGAAAAGTCTTTATGCTGCACATCATTTGAACAAGATAGTGTGGGAACTTTAGGAGTAACTTGTGACTTTACCTTAAAGTGTATATAAAGCGGTTTTGGTTTTTGACAGACTTATACAATGAACCTTCCTTTACTAGAAAATGCACTTACATTTTTAGGGAGATTAGTAGGATGATTTGAAGGAAGACAACCAAGAAATAGGAATAAAAATGAATCAAGATAATGTCATTTTTAGTAATAGAACTGTAGATTTGGAGGCATTTTTCCCGAGGAGGAGATTTTTGTAAGGTTTTTATGTTTGTTTATTTGAATCCTGTAGTATATTGTTAGTTTTTCAGTTGTTTTCATTTCTGATCTGATCTCTAGTGGAAAATGTATGTACGAGGTAGGGGTACACTTAGGGTTTAAGTTCTGGACATGGAACAGAACTAATTATTAGAAACTAAAAATTACTTGATTATGTGTGATTGTCTAAGTACACAGGTTTAGTTTTAACCTAAGGCTTCACTTAAGAGTTAAAGAGTTTTATCAATCACATTTTTTGGTTTACTTTTCTTTGGAAAAACAGTGGAAAAGTCATCATCTTATGGTTTAGGTAATCTTCCAGTCACATAACTTTTGTTAAGTACAAATAATGGACTTTTTACCCTTATACTGTTTAGCATGTTTGTAATTTTAATGAAGATTCTTGCTAATTTTAGGAGAGCTTTGTATTATGTAAGTAGTGCTGTTCTGAGTCTTAATAGATGATGTGCTTTGTCTGTATCTTGGTGGAAAGATACAGACAAATTTATAGTGACTCTTATCATGAGTGTATTTTGTTTGAGTGTATATAGCCTTGTATTGAATCACACTGATTTCCTCTCCAACATCAATGACTTCCTGAGGTCTCCACCCAAACACCACCACCTTAGTGATGGCTTTCCTGTCACCTTACCTAAAACTTTGCCTCTCCCCAGCATTTCATATTATCTTTTTCATTTTTCTCCTCAGCACTTAAAATTTTCTAAATTACTTTGTATAGGGTCTAGCAGAAGTAATGCCCTCTTGTGCTTGAGTGTGATATTGTTATGTTACAGAATAACATGCACAAATAATGGCACAAATAACACCCCATTTTTATGAGCTGATGATCTGTACCAATTTATTATTACAAAATCATAAGCAAGTAATTATGTAACATAACAATATCACACTTGAAGAACAAAAGGGGGTTGCTTCAACTGGACCCTGTATTATGCCCTTGCACATCTCTTTTAGTATGTCTCCCTCACTAGAAAGTAAGTTTTGTGTGGACAGTAGGCTTCTGTCTGTTTTATTCAATATTATATCTGTAGTGCCAAACAATGCCTGGAAAATAAGTAAGTAAATAAGTAAAATAAGTAAACATTGAATTGAGTGCATTTTAATCTCAGTCACTAATGTGACCCTAGAATACTCACTTTATTTTAAGGTAAAATTTAAGCATTATACTAATGTGTAATTTGCATAATATCATGAATTTACATCAGAGGAAGTAACAAAATTTATTTTTAAAAAATCTTTTTGTGCATTAAATTAGAAGTTTTTAGTGATCATGTCAGTTTTTCTTAATGATTCCATGTAAATTTGAAATCTTTGCATATATAAACTCTAAACAGTAATACTTCAGTTAGGACATTAAAGGTGGTTTTGTTTTGTTTTCTTTTTTTGGTAACAGGTGCAAGTGGCATGAAGAAAATGATATTCTTTTCTGTGCTTTAGCTGTTTGCAGGAAGATTGCGTAAGTTGAAAGAAGGAGTTTCTTCATAAAGCTCTGTTCTGGTTTGAATTCTTCTGTGCCATTTTGCATGCTATTGCTTTGGCAGCTGGGGCAAATCTCTAGTTAACTTCTGTTTTCTACAGTTCTGTTTGAAAGCAAAGGTGGTTTTTTACTTTATTCTTCTGTCCATGCCACTACTTACCTATGCAATTTGTGTGAACCTTTCATAAACACTTGTTCAAAATTTTCCTTCTGACTCCGATAGGAGAGTGAAATTCCTTACTATCATTAAGGACATTTCCTTGTGAAGGTGCTCCCAAAACACAGACCTTTTCTTCTCATTTTGTAGAGAAAGCACCTGGAGCCTCAGATATTTGGGTCCTCTGGTAGCCCTCTCACAAGGTGCATGGTTATTCTGAGGATAGATAAGTGTTCATGGTTGTAGTCTTATTCTGCTGTTGCCCTTTCATTGTTTTTAATATTTGAGAATCCTGTTAATCTTAACCCTCATTCCCATTTCCCTATGAATCTGAAATTTTATCTGATAATCAGAAGATTGCTTACCAATAATAACCTGTCACATGATGTGCATTGCTGCCTATTCCTATCTCTTCTCTGAAGAAATAAAACTTAGAAATAAATCTCTAAGTATTTTTTTTCTCAATTTAAAGTAGTATTTCAGATGCTCTATGTTAGAGATTTTAAAATATAAATGCTTTTAATGCTTTTAGGGTGAATAAAATGAGATTCTAATGGTGAATTTTATTTTATTTCCTTTTAAAGGTACTGCATCAGTAATTCTCTGGCCACTCTCTTTGGAATCCAGCTCACGGAGGCTCATGTACCACTACAAGATTATGAGGCCAGCAATTGTGTGACACCCAAAATGGTTGTATTGGATGCAGGGCGTTACCAGGTAAGGAGCTAACTTTTAGGAATTCACTTATCTTTCTGGCTGTCCTATTCAACATGGTCCTGGCCAATAGCAGCTGAAGGTCAGCCCTTGGTTTGGTCCTTTCCTTTCCCTTAAAAATTATTTTGAAACTCTTCATGGCATGCCAAATCTAATTCAGTTACATCTTGCATAAAATCCCTTTCCTTCCTGGTATATTTCCCCACTACATTTAACGAAGGTTTTAAGGAAATTAAAATTGGCATTTAGTCTTTATATAAAATACTTCCAAAGATCTATTCCAAAAATTAAATATCTGAATGTAGATAATGTAAATATTCTAAATATCTATCTCAGCAATGTTTAAGACCTGATTTAGAATTTGGTTAAAAGCTTAATTTCTCTACCACCTATCTTTTCTTCCTTGCTATTTACTTATTTTTTTCTTAGGCCTCTTTACACTATTAAGCAAAACAGTTAAGAGTATGGGCTCCAGCATCAGAATTTCTGAATTTTCTTTCAGGAAATAAATAAATAAATAAATAAATAACTTGCTACATACAGGCTTTGTGACCTTGAACAAGTTACTTGAAATTTCTGTGCTAATTCCTTATCTGTTAAATAGGAATGATACTAGGGGTGAGTAGCTGTTAGAGTTAAATGCAGCAATGTGTGAGAGTGCCAAGACCTTTGCCTTGGAACACAGTAGATAATAAATAAATAAATGTTATTTTAAAATAGGGTAACAGAGAGTAAAAAGGGAAACCCCAAAATGGAATGAACTATTGATACAAACATCAACTAGGATGGATATCAAAGATATTAATTATGCTAAGTGAAAGAAGCAGTCTCCAAAGATTATAAACTGTATAATTTACTGTATGATTCCGTTTACATGATATTCTTGTTCATATTTACTCTGGGTAAGACCTCTTTCCTCATTAACCCTTTGCCCAATGGTTCTCAGATCAATTTTGTGTCTTCAGGGGACATTTGGCAATGTCAAGACATTTTTGGTTGTCACCCCTGAGATGAGGAGTGGGGGCGGGGAGCATGCTGCCAGCAGCTAGTGGATGGATAAAGGCCAGGGATGCTGCTAAGCATTCTGTTCCTATAGGACAGCCTTCCACAACACAGCATTATTCAGCCTAAATGTCATGGTGCCCAGGTTGAGAAACCCCACCTTAGCTTCATTGTCACCATCTACGTTCACATCACCAGAATTAATCTCAGTAATGTGCCTTTTCATAGTTTACATCAGTTACTCTGGGAAACGGAGGACTTCTGCATTCTCTGTCATCTTCCAGACTCCATACTCATTTTATTTGACTTATCCTAATTCCTTGCTCTCCCAACGTCTGAAAAACCTTCCTGTGGTCTTTTCAGCCTCAGTTATAAGCTAAATATCAGATATCTTCAACCTCTTTTTGAGAAAATCTGTTTAACTTCTTGGTTCTAATTAAAACTTAACCCCCTTCTAAGGATATTGCTTCTCTGTTAGCCCTTTCAAATGGTGATATTTTTTCTCCCTCATTTACAAATGATTTGATGTAATTGTCCTTGGTTCCTGCTTTCAGACTTCTTTATACCTTCTTCCTAAAATTTCTAGGCTTTGACTCTGATGCCATTAAGGCTATAGTACCTGACAATCCCTTTTCAGAATCCATAGACCCCTGAGTTGGTTGTCTTCACTCTTAAGAGCATTACTGTGCCAGATCAGTTTTCCTGTCAGAATCCCTTATTTTAGCTCTTTGCAGATAATCTTTACTTCCATCTGCCTCCCCTCTCAGTACTTTCATTTCCTCTCTCATTTTTCTGTCTTCTACCACAGATTCCCACCCTCATGATCATATCCTAGACCACAGTGGCACCTCCTCCATAAGCTCAGTTTCAAACATCATCCTCTCTGACTACCACTATCTTCCTCTATTACCGTGGTGTCCGCAGTTCTTTTACATCTACTGGTGTTACTGAAAGCAGTGCTTGTTTGGCCAAACCAAGGAGGAGGACAAGTGGTTTGAGGGAAAGAAGTTTATTAATCTGTGGCAATTAATTAAAGGGCCATTGTCCTGCCTAAAAGCAGAAATGCAGAGCTTTCCAAAGGTAGCTTTCAGCCTTGGGCTATTGCTGCTTAACTAAGGTATCCCTGATGAAGACATTCTTTGACTCCTGACTTCTGCCCATACAGTTCCATTGAGCCACTGTCTGTGGTACAAAGACCAAACAATAGTTCCCCACCCTTCTGATCACTAGCCTTGGACAGAAATGCAAGTTTTAATTCTTAAAAAGAATTTGGGGGCTCTTGTTAAAGAGACAAGTTGTTCTGTAACAGTAGGACATATAATTCATTTATGCCTCTCTCTACTATCCTACACTCCCTTACAGGGCCATTGCATTGCGCAGCTCCAGGGGCAGCATTCCCACCAATACTGCTGCAGTCTCATGTCTCCTCCTTTACACCTCCACCCCTCCCTCACTTCTTCCCTCCCAGCTTAGATCTCTTGGTGGGTCTGTTCCACTGCCTTGCACTCATTGCTAACTTCATTGGCTCTTTTTTCTTCATCATACTGGACAAATAGTAACCTTAATTAAATCTAACTCTTCGTATACTTTACCTTCTGTACCTATGAAGTTAAATAAAGCTGGAAAGAAACTCCCATGGTGGCTGCTCTTACTGAATATTCATTATCACCAGCTTTTAAGTGTTGCCTGGCAGTTATTCATTTTTCTAGTCTGATTAGTCTTCTGCTTTCCTAGACAGTTATTTCTCATCTTCTTTTCCTTCAGACTTCTATCACCTCTTCCCTCACTCTTCTTGTAGCTGTGCCCTTGTCTCCTATTTATCTGAGAAAATAAAGAAGTAATCAGAGGAGATTTTCTACATATTTTTACCACCTTATCTACCTGCATCTTCCTTCTGCTTTACTCCTATTTTAATTGGTGTGTGTTCTTCTGTAAAACCAATCTATTTATTGGTTTTATATTTTAGCTCTCATTCCCTTACCACTCAAGGACATGGCTTCAGTAATTTCCCCCTTTCTGGTGTCAGTAGGGTTTTTCTCAGTTCTGGTTCATTCTTATCAGCAAACATATTATAATCTCATCTTTTTTTTTTAATCAAGCCCTCTCTTAACCCTGAAATCCTCCAAAGTCTACTCTACTTCTTTCCGCTCTTTTGCAGCAAAAGTTGATCAGACATTGGAAAAGCATTTGAGTGTTATCATTTTTAAAGAGTCATTTGAAATTAAAACTCATCTAATAATTAACATTCTTTTCCCCTCTGGTATTTTCCTATTATTTACAGAAGCTAAGGGTCGAGAGTCCAGGATTCTCTCATTTCAACTCTTCTAATCAGGAACAAAGATCAAATACACCGATTGGTAAGCATACTATATTTCACAAGAATTAAACTAAAGGAAGTTAGGGCCTCAAAACTTATTATCTAGATTCCAGGTATAATATTCAAACTAATGTTTCCAAATTAGCTTAGAGATATAAGGAATTTGTTGAATTGATTGTCTTATTTAGTATTAGCACCTTTAACAGTTTGGATGTGTGTGTTCTGGGGGTCAGTTTGATACACATGTCTTATTCTTCAGAATTTTCTTCAGGGCCCTTAGAAAGAAAACCTGTTTTTCTTGTAACAGCTATAGTTTTATAATTTTGATGTGTCTTTTAATAAATAAATTTTAAAGCTAATCAGATGAAATTTCAAGTGGTGCCTCAAGAATCTTCATTTAAGATTTCCTGGCCTAAAAAACAAAAAAGAAACATTCTTCTTCAGTCTTTTATCTGTAAGAATCTCTTTCCTATTCTTGATCCATTTAATTATGGCTTAGTTAGAGCCTGTAATAGGATGAGTCCATTAATTGAGGCATCTCTTTATTAATAAAATTATAAAATTTCTATGTTTCTTTTTCTGTATTTTTAATATCCTAGGTGACTACCCATCTGGGGTGAAAATTTCTGGCCAAAACAGCAGTGTTCGGGGAAGAGGGATTACCCGTTTACTAGAGAGCATCTCCAATTCCTCCAGCAATATCCACAAATTCTCCAACTGTGAGACTTCACTCTCACCTTATGTGTCCCAAAAAGATGGATACAAATCTTTCTCTTCCTTATCTTAATGATGGTACTTTTTTCAATTTCTGGAAAAATAACAGGCCCAACTTCCCTTCTGACTACACTCATATTGAACAAATAGATCACATCAATGATAAATATCACTACTGTAAAAACTACTTATTTTGTAAGGAAATTCTGTTTCATAGATTAAAAATAATTGTGGTTGGAGAAGATCTTGGCATTTTGCCCTTTTTTTTTTTGAGGGGTGGTTCTACTTCCTGATTGGTTATACCATTCAAGTTGTAAAGTCCTTAAGAACAAAACCAGCATTTTCAAAATTGTGCTTTTAAGAATGTTATAAATTGATGATAACTGTCCTTCAATAATAAAAGTATCAAATATCTGTTATGAAAGGTTCTGTAATAGCATCAATCTCTTTCTTCCTATGACAACATGGGACACTTACATTAGAAACCTGTAGGCTCTTTTTATTGCAAATAACTAACAAAATTAGGCTTTAACAAACATTTTTTTAAAGGTCTTTAAAATATTGCTTTGGCAAAAAGAGTCATTTGAAAGGTAAGAAGCCAAAATGAGAAAGGTTATATAAATAGTTTCCCTCAAGTCACATGGCTAGTGACCAAATCCCAGGTCCACTGAACCACAGAGCTCTTTGTTTATACCAAGTAGATATCATATTGAGTCAAGTATTCACTCTGATTAACTTAAACTGGCTTATGTTCTCAATCTAAAGGGTATTATATAGCCCAGAAGAACCAAGAAATAATTCATAGACTGTAAACTTAAATTTTCTTTTTTTTTTTATTAAATCATAGCTGTGTACATTAATGCAGTCATGGAGTACAATGTGCTGGTTTCATATACAATTTGAAATATTTTCATCAAACTGGTTAACATAGCCTTCATGGCATTTTCTTAGTTATTGTGTTAAGACATTTATATTCTACATTTAGTAAGATTCACGTTAACTTAGTATACAAATGTTCTAACAGTTTTCTTTAAAAACTTTATATCTAGGGCAGCGCCTGTGGCTCAAAGGAGTAGGGTGCCGGGCCCATATACCAGAGGGGGGGTTTGGCCCCAGCCAAAAAAAAAAAAAAAAACTTTATATCTAACCTTTGAAGCCATTTTCTCTTTCTTAAAAATCAGCCAATAGTAATTGGGTGGGCTGAGGAAGAGGAGGGAAGGTCCATAATTATAATTCACGCTCATGACTTCAAATGCCTCAGTCCTGTTCTCTGCCATCTGAATTCAATCCTCTGTTAATTGTTACATTTTTAAAATTTTGCAGCATATTGGTTGTACTTTTGAAGTATATGTCAAACTAGAACAATAAGCCATAAGGATTGATTTTAGGAGAATAAGCTGGTTTTTCCCATCAGAGATATTCAGAATCTCAAAACCATATTATTAGTAAAATTCAAACCTTGTCTCCTTTTTTTAGAAAAATTCTTTAGGCATTGAATTCAAAGTATTCATTACCCTTTAAGAAGACTAACTGAGGATTGAGGGGGATACTCATAGGTATCCTAGATGAGAGTGATTGCTGCTCCCTCTAACTCCATAGCATTTCCTTCATGTTGTCTTACAACATGTTCTGCTTTTTTTAATTTTTGTTTTTGACTTTTAAAAACTTTTAATTTTTAGACTTAGCGCCTGTAGTACAGTGCTTACAGCACCACCACATACATTGAGGCTGGCAGGTTCGAACCTGGCTAGGGCCAGCTAAACAGTAACAACTACAACAAAAAATAGCACAGGTTTTGTGGCAGGCACCTGTAGTTGTTAATTCTTTATGATCTTTCTACCTCTATCTCTCTTTCTATCTCCTCTTTAAGGCCAGTGACTCTCAGATTTGCCCTTTTGAGGCAATTTTCTAGATCTTATGTAAGTATGATTCATTCTTTTGTAATGTTTTTTCTCTTCTGACAGTGTTTTCAAATAGATTGTCTTTAAGCTCACTAATTCTTCTGCTTCATCATTTCTGCTTTTGCAAAACTCTGTGCAATTCTTAGTTTGTCAGTTGAATTCTTAAACTGAGAATTTTTCCTTGATTTTTTTTATTTGAATCTCTGTTAAATTTTTCTGATAGGCTTGTGGATTCTTTGTGTCGTATTGAAGTTCACCAAGCTTAAGGGCAGCTGTTTTTTTGTTTTGGTCTTTTGTTTTTTTAATTTTCTCTATACGTATACATGTGTTTATTTGGCTTCCACTTTTTGTCATGAAATTAAAAAGGCTTAAAATTTAATGACAATAACAATGTTTAAGATGAGGACGAGAAACAAAAACCTCATAAAGAATGAACGAAGAAATCAGACAATTGATGTAATGAAATATTGCAAAATACTGCAAAAAAAGTAACATTCACATTGTCAGATAAGAGTATGTCTATCATAGAATGCTTTGACTCTGAGGTTCAGTATGGAGTCATCAGTTAACTTCTTACTATTATTTTTTCCAAAGTCTCAAAAAACAGACAACTAATATTTATAAATAGAAAATAAAAGATAATTTCAAAAACAGATCATGCCAAATCTTATAGACAATAGAAAAAGAAGAAATACTTCAAAATCATTCTACATCATCTAGGTACACCTGATACAAAAATTGGAGAAAATATATTATTATAAAGAGAAATTACAAACATATTTGACTTATAAATGAGGAGGCAATATCCTAAACAACATATTATTAATAAATTGAATTAAAAATTAATGTTCAAGTAATGTACTCTGGTCAAAATTAAATCCAATTTATGTGAGAATTAGTCACTATTTTCTTTTCTCTTTTCCTTTCCCTCATCCCCTCTCTCCTTCTCTGTCTGCTCTCCCCATGCCCCACTGTGTCATTAATTGTCATTAATTGTCCTCATATCAAAGTTGAATACATAGGATTCATGCTTCTCCTGTGATGCTTCACTAAGAATAATGTGTTCCACCTCCATCTAGGTTAATAGAAATGCTGCAAAATCTCCATTTTTTTAATGGCTGAAGAGTATTCCATGGTATACATATACTACAGCTTGCCAATCCACTCCTGGGTTGAGGGGCATTTAGGCTGTTTCCATATTTTAGAGATTGTAAATTGAGCTGTGATAAACAGTCTAGGACAAGTATCTTTATAATAAAAGGTTTCTTTCTTCTGGATAAATGCCCAGTAATGGGATTGCCAGATCAAATGGGAGGTCTAGTTTGAGTTCTTTGTGGGTTCTCCATACTTCCTTCCAAAAAGGTTGTATTAGCTTACAGTCCCACCAGCAGTGTAAAAGTGTGCCTTTCTCTCCACATCCACGTCAGCATCTGTAGTTTTGAGGTTTTGTGATACGGGCCATTCTTGCTGGGGTTATTATAATGCATACTTTGATACGTACCATGATATTTCAGGGTGGTTTTAATTTGCATTTCTCTAATAATTAGGGATGATGGGCATTTTTTCATGTGTTTGCTAGCCATTCATCTGTCTTTAGAGAAGGTTCTGTTCATCTCTCTTCCCCACTGATGTATGGGATTGTTAATTTTTTTCTTATGGATTAGTTTAAGTTCTGTGCAGATCCTAGTTACTAAGCTTTTGTCTGATTCAAAATATGCAAATATCCTTTCCCATTGGGTTGGTTGTTTATTTGCTTTGGTTGTTGTCTCCTTGACTGTACAGAAACTTTTCAGTTTAATTAAAACCCATTTGTTTATTATTGCTGTTGTTTCTATTGCCATGGCAGTCTTCTTCATAAAGTCTTTCCCCAGGCTGATATCTTCCAGTGTTTTTTCCCATTCTTTTGAGGATTTTTATCATTTCATGCCTTAAATTTAAGTCCTTTATCCATCTTGAATCAATTTTTGTGAGTAGAGAAAGGTATGGGTCCTATTTCAGTCTTTTACATGTGGATATCCAGTTCTCCCAGCACCATTTATTGCATAGGGAATCTTTTCCCCAGTGGACATTCTTGTTTGGTTTATCGAAGATTAGGTGCTTGTAAGCTGTTGGTTTCATTTCCTGGTTTTCTTTTCAATTCCAAATGTCTATGTCTCTATTTTTGTGCCAGTACCATACTGTCTTGACCACTATGGCCTTGTAGTACAGCCTAAAATCTGGTATGGTGATAACCCCGGCTTTATTTTTATTACTAAGAACTGTCTTAGCTATAGGGGGTTTTGTTTGATTCCATATAAAACACAGAATCATTTATTCCAAGTCTTGAAAATAGGATGTTGGTATTTTAACATAAGGCTAGAAGTTCTAGCCAATGCAATTAGGCAAGTCAAGAAAATAAAGGGCATCCAGATGGGAGCAGAGGAGGTCAAACACTCCCTCTTTGCTGATGATATGATCTTATACTTAGAGAACCCTAAAGACTCAACCATAAGACTCTTGGAAGTCATCAAAAAATACAGTAATGTCCCAGGATATAAAATCAGTGTCCACAAGTCAGTTGCCTTTGTATACACCAACAACAGCCAAGATGAGAGGCTAATTAAGGACACAACTCCCTTCACCGTAGCCCCAAATAAAATGAAATACCTAGGAATATACCTAACAAAAGAGGTGAAGGACCTCTATAAAGAAAATTATGAAACCCTAAGAAAGAAAATAGCAGAGGACTTTAACAAATGGAAGAACATAACCATACTCATGGCTGAGAAGAATCAACATTGTTTAAATGTCTATACTTCCCAGAGCTGGGCAGCTGTTTTGAATTCTTTGTCAGAAATGTCATATATCTCCGTTGTTCTGGGACTGGTCACTGGTATTTTTTGTAGTTCATTTGGTGAAGAGACGTTTACCTGGATGTTCGTGATGCTTGTGGATGTTTGTCAATGTCTGGGATATTCAAAGGGAATTGAGTGTTGTGATCCTAAGTCTTTGTGTACTGTAGCTGTATCAGCACTAGGGGTGCCCTAAGCCAAATAATGCTGTGACACTTAACAGCATTTTGACTCTTGATCTAGTGATTCTGCCCTGGTGTGCTTGGGTAAGATACAGGAAGGTTCCCTGGAGTAGCAGGCAAAGTCTCTCACTGTCTTCCCCCACTTTCTGTGTTGGGGTGCTAGAGTTGGAGAGGAAGTGATGCAGGTACCCCTTGTGGGCACCAGTACCAGGTCACATGTGAAGCCAGTTCATTGTCACCCAAAGCCCATGGTGACTGTTGCCTAGCTACCTCTGATATTTATTCAAAGCCTTAAGGGCTCTTTAGCTAGCAAGTGGTGAATTCTGCCAGGATTGGGTCCTTGTCTTTAGGGCAGCATATTTCCTCCTGGCTCAGGGTAAGTCCAGAATGTCTCGTAACTAAGGCCTGGGCTCAAGGTCCTCAGGAGTCTGCTTGGTACTTTATTTTACTGTGGCTGAGCTGGTAACCAATTTGCAAAACTCTCCCCTTACCTTTCCCCAAGTGGCAGAAGACTGTCCCTGAGCCACACTGTGTGCAGTTGGGAACGTGGTGACATAGGCACTGGCTTGGCCCCTGGCTTATGTGTCTCACTGAGTGATGCACAGTAAGTCACTAGCTTCAAACCAGCACAGGTTACAGGAATTGCCCAAGGACTGTGTAGCCTTTGTGGTCCAGTTGCCTTACAAATTCATCTAGACCCCAGGTTGCTTTTTGTTAGCTGATGGATAGGTAGCCAGAACTCAGGTTTCAGGGCAGAGGATTTCCCTCCAGCCAGGCTGGGCATAGGCAGAGTTCTTCCCTGTACGATTTCCTTGTGTCAGGGTAGCCCTGAATTTCAATGCAGAGTCCTACAATAATATCACTGTCCCTCCCCCAAGATCTCTCTTTACTCGGCATGTAAGCATAGCACTGCTGGAGAAAGAGGGAAGGGTGGCATAGGCTATGCATGACTCTTTTCTGCCCTCCTTAGTGCCTCTTTTTTTGATATAATAATCAAACCAGGGAGTATGATGGCTCACCTGATTGTTGGCTGTTCCAAAGGTGATTGTGTGTGTATAGTTATTGAATTTGTTGTTTGTAAGGGTGGAGGATTGCTGGAGGTTTCTATTCAGCCATTTTGCTCCCTTGGCCACCTCTAACACTTAACTGCTTTTAATTATTTGGGCTCATGACATATCTCTTTTCCCCAGTTACAAACATTGAGGTGCCCACATTTCTGCATGAGAAGGTGCTCAGTAAATGTTGGAATGAACAAATGCCATTGCAAGTAATGGAAAAGAGATGTCAGAATTTCCAAGCCAGGCTCATGCTGTAATCCTCATACTTTGGGAGGCCAAGGCAGGAGGATTGCTTGAGTCTAGGAGTTTTAGACCAACTTGGACAATATAGTAGACCTAGACTCTACAAAAAAGTAAATTAGCTGAACATGGTGGCATTACTTCAGCCTCAGGTACTCCAGAGGCTGAGACAGGGAATCACTTAGAGCCCTAAAATCTGAGGTGACAGTGAACTATGATCATACCACTACATTCCAGCATGAGCAACAAAGCAAGACCCTGTTGCATAACAATTAAATGCTGTATGTAGAAACTTATTAAAAAGGAAAATTCAAGGCCATCTCATAAGGTAGAGTACTACATGCAAAAGAGGACCACCTTTCTTGTGGACTCCATTCCTATTCATCTCCTCAAAACTAAGCAGTTAATTACATTTGTTCAATAAACATATTTGGAGGGTCTCTTAAATGCTGGGTTAAAAATACTATGATGAATAAAGCTGTGGCTCCTTATAGTTCAGTGGAGGTAAACAACTGTAGTGCATTAGTAAAAGGGCTCTTAAGTGTAAGAGACACACATGAATCATTGAAATAGAATTGAGAATCCAGATTAAAACTGATATATCTGTGCCCAGGCCATTCAATGGAGGAAAGAATAGTCTTTAACAATGATGGCTAGAACAACTGGATATCCACATACAAAAGAATGAAGTTACCTACTGTGGTTTGAATCATGTCAAAACTTAATCACCAATACAACAGTATTAAGAGGTGCCACCCTTGGGGGCCCTTTGAATAAATGGGATTAGCACCGTTATAAAAGGACCTGAAATTAGAATTCCCTTGTCCTTCCATCATGTGAGGACAAAGCATTCTCTCCAGAGGATGCAGCAACAAGGTACCCATCATACTGAAAGCAGAGGGCCAGATACTAGTTCTTCTACCACCTTGATCTTGAACTTCCTGACCTCTAGAACCATGAGAAATTCCTGTTCCTTATAAATTACTATCTCAGGTATTTTGTTATAGCAGCCAAAAGATAGGACACTACCTACCTCACACCTCACACAAAAATTAAAATGGATTAAAGACCTGAAGGTAAGAGCTGAAACTATATAACACTTAGAAGAAAATGTAACTGTAAATCTTTGTGACCTTAGGTAAGGCAGCAGTCTCTTCATAGGACACCAAAAGCACATATGACAAAAGAAAAAAATAAATTAGAACTTATCAAAATTAAGTTCAAAAAATTTTGTACTTTAAAAGACACTATCAAGAATTAAGACGGCTCGGCGCCTATAGCTCAACCGGCTAAGGCACCAGCCACGTACACCTAAGGTGGTGGGATCGAATCCCCAGCCCGGACCCGCCAAA
>NW_003852411.1:24993532-25018906 GCF_000181295.1 Otolemur garnettii | reverse complement strand
CTCAAAAAAAAAAAAAAGAATTAAGACAACCAACAGAATGGGAGAAAATATTTACATTTATCTGATAAAGACCTAATATCCTGAATATGGAAGCATTTCTTACAACTCAACAATAAAAAGACAACCTAATTTAAAAATGGGAAAAGGATTTGAATAGACATTTTTTCCAAGGAGAAATACAAATGGCTAATAAGCATCTAAAAAGATGCTCAATATCAATTAGCAAGTGCAAATTAAAACCACAATAATACTATTTCACACTAGGATGGCTATCATCAAAAAAAGGGAAAGTGTTGATGAGGATGTGGAAAATTGGAACTCTCATACACTGCTGGTGGAATGTAAAATGGTACAGCTGCTGTGGAAAACATTTGGCAGTTCCTCAAGAAGTTAAGTACAGAGTTACTATTTGATCTAGCACTTCCTAGGTTTATGCCCGAAAGAACTGAAAACATGTTTCTGTAGAAACTTGTGCACAAATGTTCATAGCAGCATTATTTGTAACAGGCCCCAAATGGAGAAAACCCAAATGTCCATCAGTTGATAGATGGGTAAACAAAAAGTACATCCACACAGTAAAATATTATTTAGCCATAAAAAGGAAGAGTGTTGTTGATACATTCTACAACAGAGATAAACCCCAAAAGCATTAGGCTAAATGCAAGAAGCTAGACACAAAAGCCACCTGTTGTATGATTTAATTTCTATATGAAATGTCAGAAAAGTGGGCAGCACCTGTGGCTCAAAGGAGTAGGGGCGCTGTCCCCATATGCCGGAAGTGGAGGGTTCAAACCCAGCCCCGGCCAAAAACTGCAAAAAAAAAAAATAGAAATGTCAAAAAAAGTTAGAGTAATGGAGACAGATTAGTGATTTCCAGGTGCTGGGGAGGAGGTAATGGGGAGTGAGCGGGTATAGGGTTTCTTTTGGGTATGATGAAAACATCTGGAATTAGTGGTAATTGTTTTAAAACTTTGTCACTACAAAACCCCACTAACTATGTACTTTGAAAGGTGACTGTTATGGCTTGTGAATTCTCAATAAAAATGGTGCTATGAGGTTGCACAGGTAGAGTAATAGGACAAAGGGAGTGATTAACAATCTTTGTGGGGAAACAATAGAAGGGAAATCTGGAATGATTTTACGGGAGGAGATGTTGGAGCTATGAAGAATGAGAAAATTTCAAAACAGACTAAGTGGGGAAGGGAATTTAAAGAATAGCACTTGACTTGCTAAAGCAGAGGTATTGAAAGTGAAGTGGTGCATTTGAGGCAAACTGAGATATTTTTCATGAGTAAAACCTGAAATGTTTGTGAGGGAGAGGTAGAAAAGAAGATAATATACTGTGTCAAGTAGTTTGCTTTTATGCTGATAGAAAAAAACCCAGAAAATAGATTTCAAGATATAGTACTAAGCTAATACCCCTACCTCACCTCCCCCAAATAACTAAATAAATAGATGTGACAATACAGTAATCTCTCAGAAGAAAAGAAATTAAGAAATTGCTAATAGAAAGGGCCCGTGGGCCAACTACCATATAAAATAAGAGAAAAATTACACCAAGACCTGTTGTCTGTACCTTTATTCTTTTGGAGATATGGATATGGAGAAGATCATTAAAATTATGAGAGACAGGGAAAAAATTGCCTACAAAATAGGACTGACAAGCAGATTGACCTCAGATTTCTTGTCAGCAGTAAATACTGGTGATAGGAAGACAGTGGGGTAGTATCCCTGGAATGTGTTTAAGGAATTTAGAAGTCTATATCCAGCCAAATACTCATTCAAACATGAGTAAAGGAGCATAATTCTTACAAGGATTCAAGTTTTATCATTTATAGGCCCTTAACTACTAGAGGATGTTCTCCAATAAGAAAAAAAAAAAATGAAATGAAACAAACACAAAGATCACTATTTAGCAAATAAATTGATAAGACTTGCTGTCTGAATCAGCGAGATTAGCAAACTACAACCCTTTGGCCAAAGCTGGCTTACCACCTGTTTTGCAAAAACATTTTATTGGGAACACAGCCACACCATTTGTTTATTGTCTACAGTTATTTTCACAGTACAACAGAATTGAGTAATTAACAATTCCATGTTCTGTGAAACCCAAAATATGTATTTACTCTCTGGCCCTTTACAGAGAAAGTTCAACTCCTGGTCTAAATTATTAGTGTTGGAGGGTTTCTAAAAATAACATTCTGAAACTAAAATCCCAGGCTCTTGAGTGAGGGGTGTGACAGGGAGAAGAAAGTTAAAGCATGTCAAAAGTCTTGAGCCTTGTTCAGAAAGAATACGCAGACACATTTTTAATCAGAAACGTAGTTAAGAAATACAATGCTAACTTAAGGGTAAAATCACTAGAGAAATAGAATATGTAGCTTCCAAATTGTATAGTACTATATAATTGACAAACCTTTTAATATTATTTAACCTTCATTACCTACATTTCACAGAAGAACTCAAGATTAAAATGCTATAAAATCAAAACTGGAATTCAGCGCTCCCTATTCCAAGCCAACAGCTGATATTACTACTTCAGAAAAGCAGTCAGATAAGCTAATAGACTTCCACTCTTTGCATGATACCTGACAGGTGCTTGTGAGAATTCTTTCACTGCAGAAATAACTATGTCTTGCACAGAACATGTACTCAGAGTCTTCACTGGTCTCATAAGTAGGCAAGGACTTCAAGCTCTCCCTCTGAAGAAAAGTAAAATTAGCTGGTGTTGAGATGTGGGATTTCCTGAAGGTAGATCAGTTATTGGGATGGGAGCAGAGATTGACTGTAAAGGGGCTTGGCATTTTTTGAGGTAGATGGTCACACAACTCTAAATTTACTAAAAGTCATTGAATTGTACACTTAAAATGGGTAAATTTCTGGTATGCAAATTATACTTCAATAAAATACTTACTGAGGTGCTAGTCACTATTCTAGGTGCTTGGACCATATCTGCACAAAACAAAGACCCTTGCCCTCATGGAGCTTACGTTATTGTTGTAAGAGTATTAATAAATGCCGTATGTATATTATATTTTAGAAGCTGGAAAATAGGAACAGAATAGAGCTAGGTAAGGAGGATTAGAAATACTGGCATGAGGGCTGTGGTCAGCTGCCAGGGAGGAGCTGGAGCCACTGCCAGAGAGGGCAAGCACCCTTATTCTGGCAACTGGATTGGGCCAGCTGGAGTTGCTGCAGCAGGACATGCTGCTCTTTGGGGCAGTCTCTAGAACCTACTGTGGGTAAGAACAAGTGCACTGTGAACAGAGGAAAAAACAATAGGGTTTAGAGAAGCCTTGAAAATGCATCACTTTGACCTTTTGTAGAAGTTACTCAGGCAGTGGCTGTGTGATGAGGCTTGGTTCGTAGAATTTAATGCCTTTTACAAGAATTCCAAAAATGAGAGAAACTTATTCTAGAAAAGTTGTCTTTTGTGTTGTTATCTGAGCAATAGAAATGCTTTTATTACCTTAACTGGAATGTCAGCTATTGGCCTATTTTAATTTCCCAAGTATGGGATACCTGCCTTACACAAATATGAAGTTTGATGTATCTTTATTTCTGTGCTCTTGTGTGCAGTGAGCATCAGCTGACGGCCTGGCTAATGCTTTGAGGAAATTCCAGATCATATTGTTTTTATACTGTGAAAACATCAAACCAGTAAAGCTGCAACTTCACAACTTGGCATTTGTTAACTATGCCCATAAAAAGAATCTTTTCAATGAGAGAATACAGGTTGTATAATGGATCTGGAAGCCAGGGCCAGCCAGGGCCAGGAGCAGTTTATTTTTTGTGTGCATGTAGGGGGATCTTACTTTGTAATATTCCAGCATAATATAAATAAACAATTTTACTTTTTTTCCTTTATATTAACTGGTATGGTAAGGCTGATAAAATTGAGATTTTAAAATTAATTTTAAAAAAGATACTGCTGCCTTAGAGTATATCCAACATTAATAATAAACATTCATTGGAATATTCCAAGCAAGTCATGAAAAAACAAAAAGAAATACTGGCATAAGGATAAATAAAATTACTGTATCAATTAAAGTGGTCTGGGTAGGCCTCACAGAGAAAGTCGAAATCAAGCAAAGACTTGAAGGAAGTGAGGAGCTAACCAAAAAACTATCTGGGACATAGCATTCCCAGCAGGGACATGTGCCCAGTTTGTCTGTTGAACAGCAAGGGGACCTGTGTGCTTGTCCACAGTGAAAGAAAGGGGAGCACAGCAGGAAAAGTAGTTAGAAGGTTTTAAAGGGGTGGGTAAATTTTTTGGCTTTTACTGTGAGGGGAATGGGAGTCATTACAAGGTTCTGAGCAGAGTAGTGACATGGTCTGAATTAGGTTTTAATAGGATGGCTTTGGCTGCTGTGTTGAGAATACATTGCAGAAGGAGATGCGTAGTTAGCAGGTAGACCAATTAGGACACCCTTGCATTAATCCAGGCAAGAGAAAATAGTGAGTGGCAGCAGTAGAGAGAAGTGGTTGGATTCTTAGTATGTCCTGAAGACAAAGCCAGCATGATTCATGATTTCCTGATGGATTGGATGTGGGATGTGAGAAAAAGGCAAAAGTCAAGGATAGCTTTGAACATTTTTGGCTTCAGAAACTGGAAGGATGATTGGCCAACGGCTGAGATGGGGAAAGTACTGGTAAAACAGTTTTGGAGAAGATGATTGTGAGTTCACTTTAGACACATTGAGTTGGAGATGTCTATTAGGCGTCCCAGTGGAAACATCAAGTAGGATGTGGAATATGCTATGGTAGTCTAGAGTTTAGGAGAAATGTCCAGTATAGGATATAGCCCTAAGACTAATAAGATCACTAAAGTACTGAGTATAGACAGAACAAAGGAACAACAACTGCGCCCTGGGATACCCAACATTCAGGAGTCAGGTTGAAGAAAAGGAATCACAAAGCAGACTAAGAAGGAACAATGACAGGAGGAAAACTAAGTATGCCATCCTAGAAACCAGGGGAAAGCATGTCAGTGGGGAGAGGTGATCATTTGTATCAAATACTACTCTTTGGTCAAGTAAACTTAGGACTAAGGACAGACCAATGTGAAAGTTATTCATGATCTTGAATGAACAGGCATATTTGAAGAGCAAAAACCAAAGGAAACTTCTAGAAATTAAAAAAACTTCTAATTCTTTGCTTGCCGCCTGTAGCTCAGTGGCTAGGGGTGCCAGCTACATACAACAGAGCTGGAAGATTTGAACTCAGCCTAGGCTTGCCAAACAACAATGACAACTACACCAAAAAATAAATAAATAAATAAATAGCAGGGCAGTTTCCTGTAGTCCCAGCTACTTAGGAGGCTGAGGCAAGAGAATCGCTTACACCCAAGAATTTGAGGTTGCTGTGAGCTGTGATGTCATAGCACTCTACCAAGGGTGACAAAGTGAGACTACATAGAAAAAAAAATTATAGGGTGGTGCCTCTCACCCAAAAGGGTAGGGCATTGGCCCCATATGCTGCAGGTGGCAGGTTCAAACCCAGTCCCGGCCACAAAAAAAATTATAATTTTTGAAGTGAAAAAATAAACCTTCAGTGGAAAATTAATCACAGATGAAAAAATTACTGAATCGGAGAATAGTGCTGAAGAAATTGTTAGAAAATAGCAAAGAGAGGCAATGGAATGGAAATAAGAGAAAGATAAGAGATGTGGAGGGAAAAATGAGAAGGTCTAACATTTGTCTGATAGGAATCCCTCCAGAGGAAAGGATAGAGAGAATGGACAAGAGGCCATATTTAAAGAGATAATGACTGAAAATTTAGGAAATTATTAAAAGCATGCATCCTAAAGATAAATTACCAAAAAATTTCCTATACTAAAGATATTGATAGGAAAACTCATGAATACTAGAGTAGACCTTGAAAGCAGACAGAGAAAAATATCATCTACAATGGGACAATGACAGCAAACTTTTAGCAGCAGCTGCAGCAACCAGGAGATGTGAAATAATCTCTTCAAACTGTTGAGAGAAAATAACCAAATGAGAATTTGGTACCTAGTGAAATTTTCTTTGACAAAGAGGATAAAATACATTTTATAGACAGAAAAAGTTTGCCATCAATAAACCTGCAATAAAGGACTTCTGAAAGAAAATTATCCCAAAATAATCTGAGATGCAAGACAATATGGCAAGATTATAAAATGGCAAACATTTGCAAATCCAGACAAATACTACTTGTATAGTATTTCATTTGTGGGATTATAAAAGGATAGGACCAAAATATTGACTATATAATATTAATAACATATAACTCAGAAGAGAAATTAAAGTGTCCTAAGTTACTAGAATTATTTATCAAATTGTTATCTATTTAACAGATATTAAGTTGACTAGATGTGGCAAATTTTCAGGGGTAAACACTAAGAGACTAGAAGTAAAGTGAGTAATTCCAAACCAATAGCAATAAAACAATTGGAAGGAGGGAAAATGTGATTAAAAAATAATAAAATTAACTCATCTTTCTAGGGGCAAGGAAGAATATAAAAGAAAGAAAAATAAGGGGCTAGGGAGCAGGGAAATAGAAAGTATAAAGTTAAATATAGAATCAAGTACAAATACCAATTTGCCAGATTACAGTCTAAGAAATCTAGTTATATGTTGTTCATAAGATTTGTACCCAAAGCAAGTTGACATGGACAGATGAAAAATAAAAGTTAAAAAAAATAAATACCAGAGAAATACCAATCCCCTCAAACCTGTCATGATTATATTAATATCAAACAAAAGAGTGTTTTGAATAAAAGTCATTCAGTTAGCCAGGAAACATGGAATAATCTAAGCTTTTAGACATTTTTATATTTTCTGGTTAATTCCATGACTTCCTTTTATAAACCTAACATAATAGTGTAAAAAAATGAAAACTAATAGAATATAAAGAAAAATAGACAAATCTATCATGATGCTGAAAGATGTAAATAAACAAATAGTTTTAGTGCTTACCTATTATACTACATATTGCATTGGGAGTATTGAGAAAATACTTATTTTACAATAAAAGAATGGCAGAAAATTCAGCAACTACATAACTAACTTAAGAAATTAGAAAAAGAATAAGCCCATTATAATAGGAGGTTAGACATAATCAAGTTGGTTTTATTCCAGGGATACAGAGTTGGTTCAACATATGCAAATCTATAAATATAATACATCACATCAATAAAATAAAAAAGACCATATGATTCTCTCAATTGATGCAGAAAAAGCTTTTGATGATATCCAGCATCCTTTCATGATCAGAATCCTTAATAAAATAGGCATAGAAGGGACATTTCCTAAACTGATAGAGGCCATCTACAGCAAACCTCACAGCCAATATCATATTGAATAGTGTAAGATTGAATACCTTTCCACTCAGATGAGGAATGAGGCAAGGATGCCCACTGTCTCCACTGCTATTCAACATAATAATGGAAGTCTTAGCTATCGCAATTAGGAAAGAGAAGGCATTCAAGGGTATCCAAATAGGGCCAGAGGAGATCAAACTCTCACTGTTCACTGATGATATGATTCTATACCTGGAAAATCCTAGGGACTCAACTTCAAAAATCTTAGAAGTGAGCAAGGAATACGGCAGCATTTCAGGATGCAAAATCAATATTTACAAGTCAATAGCTTTTATATATGCCAATAATACTCAACCTGGAAATATAGTCAAGAACTCTATTCCTTTTACAATAGTGCCAAAGAAGATGAAACATCTGAGAATTTACCTAACAAAGGATGTGAAAGATCTCTATAAAGAAACTATGAAACTCTGAGAAAAGAAATAGCTGAAGATGTTAATAAATGGAAAAACATACCATGCTCATGGCTAGGAAGAATCAACATTGTTAAAACGTCCATACTGCCCAAAGTAATCTACAGATTTAATGTAACCCTATTAAAGCACCATTGTCATACTTTGAAGAACTTAAAAAAGTAGTACTTTGTTTTATATGGAATCAGAAAAAACCTCTAATAGAAAATACATTACTCAGAAATAAGAACAAATCAGGAGGTATCACATTACCAGACTTCAGGCTATAGTATAAATCTATAGTGATCAAAACAGCATGGTACTAGACAAAAACAGAGTGGTAGATTTATGGAACAGAAGAGTGAACCAAGAGATGAACCCAGCTACTTATTGTCATTTGATCTTCAACAAGGGCTCAGCACCTGTGACTCAAGTGACTAAGGCACCAGCCACATACTCCTAAGGTGGCAGGTTCAAATCCAGCCAGGGCCCACCAAACAACAATGATGGCTGCAACCAAAAAATAGCTGGGCGTTGTGGTGGGCGCCTGTTTTCCCAGCTACTTGGGAGGCTGAGGCAGGAGACTCGCTTGAGCCCAGTAGTTGGAGGTTGCTGTGAGTTGTGATGCCATAGCACTCTACCCAGGGGGACGGCTTGAGGCTCTGTCTCAAAAAAAAAAAAAGCAACAACAAAAGATCTTTAACAAGCCTATCAAAAATATTCAATGGGGGAAAGACTCCCTATTTAACAAATGTTGCTGGGTGAACTGGCTGGCAACCTGTAGAAAACTGAAACTGGACCCCCACCTTTCACCATTAACAAAAATGGATTCTTAGTGGATAAAAGATTTAAACTTAAGACACGGAGCTATAAAAATACTAGAACAGAGTGCAGGGAAAACACTTGAAGAAATTGGCCTGGGAGAATATTTTATGAGGAGGACCCCCCACACACACGTGGGCAATTGAAGCAACACCAAAAATACATTACTGGGATTTGATAAAACTGAAAAGTTTTTGCACAGCCAAGAGCACAGTAAGTAAAGCAAACAGACAACCCTCAGAATGGGAGAAGATTTTTGCAGGTTATGCTTCTGACAAAGGTCTGCTTACTCGAATCTGAGAACTCAAAGTAATCAATAAGAAAAGAATAAATAACCCCATTTCTATGTGGGCAAGAGACTCGAACAGAAACTTCTCTGATGAAGACAGGCACATGGCCTACAAACACATGAAAAAATACTCATCATCCTTAATCATCAGAGAAATGCAAATCAAAACCACTTTGAGATATCATCCAGTAAGATTAGCCCACATCACAAAATGATAAAACTGTAGATGTTAGTATGGATGCAGAGAGAAGGGAACACTTGTACACTGCTAGTGGGAATGTAAGCTAATACAACCTTTTTGGAAAGAAGTTTGAAGAACACTCAAGGAACTAAAAGTAGACCTACCGTTCGATCCTACAATTCCTCTACTAGGTATATACCCAGATGATCAAAACTTATTTTACAACAAAGACATTTGCACCAGAATCTTTATTGCAGCCCAATTCATAATAGCCAAGACATGGAAACATGAATGGACCATTGACCCATGAATGGAATTGTGGTATATGTACATCATGGAATACCATGCAGCCATAAAAGATGGAGACTTCACAGCCTTTATGTTTACCTGGATGGAGCCGGAACATATTCTTCTTAGTAAAGTATCTCAAGAATGGAAAAAAAAAAGTATCCAATGTACTCAATACTCCTGTGAAATAAATATATAATCACCTACACATTCATATGAATGGCAAAACATAACTATAGTCCAGAAAGTAGAAGGGAAGAGGAAAGAAAGGGGAGGGGAGGGAAGAGGTGGGAGAAGGGAGGGCATTTGGGACGGCCTCACCTGATGTGCATGATGGAATGGTACATTTCAAAACTATTAAGAAAAGGGTAAAATTGTGATGGATGTGTTACTTAGTTCAAGGTAAGCATTTCACATTGTATATCCAATCAGTACAGTGAACCCCATGAATGCATCAATGTACACAGTTATGATTCAATAAAAACAAACAAAAAAAGAAAAAGAAATTAAAAATAGGAGGTTATAATAAAGAGTAAACATCAATAAAATAGGGAGAAAAGATATAACAGTAAGGCTTAACAAAGTCCAATTGGCTCTTTGAAAAGAATATTAAAATAGATGAAACTATGGCAAGATAAACCAATTAAAAAAGAGAAAAGGCACAACATTAGGGATGTAAAAAGGGGCATAAACTCTAGACCAGAAGGGGTTAAAGAGAGAAAATGATACTATGAACATTTCATACCAGTAAGTTTGGAAATGAACTGGTATGAACTGGATGAACTGGAAACAAATTCCTAGAAAAATATAACTCACCAGAAATTCCTAAGGAAGCGATAGAAAGCCTATACATCATGTGATAGAGAAATTGAAACAAAAGTTTAAAATATTCTAAAGAATAAAATGCCAGGACCACATGATTTAGCAGGTGAATTCTAAACTAAAAAAAAAAATCCACAAATGGATCAATAAACTGTGGTATATGTACACCATGGAATTCTATGCAGCCATAAAGAAAGATGGAGACTTTACCTCCTTCATGTTCACATGGATGGAGCTGGAAAATGTTCTTCTAAGCAAAGTATCACAAGAATGGAAGAAAAAATATCCAATGTACACAGCCCTATTATGAAACTAAGTTACAGCTTTCATATGAAAGCTATAACCTAATTATAGCCTAAGAATATGGGGAAGGGGAAGTGGATAGGCAGAGGGAGGGTGATTGGAGGGATCACCTCTATGGTTTATCTTACAAGGGTACAAGTGAATCTTTCTAAAAGTAGAATATAAACGTCTTAACACAATAACTAAGAAAATGACATAAAGGCTATGTTAACCAGTTTGTTGAAAATATTTCAAATTGTATATGAAAACACCACACTGTGCCCCATGATTGCATTAATGTACACACTTACCATTTAATTTTAAAAAAGAGAGAACACACACCATAGATCATGATAAACAGCTTTAATTTAAAAAAAGATCTTAATATTGCAAAAAGCCTTGTTGTCCTATCTAATGAATGCCTAAAGCATTGCCTGCAAATAATTGAAATTCTATTTTTAAAGAGCTTAGAACAGTACATGGCACATAGCGAACACTGTATGCATGTGAAACCAAATTTTAAAATGTGGTAAGCATCTGAAAAAAAAAGAAAAGAAAAGAAATTGAACTAAGTGAAAATGATAATATATCAAAACTTGTAGAATGCAACAAAAGCAGGGCTTAGAGGAACAAATTTATAGCATTAAATGATTATATTTAAAAAGGTCTCAAATCAATGATCTAAATTTCCACTTTAAGAAACTGGAAAATGAAGTAAAATAAAAGAAATAATTAAGAAAAAAACATTATTTCAATGTGTAAAAAAATAAAATAGTCTGTGTCCAACCTAGGTTTATTCAGGAGAGCATGGGTGATTTGATTTAGCATTAGAAAAATCTAAATGTAATTTATCACATTATAGATTCAAGGGAGAGAAGCATGTTATCATTAGAACAGGTAGAAAAAGAAGCATTTGATAAATTCAACATTATTCATGTTACAAACTCCACACAAACTAGAAATAGATTTGGAACTTCCTAACCTGATGATAGGCATCTTCAGAAATTCTGTGGTAAATACTATCCTTAATGAGGAAACTGTCACTGGCTACATGAACAAATTTCATTGACTCCTATATGTTGTTTTATAATCCTCTCCCTTAACTATTAAATATTTGACCTTTTGTTTCCCAGAAATGATAGGTCTTCTGCAAGACAAAGGAGTTGAGATTCTGAAGGCCCCAGGACAGACTTCCCGCCACCTGTACTTACCCTGCCCCTCACTAGGTCCCAAGTGACAGGGCACCTCCACCCATGATGCTTATTAGTTGGAGAAATGGCTCTGAGATGCCTTCTTCCACTCTCTCAACAAGATGCCTGTCATATTAAAAAATTCTTTTCTTCCTTGGCAGTCTTCATTGTCTCAATGTTTGGATCTTTGTTCAATGCACAACTGGACCTAGGCCTGAAACCCTGTTGCAGTTTCAATAACAAAAGGGTTTTTTTGTTTGAGACAAAGTCTCACTTTATTGCCCTAGTTAGAGTACTGTCATGTCATAGCTCACAGCAACCTTAAACTCTTGGGCTCAAGTGATCCTCTTGTCTCAGCCTTCCAAGTAGCTGGGACTGCAGGTGTTTCCCACAATGTCTGGCTATTTTTAGAGACAGGGTCTCACTTTTGCTCGGGCTGATCTCCTGGGGCAATCCATGTGCCTCAGCCACGCAGAGTGCTATTTTTCTGGAGTTGCTGGGGTTTTTCTGTTTCTGTTTTTGTTTTTGTTTTTTTTGAGATAGAGTCTGATTCTGTTGCCCTGCGTAGAGTGCCTTGGTGTCATCATAGTTCACAACAACTTCCATCTCTTGAACTCAAGGCAACTGCCATACAACCTGGCTAGTTTTTCTATTTTAGTAGAGACAGGATGTTGCTCTTGCTTAGACTGGTCTCAAACTTCTGAGATCAAGCAATTTACCTGCCTTAGCCTCCCAGTGTGCTAGGATTACAGGCGTGAGCCACCACGCTGGCCTTCAACAACAAAACTTTAAAAGTATTTTCTTTAAAATCAAAACAAGACAAAAAATGCCTTCTGTTGCTGCTCTTATCAATAGTGCACTGGAATATCTAGTAAATACAATAATAAGAATGTAAATAAAAGCACAAGGTTTGGAAAGGAATAAATAAGATTATCATTATTCCCTATTACAGTTGTCTACGAAAAAGTTAAAAAAATTATATCTGTAAAATGAGATACAGCTGCCTGTAAGATCAATATGAAAAGCCAAATGCATTTCTGTACATCAGATATAGTTCAGAAAATTTATTTTTTAGAACAGAATTTGCAAAACTATAAAGTGTTGAGGCATAAATTTTACCCAAAAAATGTACAGACAATTATAAAACTACAGTGAAAAACATTAATAAAGACTTAAATAAGTAGAGATACTTAGGTTTATGGATAGATTCACTGTTTGTTCTAAGGATCTCAAGTGTCCCTGTGCTGATCTGTAGATTCAATGCAATTCCAGTGAGAATGCCAACCTTGTTTTTGTGGCATTTTCAAGCTAATTCTAGAAAGAATAAAGAAAAAGAAAAGCTGAGATGCTTCAATAAAACAATGATATGGTGAGGGCAAGGGGAGTAACGCCGTCAGATCTTCGGTTTATTATGAAGCTTATAATGATAATTAAGATTGTGAGGTACTGAAGTAAGGATTGACAAATCAACCGATGATACAGATCAAAAGACTCAATATATGGAGCTGTGATATATAATAGAGGTGGCATTTCAGAACAGTGTGACTGTTCAGAAAATTGTCCAGAAACAATTAGTAGTAGTAACTGCATCAATGCAAGAAATTGAAATTGGACCCTTTCCCCAGCCCATCCACACATACACAAAAGCAATTCCACATGGGTTAAGGACTTAAATGTAAAAAGGAAACATTTAAAACTTTTAGAAGAAAATATGAAATACTATCTTTCTGACTTCCTGGTTGTAGGAATTTTTTAATACATAATACAGGAAGAGTTCACTATAAAGTAAACTATTAATACATGTGACTACATTAAAGTCAAGAACTTCTGTTCATAAAGAGAAAAGACAGGACAAGCCACAAACTGGAAATAATAAACATAGGATTCAAGATAGCAATTGCCCCTAGGGTGGAGGAGCAAGAAAACAGAGGAATGTATGAGAAATATTACATTTAAACAAACAATACTGAGAGATTTTAATAGAGGCTTTTTGTAACAGAATTGCATGCAGTTAATGAAAAAAATAAACTAGAGGGCTCAGCGCCTGTGGCTCAAGCAGCTAAGGCGCCAGCAACATACACCTGAGCTGGCAGGTTCAAATCCAGTTGGGCTCGCCAAACAACGATGGCTGCAACCAAAAAATAGCCGGGCGTTGTGGCGCACACCTGTAGTCCCAGCTACTTGGGAGGCAGAGGCAGGAGACTCGCTTGAGCCCAGGAGTTGGAGGTTACTGTGAGCTGTGATGCCACTGCACTCTACCCAGAGTGACAGCTTGAGGCTCTGTCTCAAAAAAATAAATAAACTAGAGGCTTTTTAGTGACTCAGGCAATAAAACAGTGAAATATAGTTATGGTATGTTAATCTCTCTTTAAGACATTTCTCTAGTTGAGTATGTAGGGCTAATGACTTAGCAAGTTACCTGAGACCTTTCTTCTATTTTAGAAAGTAAAGGAGGACGGGTTTTATGTGCTTTACCAGTTATTACTGAGCTGAAACTTTGTGTCCTTATTTAGCTTTAAAAAAAAAATAAAAAACCTCAAATTTCAATCCAGGCTTAGTTGGAAGCCACCTTGGGATATTATTCACCCACTGCATCACAGTTTGAGAAATCTAAAAAGTCCATTTCACCACTTGAGGTGACAGACAAGGATGGCAATTTAAATAAATTTAGCTTCCCAGGAGCTAAGCAGCAAATCTGCCAGCAGAGTCCAAAGAGCATCCACCAGTTGTACTAGAATTTGCTAAAAATAACATACATTTTCTGTCTCCCACTGGCACACTGATGATGTTAAGCACAGCTACTTGAACATTGGAACAGGTCACCAAGGAGGGTGATGAGCACTTAAAAACCTCTAACTAGTGACATTGGACCCTGAGCTTTTTTACCAGATGCTATCAGCGCCCTTATGGAATGTTTTTAATTTTCTGGCACCTTCTTCTAACCAAAAAACTTGTTGGAGGCTAAATCGCTACAGAACATGGCGTAACTTGGAGATTGGAACACTCATTTCAGTTCCCTCAAAGTAGATTTAAAATAATACAAGCTCACACTTCTGCCTGCCGAAGTTTCCACCAGCCCTGACTTTCTAGCCAAGTCCAGAACACAATCTTGTCGACACCTCTTTTAGGACACTTACCATTTTTCCATCTTTTAGTGAAGCAGTATATGTATATTTCGTCTCCCCAATTTGGGGACAAATTATGATCTTTTAAACTAGTATAACTACTACTATTTGGAATAAGACCTATATTTATGTAGTTCAAATTCAGAAGATACAAAGGATACACCAGCATGACACCTTTACCTGCATGTACTTAATTCCTTTCCCCCAGAAACCAGTGTGGCCAAGTTTTTGTGTATCCTTTCAAAGGATTTTACACCTATAGAACCATATCTCCCATCCCTTCTTGGAGATATCCTTTGTAACATATTAAAGGCCTAAGGTGATGCAAGACAAGGCTTAAACCCACCTGCAGGTCCTCAATTTACTTAACAGATCACTTGGGTCTATGTTTGTGGCTTGTCTCTAATTAACAGACTTCCTTATCTTAACTTAAAACTTTCCAAGTCTTTAGACAAAGCTTCATTTAACAAATGACAATTTTCATATATTCTTTATCCCCTTTTACAAAAATAGAAATGGTAATGGGAGGGAGGAAAAATATGTTTCCTTCTACCCATCTTAGGTTCATGGCTGAGGCCCTATAGCAAAAACTAGATTAACAAGAGAAAAAGCATATATATTTATCAATTCTACACACCACGGAAACCTTCATTCAGGAGGAAATGAAGACTTGAATGAACAGGTAAACCTGGGTATTTCTTGTAGTAGATTTGATGAAGACTAGATAGTCATGGGGAAACAGAATAGGGCAAAAGGGAATAATCTAATGGTAATAAACTGGAGGAAACTTGGCTAAGTCTATTCAGTTCTTTTTGGCATCTCAGTCTTTGGAAATAAAGATGTTCCTTTTCTCCGGTTAGAGGGAAGAGACCTCTCAGATGACAGTCTTATGACCTTGTGAACTAAAATAAAATCTTAAGCCCCCCTACCAGATGACTGAATGGATCCCCTCTTATTCAAGGGAACCCCAGAAATACTCTAAAAGCTGAGTTGCTGACACGAGAAGGGAGGTCAGACATGCTTCATCATGCCCCCACCCCTTCTTGGGGATATCCTTTGTAACATATTAAAGGCCTAAGGTGATGCATGACAAGGCTTAAACCACACCTGCAGGTCCGCAGTTTTCTTAACAGGTCACTTGAGTCTATGTTGGTGGCTTGTCTCTAATTAACAGACTTCCTTATCTTAACTTAAAACATTCCAAGTCTTTAGACAAAGCTTCATATAACAAATGACAAATCAAAGAATCTTTTTTTTTTTTTTTGAGACAGAGCCTCAAGCTGTCCCCCTGGGTAGGGTGCTGTGGCATTACAGCTCACAGCAACCTCCAACTCCTGGGCTCAAGCGAGTCTCCTGCCTCCGCCTCCCAAGTAGCTGGGACCACAGGCGCCCGCCACAACGCCCGGCTATTTTTTTTTTTTTTTTGGTTGCAGCCGTCATTGTTGTTTGGCGGGTCTGGGCTGGGGATTCGAACCCGCCACCTTAGGTGTACGTGGCTGGCGCCTTAGCCGGGTGAGCTATAGGCGCTGAGCCCAAATCAAAGAATCTTTAAACCCACCTATAACCTGTAACACCCCTTGCAGTGTCCTGCCTCTTCAGGCCAAACCACGGCGTGCCTTTCATGTGATGATTTCTGACTTTACGTGTAATCCCTGTCTTCTTGAAATGTATAAAACAAAATTGTAGCCTAACTGCGGCAAGGCCACTTGCTAAAGGCTTCTTGAGCGTGGCTCTCCTGGCCAGGGTCACACATATTTGGTTCAGAATAAACCTCTTTAAGTTGTTTGACAGAGTTTGGGTTCTTTTCTGTTCACAGCCTGTTTCAGGGGAAAGTCAGAAAATCCTTCCTAGGTTTTATGACCTCCTTCAGGGGACCAGGATGGGGGAGGTTAGGTCAGAATGACCTTCTTGAGAATTCTTTTGTCAAAATTTTTCAGCTTAGAATATTCAATATTATATTTGGGAGTAATATGTCCTGACAGTGTCGCATACTGTACACCATTCTGCAACTTGATGTTTTTTCACCTGATGTATCTGGGAGTTCATTCTGTATTATTCATGTCCTCATTCTTCTTAACAGGTGCATGTATTTACGTGTTCATAAAGCAACACACCATGATGTGGGTGGAACATATTTCTGTTCTTGTTCTGTTAGGTTCTTCTTCTGTTTTGCTGTTATAAAATCTGCAATGAATACCCTGGTACATATGTAATTTTGCATATATGTAAGTACCTAACTGTATCTGTTTCTCTATCTCATCATATAGTGTTACGAAGCTTTTGGAGTTTTGCTAGTGCAATAGGTAAAAACGGCTTTGCAAAGCCATTTTTTAGTATTTCAAATCTAGTTGCAGTGGTGCACACCTATGTCCCAGCTACTCTGGAGCCACAGCAAGAGGATTGTTTGAGCCTAGATATCAAGATCAGCCTGGGCAACATAGTGAGAGCCCATTTCTAAAACAAAAATGGTACTACAGTAAAAAAAAAAAATTTTAAGAGATGCTGTTTCTCTCTATTACCCAGGCTAGAGAGCAGTACCATGAACATAGCTCACTGCAGCCTCTAAATCCTGGGTTTAAGCAATCCTCCCTCCTCAGCTTCCTGAGTAGCTGGGGCTATTGGTGCATGCCACTACTCCTGGCTGATTTTCTTATTTTTAGAGGTAGGGTCTCACTATGTTGTCAGGCCTAGTCTTAAACTCCTGGCCTGAAATGATCTTCCTGCCTCAGCCTCCCAAAGTGCTGGGAAACATCAGGTGCCCAGCCTATAGAATAATTTTAATTGTAATTTCTCTTCTTATGAGTGAGGCCAAGGATGTTTCTTATGCTTAGGGTAATTTACATTTTCTTTTCTGTTAATCATTTCCTATCTTTTGTCCATTTTGCGACTGAATTGTTGTGTAATCTTGATGTGTAAGAGCCCTTTATTATGACGTGAGTTGCATATATTTTATCCCAGCTCATTGTATATTTATGAGGAAGAGGGTGGAATCAGCAGAGTGGAAAGACTTTTACTGTTGCAAATTGTGGTTTTGTCATGCTGAAATTTTTAATTTTATTTGGTCAGATTTATAACTCTTTTATGCATTTGGGTTTTGTGTTACATTAGAAAGGCCTTTCCCCCATTTGAGATGAAAAATATATGTACTCCACATTTGCTTCTTGGAATTTCAGAATATCATGGTTTTATATTTTAATTTTTGATCCATTGAAATTATATCCTAGTGACAATGTGAGTTATATTGTACCTTTTTCCAGACTGGTAACCAACTGTGTCCTGCCCAAAATGCTGCTTTTTCATATAATAAATTTATAAAATTCAAAGTTTCTGTTTCATTCAATTCATGTGCTCTCATACTGTTTTACTTATTATAGCTTTACAATAAGTTTTTAATATTTGGCATGGCAAAGGAACATTTTCACTTAATTTTTAAACCAACCCCTACCATTCACACAGTCAAATTTGTCTATTTCATAGATCTATGCATTCATTCATTTGTACATTCAGATATTTATTAACATCTAAATACTGGATGTTACACCAAGTATAAGGGTGAAAAAGATGAACATTGGTTCCTATTCTTAGAAAGTGCACAGCAATATTCAATGAATGTCAAATATTGGTATTGTTTAGCGGTCAAAAGCCCAGGTTCTGGGGCAGATTGCCCCCATTCAAATCTGGGCTCCACCACCTACTGGCTGTATGACCTTGGACAAATTATTTACCATTTCTATGCTTCTCTTCTAAAAGTGCTGATATAATAACAACTACCCTATAGGGTTGTTGGAAAGTTTGAGAGATTTAAAACACTTAGAATATTGCTTGGCTCAGGTAAGTTCTGGGTAAGACAGCCTCACCCTGCCCTCCAGGACCTCTAGACATCTCTGAATGCTCGAGTGAAATAGGATCCCCATAGCCTCTTCATTGCTGGTTGACAAGAGTGTCACTGGGCCCCTAGACCTCACCACTCTCTCATACCCAACATGTAGTAGCCTCACCACCATCTGCCTGGAGACTATTGGGACATTTATTCATGTTTGCATCACCCTGCCCTCACCTTGTGCCCCCAAAACACCAGACTCCTAGGTCAACCCTCTTCTCCCACACCGGAATCCCCTTTCAGCTCTGCGTATTTCCCTTCTGGCCTTCCCAGCTCATAAAGCCCTTCCCCTATGCCCTTTAGAGCTCAAGGACAGTCATGGGCACACAGTCCAGCCTGCACCACCTCTGGTCAGACTGTTCCCCTCACCTTCATGCTGCTTATTCCTTTCCACTATGCTGATTCCACCCTCTTCCTCATACCCCCAGGCTCAGAGTGAGGTGAGTGTCCTCTGGCCCCTCTTTGCATTTACATGCCATTTTCCCTTCCTTCTCCCTAAAAAATTTCCAGGTTTTAATGTCCTGTTGACAGGTTATGTCACTGATTCCTCACCGTTGTTGTCATCTACCCACCAGATCACTCCCACTCATTCTTTGACAATTTTAGCTCAGGGTTCTCTGTCCTCTGTCACACTCTTCAATACTACTTCTGCCAAAGTTCCTGGGAATTTCATCACCACAGAGATGAACTTCTCAAATCCTGATGTCTCAGTTCTTTGACTTCCTTTCCTGAGTGAACTTGTCTTTCATCTCGCCTCTGCTACCCACCTTCCTGGACATACAATACAGTCCTTATCGTTACCAAAGGCACAACTCCTCCATAGGACCCATTTCCAGCATTACACTCCGTGCTCGCCATCTCCTTCTTTTTTTCAGCTCATACCTTCTGACAATCCATATTCAATAATGTTTCTACTGTTGAACTTGTTTTAAGTCCAATGAGGACCCATAATCATTAATTTAATCACCATTTTCACACATCTCTTAGCACACTTGTGTTCTCACTTTGAGCCTTACCATGTGAAAAGTCTACAATCAAGTGTTAACAATCACCCCCTTGGATCCATCCTCTCCCCTCTAACTCATCAACTCTGTGGCACAATCCAATGCCTTGCTACACCCACCTCTCTGCCTGCTCCATGTCAACACCCTTATATCTGAATGAAGCTGGAGGAAAGCCCGGCCACACTGTCCAGTCTCACTATGAATTCACAGGGGGCCTGAGTGCTGGTGGGTCCCTTCCCACACTAGACACGCTGTATTTTCCTAGCCTGCTTACTCTCCCACTCTTCTTTCCTTAAAATGTTAACACTTCCTTCCTATCCTCACTCCTAGCTTTGCACCTCACTAAGAAAGAAGCATTCAGAGGAGACTGCAAAGCAAAGCTTCTCAGAATAATTATCTCTTCTTCCTGTCCTCAAATTCTCTCTTCCCATTGTCTCTTGAACCCAATTAACTGCCATTCAAATGCAATTACTCTTATTAAGGTCACCAATGAATCCACATGGCTAAACTGAATGGTCAAAGTCTCAGTCTTCATCTTAATCAACCTATTAGCAACATTTCTAAGATGCAGTTGAAACAGGTTTGTCACTTGTTTTCTAGGACAGCACTCTGTCTCAGATCTCTCTTGTCTTATTGGTTGGTCCTCAGTCTTAGCTGTATCTCCATTTGCTCCCTTCCTCAAAATCTTATCATTTGTCAGAGCTCAGCTTCCAGATACCCCATTTAAGACTTCTGGCTTCCAGAACTGTGAGAGAATGAATGTCTACTATTGTTTTAAACCACACAGTTTATGGTAATTTGCACAGAAGCCCCAGAAAACTAATATGTACTTCAATAAAACTGCTTAAAAACAAATAAACCTCTCATGGTTTTTCTTCTCAATTATAAAAGTCAAAGTCCTTTCTGTGGCCTCTAGGGCCCTTCACTACCCCTCTGGCCATGCTTCTCACCCTACTCCATGTCAACACTCACACATCTGAAGGAAGCTGGCATAAAGCACAGCCACACTGTCCAGTCTGGCTATGAATTCACAGCCACCCCCGCTCAGGGGGCCCTGAATGCTGGTGCGTTTCCCTCGTCCACTCTTCTACAGCCATAGAATAATGTGCAGAATAATTTTCTTTTCTTCACGATCTCAAATTCTCTCTTCCCATTGTCTCTTGGCCCCAGTAAGGTAATATTCCCTGATTGAGTTTGCTCCTGTTTAAGTACTCTAGGCAATTACTGCCCCAGGACCTTTGCAGTGGCTGGTCCACCTACTTTGAATGCTCTTTCCACAGAGTTTTTGCAGGCTCTCTCCTCACCTTCTTCATGTGTTTGCTCAAACATTTCCTTCCCAGTCAGATCTGGTCCCCTTCTTCAAAATAACACTCCCCCTACATTCTTTAGAGATCTGGTATGATTGTTTACTCTCTATTGTAGACAGAAGCATCTGACATGCTTTGCTTTAGATAGTCATTTCATTTATAATTGCCTTTTCCCACTACAGACATAAACTCCATAGGGGAAGGGAATTTTTCTTTTTCTTTGTTCACTACTGTTATTACACTGGTACAGAATAGATGATAGAGAAATATTTGTTGTATGAATAAATGAATGAATGAGGTTACCTATTATTATTTTTGATTTCAGTCAAAACACAGGGGTCATCTCGTTATTTGATATAGGGCTTCTGTTTTTGTTGTTGTTGTTTGGTTTGGTTTACTTTTTGTCGCAGGAATTTTTAAACACACAAAAGGAGAAAGAGCATATAAAGGACCTATGTACATCTCATCCCAATTGAACGATTATCAATATAGTACACAGATAATCAATTTTGTTTCATCTATAACCCCACCCACGCCCTGTACTTCCCCCCAGATTATTTTGAAGCAAATCCCAAACATTCTATCATTTTTTTTTTTTTGAAACAAGAGCTCACTCTGTCACCCTGGCAATGGTGTCTATCCTATAGTTTCAATTTGTAAAGATTTCAATTTGTATATATGAAAGATAAACACTCAAATGAATAAACCAGGCAAGCTCAGTACATGCCTAAAATAAATTTATAATAATTCCTTAATATTATTAGTCAGTTTTCATATTTCCCGGTTATCTTAGCCATCACTTTGTTTTTGCTTTTTGTTTTACACTTTGATGGTTTGAATTAGGATGTAAGTATCATATGTTCTAATTTGTTGATATGTCTGTTTTTCTATAGGTTCTCCCTTATTTTCTGCAAATGAAAATTTTTTGGTATAAAACAAGCTTTGTAGTTTCCTCTGATTGCACTATTGTGTCCCACAGTCTAGATTTTCCTGACTGTACGGCTGCCTCCTGGGTCATTTAATGTGTTCTTCTGTCCCCTGTATCAGCCATACTCCAGCAATTAGATCTAGATGCTTTGTCACATTTTGGTCCTTCCCCTCCTCCAAGCCTGCTTTACATGTGGTGTTTGCACTTCTTTTTTTTTTTTTTTTTGCCATTTTTGGCCGGGACTGGGTTTGAACCTGCCACCTCCGGCATATGGGGCCGGTGCCCTACTCCTTTGAGCCACCGGCGCTGCCCAGCATTTGCACTTCTCATAGGAGAAACAATCTCCTTTTTTTTGCTTTTTTGGGGGTTGATGAGCATTGCCCAAATCTATTGTCTAAGTAGAGTTTGAAAAACAGTAATATTCTAATTCTATCATTTCCTTTTCCTTTTTTTAGCTGAAATAATTTTACAAAGAGAACCCCCTCTCTATGTCCATCCCACATTAACTATCTGATTTCTCTAATCATTTTATAAAGAGAGAACAAATATTTCATTTACCTAGTTTCAAATTAATGATGTAGATTGTTCCAAGCATCTTCCAAAGAGGGTTGCTATGGTTATTTTAGTATCACTAAATAAAAATGGATGTGTTTTTTAATGTACTTTAATCTACTGTAAAAATTATCTTTATTGTTGCATAAATTACCTCATTTCTTGCTGGCAGAAATTTATTTCGAGTGAATTCTGAGTCCTAATGACACAATTCCAACAATTCCTTGCTAACATCCTTACTTTACTTTCTGACAGGAGTATAACAATGTGTTTTAGGCTTACCTGGTACATTTCCTGTCCTAGAACTAGATTCAGCCATTTCTCAAAAAAGCCCCATTTTCTTTTGTGGAAGATGGTATTTAAGGACCACAACCTGTGTACTAATGGTGCCTTGCTGTCGGTTTACAGTAAAGTATTAACTCAGCAGACGTGGGTTATCCAAACCCTGCATATTCCAAAGTATGTTTTAGCCCTTTCCCAACTCCTAGAAGATAACTTCTAAGCCCATGGGATATCCTTCCTGATAAGAATGTCTGTTTATGTGGGACTTTTGACATAGTCCTGCTAACAATGTGATTTGTGAAAGGAGCCTTGGGCCACTCTGTATCAACTGACTATTCTAGAGAGTCATGCCTACATGACTGACACCCACTAAAATAACCTGACAGCAAGGTTTCTGTGGTTGACAATACTTTGTATTGCCATGTATCATCGCTGGGAAAATTAAGGCTATCCATCTGTCTCTCTTGGAATCTTCCCTATTTAATCTCTATTTTTTCATTGTAATAAACTGTAACCACGAGTACAACAGCTTTGCTAAGCTGTCAGTCCTTCTGGAGAATCATTGAACCTGAAGTTGGTCTTAGAGACCCTCATTACAGTCAGGGTCGCTTCAGTAGGCAGAACTAGAAAATGTGTACTTTTTGTTTGTTTGTGACAGAACCTCATTTTGTTGCCCCAGTAGAGTGCCATGGAGTTATAGCTCACAGCCACCTGAGACTCCTGGGCTCAAGCAATTCTCTTGCCTCAGCCTCCTGAGTAGCTGGAATTACAGACGCCCATCATAATGCCTGGCTATTTTTAGAGATGGGGTCTCGCTATAGCTCAGGCTGGTCTCGAACTTGTGAGCTCAGGCAATCGTCCACTTGGGCCTCCCAGAAAGCTGGGATTACAGGCATGAGCCACTGTTCTCGGCCCTAGAGAATGTGTATTTTTTTTCATTTTTTTTTATTAAATCATCTCTGTGTACATTAATGTAATCATGGGGTACAATGTGCTGGTTTTATATACAATTTGAAATATTTTCATCAAACTGGTCAACATAGCCTTCACGGCATTTTCTTAGTTATTGTGTTTAGACATTTATATTCTACACCTAGTAAATCTCACATGTACCCTTGTAAGATGCACCATAGATGTGGTTCCACAAATTACCCTCCCTCCACCCATTGAGAATGTGTATTTTTAAGATCAAATACATCATGATTTCATACTGACAGGTAAGAAGTACAGGCCTATAGTACAATGAAGCTCAGGTCTACAGGTTCTTACTTAAACTCACTAATCTTACATCTTTATCTCCTTTCAACCACACCAAATATATCTGGTTTTCAATGAAACCAAACTATCACTTTTTTTTTTTTTTTGGAGACAGAGCCTCAAACTGTCACCCTGGGTAGAGTTCTGTGACATCACAGCTCACAGCAACGTCCAGCACCTTGGCTTAAGCAATTCTCTTGCCTCGGCCTCTCAAGTAGCTAGGACTACAGGGGCCTGCCGCAACACCTGGCTATTTTTTGGTTGTAGTTGTCATTGTTTGGCAGGCCTGGGCTGGATTCAAACCCATCAGCTCTGGTGTATGTGGTTGGTGCCCTAGCCACTTGAGCCACAGACGCCAAGCCATTATCACTTTTCTTTATCCTGCAACACAGCCGTCTCAGAATGGCAAGGCCAACTCTACTACCAAAAATATGATGAAGGTTTTGTTTTTGTTGTCCTATTGTCCCTAGGTTTGATCCCAATGGGAATATGTGGTCAAGTTGCTATTTTAAAGTAATTTGAAGTAGTTTCTCTTTGATAATGCTGTTAACTGGATACATAAATATAATCTGATTTTAGTTTGGTTTTGCTTTTTAGGGATTAAGTTTTTATTTCATTCTGTTATATGCTTTAAAAAACTTTTATGTTTCTTTTTTTATTAAATGATAGCTGTGTACATTAATGTGATCATGGGGTACAGTATGGTGTTTTCATATACAATTTGAAATGTTTTCATCAAACTGGTTAACATAGCCTTTATGTCATTTTCTTAGTTATTGTGTTAAGACGTTTATATTCTACTTTTAGAAAGATTCACTTGTACTTGTAAGATAAACCATAGAAGTGATCCCTCCAATCACCCTCCCTCTACCCATTGCCCCCTCCCTTCCCCCTCCCCATATTCTTAGGCTATAATTAGTTTCATAATAGGGAGTGTACATTGGATACTTTTTCTTCCATTCTTGTGATACTTTGCTAAGAAAAACATTTTCCAGCTTCATCCATGTAAACATGAAGGACACAAAGTCTCCATCTTTCTTTATGGCTGCATAGTATTCCATGGTGTACATATACCACAGTTTATTGATCCATTCGTGGATCGATGGGCACTTGGGCTTCTTCCAGGACCTGGCAATTATTGCAGTTGAATTGGGCTGCAATAAACACTCTGATACAAATATTTTTGTTGTAATGTGGTTTTCGGTCTTCTGGATATATACCTAATAAAGGAATTGCAGGATCAAATGACAGGTCTATTTTTAGTTCTCTAAGTGTTCTCCAGACGTCTTTCCAAAAGGAACGTATTAGTTTACATTCCCACCAGCAGTGTAGAAGTCTTCCCTTTTCTCCACATCCACGCCAGCATCTCTGGTTTTGGGATTTTGTGATATGGGCTAATCTTACTGGAGT
>NW_003852411.1:24977521-24991919 GCF_000181295.1 Otolemur garnettii | reverse complement strand
GAGTAGTATGGGTACTAGTTCCTCTTTGAAGGTTTGGTAGAATTCTGACATGAAGCCATCTGGTCCTGGGCTTTTCTTTTTAGGGAGATTTTGTATGGTTGATGCTATTTCAGAACTTGATATAGGCCTGTTCAACATTTCCACTTCATTCTGGCCAAGTCTTGGGAGGTGGCGTGCTTCCAAGTATAGGTCAATTTCCTTCAGTTTTTCATATTTCTGGGAATAAAGTCTCTTGTAATATTCATTAAGGATTTCTGATTGATGAGATTAGAGACTTTACTCTTTTTTTCTTGGTTAGATTGGCCAAAGTTTTATCTATTCTATTGACCTTTTCAAAAAACCAACTTTTTGATTTATTGATCTGTTGTGTAATTCTTTTGTTTTCAATTTCATTTAATTCTGCTCTAATTTTGGTTATTTCTTTTCTTCTACTAGATTTGGGATTGGAATGTTCTTTCTTTTCCAGTTGCTTGAGATGTTCCATTAAGTTGTTAACTTCCTCTCTTTCTGTTATCTTAAGGAAGGCTTGCAATGCTATAAATTTCCCTCTTAGGATTGCCTTTGCAGTATCCCAGAGGTTCTGATAACTCGTGTCTTCATTATCATTTTGTTCTAAAAATTTGGTAATTTCCTTCTTGATCTCGTCTCTGACCCATCTATCAGTCAGCATAAGGTTATTTAGCTTCCATGTTTTGATATGAGACTGCAAATTCCTGTTGTTACTGAGTTCAATTTTTATTCCATGAAGCTCTGAGAAGATACATGGAATAATTTCTATTCTTTTAAATTTACTGAGGTTAGACTTATGACCTAAGATGTGATCATTTTTGGAGTATGTTTCATGAACGGATGAGAAAAATGTGTATTCAGTTTTGTTAGGATGAAATGTTCTGTAGATGTCTGTTAGGTCCAAAAGTTGAATAGTTAAATTTAAATCTAAAATTTCTTTGCTAAGCTTCTTATTGGAGGATCTGTCCAACACTGCCAAAAGAGTGTTAAAATCTCCGACTATAATGGAGCTGGGAGAGATCAAGTTGCTTACGCCTGTTAGAGTATCTCTTATAAATTGAGGTGCATTCTGGTTGGTTGCATAGATATTGATAATTGAGATCTCATCATATTGAGTATTGCCCTTAACAGATATAAAATGGCCATCCTTATCCTTGCTTACTTTTATTGGTTTAAACCCAATTGTATCTGTGAATAAAATTGCAACACCTGCTTTTTTCTGCTTTCCATTAGCCTGGAATATAGATGACCATCCCTTCACCTTGCGTCTATACTGATCTTTTAAAGTAAGATGCGATTCTTGAATACAACAGATGTCCAGTCTGAGTTTCTGTATCCAATCAGCCAATCTGTGCCTCTTTAGAGGACAATTTAAGCCATTCACATTGATTGAAATTATTGATAAGCCTGGTGAAATTTTGGGCATCGAGTTGGTCGAAAGTCCAGTAGGATTTTTAAAGGATTAAAAGGATTTTTAATCCTTTTGCCATTGTGGAAGTTGGAATTTGATCAAAAATTTCTGAGTGGGTTTACTTTTATGGTGGAGGATTGTATTGGTCATTATGGAGGATAGGTTTGAGAATATCCTGGAGAGCTGGTTTAGTTATGGCAAATTTCTTCAACATGTGAATGTTGTTAAAGTATTTAATTTCTCCATCATAGATGAAACTCAGTTTAGCTGGATACAGGATCCTGGGTTGAAAGTTATTTTGTTTTAGGACATTAAAAGTTGATGACCATCCTCTTCTAGCCTAAAAGGTTTCAGCAGAGAGATCTTCAGTCATCCTGATACTCTTCCCCTTGTAGGTTATGGTTTTCTTATGTCTAACTGCTTTCAGAATTTTCTCTTTCATCTTAATTTTAGTGAAGTTAATTATGATGTGCCTGGGGGATGTCTTGTTTGGGTCAAGTCATGCTGGGATTCTGAAACTATCTGCTACCTGAATTTCAGAATCTCTTGGCATGTCTGGAAAGTTCTCTTGCATAATTTCATGAAGAAGAGCCTCTTTGTTTTGTGAAGCAACTTCGTCACATTCAGGGATTTCTATAAGGCGAATATTAGTTTTCTTTTAATTATCCCAGAGCTCTCTGAGAGAAAGATCTGTTTTTGTTCTCCATTTCTTTTCATCTTTGAGCTCTTGGGCTCGTTCAAAAGCTTTGTCTTCAATGTCAGAGGTCCTTTCTTCTACCTGTTCCATTCTGTTACTGAGGGATTCTACCATATTTCTTAGATCTTTGAGGGATGCAAACTCTTGCCTCAATGTTTCAAAATCTTTGGTCATTTTATCTTTGAAATCATTGAATTCTTGAGACATCTTTTGAATAATTTCTTGAGATATCTTTTGAATAATTTCTTGAAATTCTAATTCCCTCCTTTCTTCCATTCTGTTAATCTTATTTGCTATCCAAATTCTGAACTCAATTTCTGACATCTCAGCCATCTATTTATGGATGGGGTCTTCAATTGTGTCTGCCCATTTTTTTCCTTGGGGGAGTTGATCTACTCTGGTTATTCAAGTTGCAAGAGTTTTTCTGCTGATTCCACCCTATGCTGAATTTACACTGTTTGGAGTCTGTATCAGAACTGTTCAGTCAGTGGGTGCCACCAGAGAAGGTGCCAGCTTCCTCTGGTTGCCCAGAGAGGCAGAGTATGTCTGCCCTGAAGAGCCTTAGGGGTGTGAGCCTTATTGTTCCCGCTGTTGCAGCTGCTGCTCTTCACCTCAGGATACCATCGTTCTAGTGTGGCTCCCTCTCAACTAACTGTCCTCTCGTAATTCTCAGGCTGCCATCCAGGGATGATGGTAGCACATGGCTCTAGCAGGCAGTTCTGAGCACTCTGCAGCTGCCCATGGGTCTAGCAAGCAGTTCTGGGCCTGCCTAGCCTGGGTGCCGGGAGCCAGGAACTCCACAGCCACCTGGGGACTCACATGCTTCTTGCTGGTCTCAGGCTGCAGTAGTGGGGATCACCAGTGCCTAGGCAATGCACGTGGCTCTAACAGGTCTCTGGCTGCAGGGCCAGGACTGGGTGCTTGGTCCTGCAGGGGTGGGGGATGGTGCTCTTGGGCCCCTTTCACTGTCTCTGTAGGCAAGGGGGGAAGGGTGAACTAGAAGTTCAAAATGGTAGTGAAAAATGTTTGTTCAGTTTTTCTGCCTGACAAGAGAGTGTTTGGGATCTCTAGGGGAGTAGACCCCCCTTCCTGTAGCTCTCACACATGGGGTGAGATAATAGGTCCTCAGTTCACCGTTTGGCTTGTAGAAGACTTACAGGAGCAGATGAAAACAAAGAGAAAAAAACAACTTTCTTGGGGGAGGGGACAGAGACTTTTGCTTTGGGCTGTATTATATACCTGGAGATTGCTTTCTTGGAGTCTCAACTTGCCTCAGCAGAGGTTTCCTGCAGATATCACTCTTCTCTCTCAGCTAAGCTCCCAATCTTCAACATTATTGGGTATTTTCCAGACATTATCCTTCCCTCTGGACAGGAGCTTCTGTCGGAGGCTGGCACCTGTCAGCCATCTTGTCCCTCCCCAACTTTTGTGTTTCTAAAGACCAATATTCTGAGTATTCAAAGATGTTCCCCTCTGACCTCCTCTATAAAATGATTTTTTAATTTTTTTTATTCTTCTATTTTTTTTTTTTTTATTGCACTTTTTGGCTGGGCTCAGGTGGGGCCAGCGCCCTACTCCTTTGAGCCACAGGTGCCACATTCTATTGGTTTTTATAATGTAAGCAAATGCATACCTATAGAGACAGGTAGATAGAGAGATCCTTTCCTTTCTTACACTAATGTAGCATAACATACATGCTCATCTTCACCTTACTTCTTTCACTTACAACCCAATTATAGCCCAAGAAGAAGGGGACAGGAGAGAGGTAGGGGAGGGGAGGGGGGAGGTTGGGTGGAGGGTGAGTAATTGGTGGGACCACACCTATGGTGCATCTTACAAGGGTACATGTGAAATTTACTAGGTGTAGAATATAAATGTCTTAACACAATGACTAAGAAAATGCTGTGAAGGCTATGTTGACCAGTTTGATGAAAATATTTCAAATTGTATATAAAACCAGCACATTGTACCTTATGGTTACATTAATGTACACAGCTATGATTTAATAAATAAATTAATAAATAAATAAAAACAAAAACCAATATAGCCTAGAGATGACTTCACTGTAGTATCTGGCAACGATCTCCATTCTGTTTACACTGAAGTGTATCATTATTTGACTGAGGTATTGTTTATGTAACTGTTGTCTTTATTTATTCAGGTTCTTGCCAGCCTTTTGTTATTGCAAATAATTCCGTGTCAGTACCTTGTACATATATCTTGTCATATTTTTGCTAAGGTGGCTTTGGGATTGTGTTCTGGAATTGAGATTCCTAAAAACTAAATTTCCAGTGTGATTGCTGGGCCAAATGGTAGACATATGTATAATAATAGTGCTAAGTTTCCCCAAATTCCTTCCCTCAGGATTATGCCATTTTTCATTCCTGCCACCAATGTATAAGAGTGTTTCTCTCAGCATAGCCTTACCAGAGACTGTGTGGTCCAAATTTTGGATTTTTGCTAATCTTCCTGGTGGGAAATGGTGTCTTAATTTATACTTATCTTTTAATGAGATAAATGTATGACATTGACATCTTCCCCAAGAGTGAAGGGTAATTTTCACTTCTTTTTTTCTGTACATTACCTGTTCATGTCTATGAGGAGGTTTTTATTCTTGTTTGCAATATTTTATTTCTGTTAACTAACACAGCTTCAAATTCTAGCAAGAATAGAACACACAAAGAAACCTCAGATCCTGTTGAATCTTCATTTGGAGGGTGGTATGGAGACCACGGAATATCACATATGTGTACTTAGCACATGAACAAAAGCACAAATATTTTCAAATATTGATTAGGGTTTTGAATTGTGAAATAAGGAATATTGGATTTCTTGGTATTTAAGTTCAATTTACTAATTCAATAGTTCGTTTAATACTGATTGAGCACATGCTATGTCCAAGTGCTGTTATAGGTACTGGAGATATTTATTCTCCTGCCCAGAAAGCCATGGAGAAGGAAATGACATTATTCTCCTGGCTCAGGCTGAAAAACCACCCTGAAAAGTATACTCTTCTTTCATATGATTTCCCCCATATTTCCACTTGCAGAATCCAGAAAATGGAGCTCAACGCCACTAGTGAGTCAAAAGCACTGGTAAAAATCCTGGTTTCTGCCACAGAGATGACTATTAGCTCTGGAAGACGTCTCTTATCAAAGACGAGGAAAAATTCCAGAGATCTTGTCACTGCTCAAAGTCACACAAATCCAGGGCCCCTGGGTTTCAGGCCTTCCTGGGCTATTTCCAGAGCATCAACCTCATAGAGAAGTTAGGGAGCAAAAATGACACACACAACCACCCTGTCTGGGTCCTGTCTGGTCATGCAACAGGTTCAAAGGGACTGCAGGATGTTTTTCATTGCATGAGAGAGATGATGAAAGCCAGGGAGAGAACAGTGGGAGCAGGGAGATGAGAGCAAGATGCTGGGATTAGGAAGGCTAATCCTGAGCTGATAAACCCTGTAGACTGTTCCTGAAGGAAGGACTAAGGCTCATGATATGAAGAACTGGACTTCAACAACCAATCTATTTACTTAAGGTTCTGGATTGCTCTCTGAAAGAACAATTGTTCTATGATAAACCCAAGAACTGAAATAGTTAGACCTGAGTTTGGACCCCATCTCTGCATGATTCTTGACACTGATGGTGTGGCTGTGAAGATTAAAATGGGCCGTGTCTTTGAATATTCTTTATAAAACTCATTCTTTTCATTTTCAGAGGTGGCTATTTGTGTTCCTCTGGTACACTGTGCCCACCCTTGACAAGCTCTAGCACACATACGCACACACTAACAAATATTCACATAGGGAGACTGACCAGCTGTGACTCACTGAGGCTAATTTTTCTGGAAAGTTGCTCAGTAAATGTTCCTGCAGGATGTTTGAAGCCTCTTCCTGGATTTCTGGTGAGATAAGACACTTTGAATCCACCTCACAAAGCTCCTGCTCCAAGACAGCTGCAGCCAGTGCTCTTTAGAGCGACGTGAAATAATTGCCCATTGGCACAATGAGCCCATCTCCTCTCCAGGCAGCACAAAAGAAAGCTCTAAAGCATCTCCGGTTTTGATTGCCAAGTGGGGGAGGAAGTGAAAGTAGCCTAAATTATGAGCCCAGGTGTCTCCCTGCAGAAATTCACTTCCGCCTCCCTGCTGCTCCAAGATGTCCAGTGAGTCCTGACGTCACTTTTAGATGCAGGTGCTCCCAGAGCTCTGGGCCCCTGCGGGTGGACCAGGGCGTGCTCTCAAGCTGAAAGCACCGGAAGCTTTGCTGTCCCTGGCCTTAGCCCAGAGTAACAGGGGGCTGTCAAGGCTGCTGGAACGTGGGAAGTGAACTTTAGGTGGAAAAAGAAAAGCTTGTCTCTCCGTGGGTAGCCTTTTTTTTGATTCAGGGAAAAAAAATTCATAAAGGACTGTCACGCTGAATAAGCTATGCCTAATTAAGTCTTTCAACTGTGGATCCCTCTGGTTGATTTTTTTTTTTTTTTGAGAAAAAGGATGGAATAGAAACAGGATGGGTTTGTTTGAAATACTTTAAAAGAGAAGAAGAATCTACATTCTACTGTTTCCTAGACCACCCTCTCTCGGCTTTCCTCCAACCTTGCTGTAGGCCTTTCACTTATATCTCCTTTGTGAGTTCTTGTCCTCCATCCACCATTAAAGATGTCCTCAGAACTCATCCCTGGCTCCTCTCACCACACACCCTCCCCCAGGCACCACCTCCAGGTCCAGGGCTTTACCCCCTCATCAGTACTGGGACCCTGGAAGCACTGAATCAGTCAGAACTCTCCACAGCTTGCAGTTCACGCCCCACAGCTGTTTTTATTTTTCTTGTTCATTGCTGCCACTCAATCCCACCTCATTTTCAAAAGGACTTAAGGTGGATTCCATAAATACATAAAAGATGAAAACTGAGTAAAGGCAAAATTCATGTGAAGATAAAAATGAGAGCAAAACTATAAAAGATTTTATTTCACCAACTCCATTTAGAAAAATTCTAAATAGTTGCTTGATACACACAAATTTGACTTTGAGCTTCCTGCAATGATTGCAAAGAAGAGAACACAAGTTGTATGTATACATATGTAGTTATATATATATGCATATGTAGTTCATGGCGTCTTTAAATTAAAACAGTATATCCATAGCAAATTTGTTATAAGTAGAAAAGACTTTCCTGGTAAGCAGACTCAAGAGAAAATTCTCCAGTGAATTCTTATCAACACGCAATTTGCAATGTAATGGGCAGTGTCCTCAACAACATCCTCACAATAAATACAAAAATGAGAAACCTAACACTGTTTCTAACAATTTCCTGTAATAATGTCCAACAGAATAATGCTAAAGTAATTATTTAAAAGAATTCCAGGAGTCAAGATGTTACAGAGTATGCAGATCTGATGGCTTGAGACAAAGAAAAAGTAAAGAATGTTATATATTTCGTATAATTCTCTGTAAGTATCATTTCTTTTGATAGACATTTTGAAACTTTTTTTCAAAAATTTGAATTTATTTATTTTATTTGTTTATTTTTGTTGTTGCAGTTTTTTGGCCAGGGCTGGGTTTGAACCCGCCACTTCTGGCACATGGGGTCAGCGCCCTACTCCTTGAGCCACAGGTGCCGCCCAGACATTCTGAAACTTGTTGAGCAGCCATGATTTCAAAGTTACGATCTCTTGACGTTTTTAGGGTGCAGATATTCTTAGTTGGATTTAGGTGCAGACAGAAGCCAGTCAAGGGGGCCAGGCAGGGAAGAGAGTGGCATCCTTTTATAAAGGTTGAAAGGCCTGATGAGATGCTTGCCTGTGCAGAAGCTAGTCCCCTGCTTCTGCATGAGGTTGACCTGAGGGGCTACAGAAAACAATCTAAAGTTTGCTCCAAACCAGGAATATAAGAGAGATGAGACCCAGGGTCTCTAAGCCATGGAACAATGAATGCTTTAACAGCAAGGAGAAAGGAGAGGAGCATGCTTCAAAGAAGCTAAAGGGGTAGAATCTTTAAAACTGGCCACTGATTGACTTGAAAGGGAGCATAGAGTCTAGGAGGACTGTCACACTGGGAAGAACTTTCTGTGTCCTTTCCTTGTCCCTGTGAGGCCCAGGCAAGTCATTCTCCATCCAGTCACTACTGGTAAGAAGATAGGCTTCTGCAGCCTGAAACTACAGGAATGGATGGCAAGCGCTGAGTGGATGGCTCACCATGGAAAATCAGAAGACAGGGACCCTGACTGGACTCCCCACCCACACATACACACACACCCTTGAGGTCAATTGAGGCAATCTGGAGAGATGGAATCCTGAGAAGGGACAGTGCTTAAGGCTGAGGTATAAAGAAGTTCCCTGGGTCAGGGAGGTAGGACAGCTTTGTAAACTTTCTGCCCTGAGGGTAAGATCTTGGGAAAATGCTGTGGTCTCTATACCTCATGCCCCTGGTCCCCTGATTTCAGTGCAGCTGTGATGGACAGGTCCACACACAATGTCTCTGCACCTACTCAAGTGCATGTTAGAACCTCTCTTCGTTTTTGTCTCAGGAGATTACCATCCACCTATGCAGGGGCAGTGGGAAGAATGGGAGAAGTAGCAGTCCCAGGAACAACCTTTAACCAGTAGAATCTGTATGGAATGAACATAGGAAGAAAGTACACCAGCTGTTCATCCCTTCAGTGGGATAATCCTGAAACACATTCTACACATTTCTCAGAGAGTCACCAGTGGGACTGGCCCCTCATTGCCCACAGCAATAACTAGCTCAATAACATAGATTTTGTAGAGTTTTTCTCTATCCAACTCTCCTTGCTCCATTCCTTCTGCTCCCTGACATCATCTCCTATGACAGGCACCTTGACCTCAGGCTCTGCTTTCATACGAACCCAAACCAAGCCAGCCCCTATCCTAGAAGGAGTCAGCTAGAAGATTGAGTTGAGGACAAGTCCAAAAAGGCATCAAGAGGGAATAAAGCAACAGAAAATGTAAAAGGAGTGTTAAGAAATCTGGCAACTAGAAGTTCATGGGTCATTATTGAAATAATAGGAGGAGTTCCCACATGAGATAAGGAGTTTATTGCTGAGAGGTTAAAGACTGAAAATGAGAAATTATTCTGAGACGTGAACAAAAGGATATCAGAATCCAGGTTCTCTGTGTGCGGCCAGCCTTTATTCCACTTAGGTGCAAGTGAGCTGAGTTTGAAAAGAAAGTGGATTAAGGTGGCTGGGAATATAAACATTGGGTGGGGGTAGGGATTGGTATATTTATTTCTTCCTGGGTGGGCACTCATTCCTTCTAGAGTTCTATTTGGGCAGGTCCCTACATTGGCCCAGTCTTTTTAGTCTATTATAAGGAGTCAGGGTGATGACCATGGTGTCTCTTTGACTGCTTCCTGTGAGCTGAAGGCTAGTGTGGGCTACTTGTAAGGAAAATGGGAAGAGGAAGGGAGTGGTGTTTACAAGAACATTCTTGGGTCTTTAGTCTGAGCTGGTTGATATCCACAGAGGGCGAGGATATGAGCAGTTGTTTTGGGGATGACTGCCTGATCAATAAATCACAAGATGAGGTAGAGGATTACTGGACAAAACAGAGTGAGAAAGATCATAATTAGTGGCCCTAAAATAGGAAATAACCAAAGAGGCCAGGAATTGAATAAGGACCAGCGATGAGATAATTCAAGATCAGTCTGTCTGTTTGATTCATTCTTGGAGTTCTTTTACTTTGCCTATAATTATTCCTGACAGGTTAACAAAGAAGCAACATTCTTCTCCCAAAAACATACATGTGCCTTCTTTTTCTGCTGTAATTAAATCTAAGGCTCAACGGTTTTGGAGGATCACTGCAGCTAATGGATTAATTAGGATTGTAGGGTAACTAAAGAGTCTGCTACTCTTTCCATGTAGTCATTAAGTTCTAGGGACAGTTTGTGGTAAAAGTGGGTTAATGTACTAATGCCTGCAATGCCCATGCCCATTCCAGCCACTATGCCTGCTCCAGATGGCATCTCTTTTTTGTCTGGAAGTAGGGGAATGCATCAAGGCCTGAGTTAGGGTGGAGACATTTACAAAGAGACTTGGGGGATGGGTGAGAGGAAAGCTCAGGTGCAAAGACCAGAATGATTAGTGTGTAGGAACCAATAGATGGAGCAGCCACAGAGAATAATATTCCCAGAGGGGTACAGGAGGAAGTAGATAAGGGAAAAGTTGAGTTTAGGGAACAGAGATCAGGCTTTATAAACCCTAAGAGTCTCTTGTACCAGTGAGATTGAAGCAGGTTAAATTTTGGGAGGCTAGGGGTGGAAAGTCCGTAGCTATGGGGCCAAATAGAGCTGTGTTATTTTCTGCCAGAATGGAAGAGTTATGTGTGACAGGTACTGGTATGTATGGGATTGAAAAGATTTTGATATAGAGAAAGGCACATCCAGCATCCTGAGAGGGTGAGCAGAGAGGAAAAGAGTATTTTGTGGGATCTGTGGAGAACAAATCAGTTTTTAACTTATGTGAGATGGGTCTGAGAAAGAAAAGGGGACATGAACCCTGACAATACCTTCCATTCCCACAACCTCTTGAAGGGGGTATAGAGGTGGTGATGGTCTGGAAGTGGAGGTTCAAAAGTGTGGCCAGATCTAGTATAAGGTGGGGAAATTGGGTTCACTATGTTTCCCTTCCTGCCCAGGTCCACCATGTTTCCTTCCCTGCCTCCAGGGATGCCATTTTTCCTTTTCAGCCCACCCCCCCATGCCATCTTTTTTCATCCGGGTATGGCTAAAGAAGGAGGAAAGAGAGGGGATGGGGTGGAATTCTGCAGATAGGGAGGAAGGTGGGGGATTGTGAAGTGGCAGAGGGGGAGGGTTGTCTGCTGGGTTGAAGGAAGACAATGAAGATTCAGCAGGCTCAGGGAGGGCTGGTTTGGCCTGTGCAAGGAAAATTTGAGAGAGTTCACAAGATGAACATGAAGGAGGAATATTTCAGAGGAGGAGGAAGGCCTGGACGTAGGGGATCTCCAAGCATTTGCCCCATCTCCAACAGTAATTGTCAAGGTTAGTGAGGATTGAAAGGTCAAAGCTGTGATTTTCAGGCCACTGTGAGCCATTGTCTAGTTGACACATAGGCCACGCAGTATTACAGAAAAAGATGAGGCATTTAAGTTTAAGGTTGAGATAGAACCTTAGAGACTTGAGGTGAATTAAAAAACAACTTAAAGGTAAAGAAGGGGGTGATCTGTGATTGAGTGGTCCCATATCAAAAATGGGAGGTAGAAAATAAATGAGGTTAAAGGGAGGATGTAAAGAGAAATTGTGAGGAAGAAGAGGATGGTGGTTGCTGAGGCTGGGGTAAGGGAGGTTACCAGGCCTCCGCATATGATCTTTAACCAGCTGGAAAAGAGTGGTTCAGGCCCACGGGAGGGCATCCACCCACATGAGGCACTGGACAAGCAAGTCTGACTTGATGGGGTTAGTCCGCGACCAGTACTGGATTTAGGAGGCACAGACCACCAGAATCTTTCAGCCCAGGGTGGGGAAAGGGAAGAGAAGTTTAAAAAAGCTCACAGAGGGGCTATATCCAAATGCTTAAGAAGTCCAGAGAAGGAGGGAGAGAAAAAGAGGAGTTGGAATGGGGAAAAGGAAAGGGAAGTTAAAAAAGTTCAGAAAGGAGTTCTAGACAAATGCTCACTCACCATTAAATGGATGAATTTTGGGCAGGGGTTGGAGGGGTCCCCCTCATTTCCTTTCATCTTGTCAGAGTAAGAGTCCATCTAGTTGGGTCCAATGGGATGTATCTTGACCCCCTGATGGGGCTTTTCCCCATCCCGGGTTCTCAGTACCAAAATGAGAGGTTAAAGACCGAAAATGAGAAATTATTCTGAGACATGAACAAAAGGATATCAGAATCCAGGTTCTGTGTGTGCGACCAGCCTTTATTCCACTCAAGTGCAAGTGAGCTGAGTTCAAAAAGGAAGTCAACATGTGAGTTAAGGTGAATGGTAATATAAAAATTTGGAGAGAGGCTCTGTGCCAGCCACATACACCAAGGCTGGTGGGCTCAACCCCAGCCCAGGCCAGCTAAACAACAATGACAACTGCAACAAAAATAGCCAGGTATTGTGGCAGGCACCTATAGTCCCAGCTACTTGGGAGGCTGAGGCAAGAGAATCATTTAAACCCAAGAGTTTTGGGTTGCTGTGAGTTGGGTTGCCATAGCACTCTACTGAGGGTGACAGAATGAGACTCTGTCTCAAAAAAAAAAAAAAGAAAAATTGGAGAGATACGTATTTGTGCACTCATTTCTTCCTGAGTAGGATATTCAGGCACTCATTCCTTCCCTGGTGGGATGGTTCTATTTAGGTTGGTCCCTACATTGGCCCTATCAGTTGCAGTAGTTCAAGTTAGGTTGTCTTTGTTTAACTAACAAGTAGGTATCACTTCTCTTCTCACAGTCTCTTGTGTTCAGTTTTTCCTGACTTACTGCAAAGGAGGTAGAGGGGAGATTAGCTCAATGCACCAACCATGTTGCCCTCAGGTCATTTCCTTTGGTGACTGGTGATCAAAGATGCTCAGACCTCAGTTTGAATTGGTCACCTCTCTGTCCTACAGCCAAGTCACCATGGTTGTTGGCCTTCCGTTACCTCAACTCATTGGCCTCTTGTCAAGATATTCATACAAATAGAAGCTTCTGGTCATCATGGAGAACACCTTTCCTAGAGAGTAGGGTTAAAACCTGGATAGGCACTTTCTTCAAGAAGAGAAGAAGAACAATGGAGGAGCTGAGTTCTTCCTGCTATGACCCCTGGCAAGGTTGTTGACAGAATTTCTTTCTGCAGTAGGCTCTTGGTCTCAGAGATTGGAAGAGTGAACCCACAGACCACAGAGATCAGTAAGAAAAGATAGGATTTATTGGATAGAAAAGAATAGAGAAGGAAGGAAAGGCATCAGAGCCTCTGGCAGGGGTGAGGGGTGGGAGGAAGCAAGTGGGAACCCCACGCCCCCACCCCCCATCCATGGGTCTTTTTGCCTAGAAGGTTTGTACTATTTTATAAATAGGGAGATCTCCAGAATTACATTTGGTTGGGACTTGGCAGACTTCAATGTTGATTAGTGAATGAATGAGGGTATTAACAAATGAATGCAGTTCCCCTAGCTCTGGGAAAAACAGCAGGAGTTCCACTCCAGAAGGGGCCCAGCTTACATGAAATGCTTGAAAAACTGCTTTTCTCCTATCTTGCTTATATTCAGAGAGTGTAGTTTGGAGAGAAAAAGGCTTTTTGCTTGGGCCTGGAAAATGGGGGTCCTTGTTCAGCCCTGAATCAGGGAGCCCTGTGTCAAGATCAGGGGAGACCATGCTGTCTGTCTAGAATATGAAGAGGCTTCAGGACAAACCATACTGCTAGGTTCAGAAACACCAAAATGAGTCTAGAAATTACAGCATTCACTGGCATCTCCTGAACCTAGCCTAACATCACTTTCCTTTCCCTCTCTTTCTCTTCTTCCCACTACCTTATTGTTTCTCTGTAACTCTCATGACTTCTCCATAACATAAAATTGGTAAATGACCTTAGGACTACTGCTGAGACCTAAATGGAGTATTTTCCCATAATTTTTCTCTTTTTTTGGAAGGGGACAGGTTTTACTGAGAGTCATTGGGAACATGCTACTTTCCTTGAATTTTCTATGGGAAATTATTTCCAAATTTCTTTTATATCTAGAAATAAAAAGACATCTGACTCCTGAATTCCCATTTCCCCATCAGAGGCTTTTAAGCAGGGATATATTGTAAGGTGACCAGATGTCCTGCTTTTGGTGGAACAGTCCCAATTTTTAACAATTTGTCCCACATCCTGTGGCATTTTTAAAAAGTCCTGATTTTTGGAAAGAATGCACAACAAGCTAGGGAATGGTGGGAGAACGGGAAGGGAATATATGGTTTTCGGCTGCCATGTAGCTATTTTGCCAGGATATGAGTTTTATATTATTTTTGTTAATTTTATAATGTTAACCTTTAATAATAACAAATAATTGTTGAGAACTGATTATCAAGAACTGCTTATCAAAGTCTGCATTGTTGATCAGTTGTTAGAATTCGACCACCATTGTTTGGACTTAATGAACAATGGCATTTTTTGGCATTGGCAACCACAAAAACATTTTGTAACTGTCTCTCAGATGACACACATCGTACTGCGTGCTAGTGCTAGTTAAACTAGTGATGGCAAAAAATCAGCTATTCAGATAATTTAGGTAAGTAATTTATTTATTTATTTCATGAATTTAGCAGACAGTACTCATATTATTTATATTTTATAGTGGCA
>NW_003852411.1:24970960-24976166 GCF_000181295.1 Otolemur garnettii | reverse complement strand
CGCCACAACGCCCGGCCATTTTTGGTTGCAGCCGTCATTGTTGTTTGGCGGGTCCGGGCTGGGGATTCGAACCCGTCACCTTAGGTGTACGTGGCTGGGGCCTTAGCCGGTTGAGCTATAGGCGCCAAGCCTCTCAGGCTTTTTATATGAGTCACAACAGCTAACTTTTCAGCCAAACTAATCTAGCCTCTCAGTGGAGCCTGTGTGAGACTAATTTACCAAGTCCCATTTTCCTAAGAGAAAAACTAAAGCATAACTAATAATTTGTTGCATGCATCCTATGTATATTTATGCCATAGACACTTTTAAATGCATTATCTCTAATCCAATAAAAAAATTAAATGGAGTATTTAAAAATTTTCATTAACCCCAAAGAAGGGAGGAGAGGAGAATTATAACCACAAAAACCCCACACAAAACAGATTAAAAAAATAACAAAAGTATGGACTTAAAAGAAACCATATTAATAATTACATTACGTGTAAACGAATTAAGCCCTCCAATTTAAAAGGTCAATATTGTCAGAATGGGTTTTTTTTAATATCCACTTTAAATATGATAACATAGACATTTGAATGTAAAATACTGAAAAAAATATATTCTCAAGACAGTAGCATATAAAAGTTGTATTATTAATATAAGCCAACATTTCTCCCTACTGATAAAAAGATCAATTCAATATGAACACATAGCTGTTTTAAATGTATGTGCCTAATAACACAGCTTCAAAATAAATTAAGCAAAATTGCTACAAATTTAAGAGCCAATTTTATTTATAATAGTATCAAAAGATATAAAATACTTCTAAATTTAAAAAAATACTTGCTGGGGTGTGGTGGCTCCCACCTGTAATCCTAGCACTCTGGGAGGCCTAGACAGGTGGATTGCCTGAGCTTACAGGTTCCAGACCAGCTGAGGCACCGTGAGACCATACTCTTAAAAAAAAAACAAAATAGCCAGGTATTGTGGCGGGCACCTATAATCCCAGCTACTTGGGAGGCTGAGGCAAGAGAATCTCTTAAGCCCAAGAGTTTGAGGCTGCTGTGAGTTGTGACACCACAGCATTCTACCAAGGGCAACAAAGTGAGACTATGTCTCAAAAATATATAATTAAAAAATAAAAATAAATAAATATCCCCCCAAAACCTTTACATTGACAACTACAAGATGCCTCTAAGGGAAAGTACAGAAATTTAAGTAACAGAAGAGATACACCATGTTCACAAACTGGAAGACCTAATATTATTAAGTTGTTGATTCAACCCTAACTTGATCAACCCTAACTTGATCTATGGGTTAAATGCAATCCAAATAAAAATTAAAAGAATTTATTTCATAAATGGTGATAAAGTTGGTTCTCAAATTTATGTAGGAACGCAAAAGATTCTAGAGTAACTGAAACGATTTTTGTTGTTGTTGTTGGTTTTGAGACAGAGTCTCAAGCTGTCGCCCTGGGTAGAGTGCTGTGAGAGCACAGCTCACAGCAACCTCAAACTCTTGGGCTGAAGCAATTCTCTTGCCTCAGCCTCCCAAACAGCTGGGGACTACAGGCGTCCACCACAATGCCTGGCTATTATTTTGTTGTTCTTGTTGTTGCAATTTTCATTATTGTTTTAGCTGGTCCAGGCTGGGTTTGAACCCACCAGCCTCAGTGTCTGTGGCTGGCGCTCTACCCACTGAGTTATGGGTGTCACCTTGAAATGGTTTTGAAGAAGAATTAAGAGGACTCTGATTTCAGAGTTATTTCAGAGTTACCTGTGGTAATCAAGATACTGTCATATTGGCATAAAGATAGATAAATAGATCAATGGAAAAAAGAGAGAACAGAAATAGACCCAAACATATATGGTCAATTGATTTTTGCAAATATACCAAAACAAGTCAATGGGGGAAAGAAATGGTGTGGAACCACTGGATAAACCAATGGAAAAAAATAACTTCAACCCCTACCTCATACCCCATCCCAAAATCAACATGAGATGAACTAGATATCTCAATGTGAAACTGGAAATGGCAATGCTTCTAGAAGAGATATAGGAGAGTCTCTTTACAAGCAAGTTATTTTTCTAACCAGGAAAGTTACAGCATAGGTGAACTTAGAAGGTTATCCACATGGGTGAGATAGCAATGGCAGTGAAAGGACATTTATTATGCACAAAGAATTTGATCAAATAAGTAAATAAAATGCCAGGGGGTGACTCACATCTGTAATCCCAGCACTTTGGGAGGCCAAGACAAGAGGATCACATGAGCCTATGAGTTTGAGGTTGCAGCAAATTGTGATTGTACTACTGCAACCAGTCTTGACAAATGAATTAGACCTTATCTCTAAAAATAAAAAATAAATAAATAAAAGAAAATAGAGGTCCAGTTTTCTGCCAGAGAAAACCCAAATGAACCCTGTGGTGTGTTGTGTTGGAATTTGAGGCATTGGTGTGAACTAATGGTCTTCAATATGCAGAGATAACTATAGAAATAAATACAAAGGTCAGGAATATATGTTTGTGTGTGTGTTGCATTCACTGTATCTTTCCATTGCTGAGAGGGCCTGAACGATTCCTTAATAGCAATAAGCACAACTTAGCTCTCAGATCTTCGTTTCTGAATGCCATTCTCCACTAAACAGAATAAGTATTCCTTGGAGAAAGAGGCTGATTTCAGGGCTTGGACAGCAAAAGTACAACATGAGCCCGGAATAACTTATGCCACAAAGTAGGGCAGTATACAAAGCAGTAGAGAGGCATGTTAAGGGTCAATCAAAGAAACCATCTAGCAAGATCCTCTGATTGCCAATCGGACAATTTAGTGTCAAAATGAAAAATGATAGCAGTGGATTATAACCCAGTGAATAAGATAGAAATACCAGAGTCCATAGGGACTTAATAAATTAATGAGTAAGCTGAATGTATGGTGAGAAATGAGAAGTTTACATCTAATAACTTTCTAACAAAATACTAAACTGCGATGGAAAAATAAGCAACTATAGAGAGGAGAATAGACACCACCTTCATCCAGTGATCAAAGTTAAGATCATCAGTTACACAAAAACTGAAATCCTGTGTCGCCTTACAGGATGCCAGGGGAGGAATACAGCTTCACTTCTGCGATATTCTTGTCATGAGTTTAATCATGAGGAAACTGCAGACAAACCCAAATCAAGAGACGTTCTACACAATAACTGGCTTATTATCCTCAGAAGTATCAAAGTAAAAGACTGAGAAATTGTTTCAGACTGCAGGAGACTAAAACCTATGAGAACTAAATGCAATGAATAATTCTGAACGAGACTCATTTGCTGTAATGGACATTACTGAAAAATAGGTGAAACTTGAGTGGGTATTGAGGATAGGATAGTGATGCTCTATCCATGCTGGTCTCCTGATTTTGATAGCTGTAATTATGGTTATGTGGGAGAGCACCCTTACACCAAAATATCTGGGAGTAATTAGGGTACTTTACTCTCAAATGGTTCAGAAAAAAAGTCTTTATGTTATACTTATTTTTTTTTTTAAGTTTGGGATTGTTCCAAGAAAAATATTGTAAGGGGGGAAAGTCTAGGGAAGGTCTAGGGGAGAAGGATACTCCTTTCCTATGTGTTCTTGGCCCATACATAGGTGTCCCTCCTCCAGCCTCTCCCAGCCACTGATGATGGGGCCTGTCACAGGAGCAGCCCTCTGAAGAAGCAATCCCTATTTTCTGGAAATGGAAAGATAGTGACTGGCACTTGTTCTACAGGCTTTTGGAATGAGATGGGGATGTTTTTAAAATTCCTTTTTTGGAAACTTAGAGCGTGGGTCACCTCTGAATGAGCTTTAAGTCTTTTAGAAGGTAGATTGAGCCCCTACCTCTTAAAAAGGTACAGGAGGTGGGGGTGGGGGTGAAGAGGACCTGATAGAATACAACACTCGCCATCTATTACAGGTGAATGCAGGTGTGTTGGTTATTCTTCATTTGCACCCTTCTCCTGACCTCCACTCTGTTCTTCCTTTTCTTCCCCGCTTGGCACTCCAGGAAGCTGACCCTGCATAGGGCATGGTTCCCTTGCCATCTAGATTCTACTTGGCTTGTTTTGTCAGTGGGAGGCGGGGCGGGATGGGAGAGTGGGAGAAGAAAGAGCCTTACTGCCTCCTCCCCTGCTCACTCCTTGCTTTGGCTCTGGTGTCCTGGCAGTGGCATCACTCCATGTCTCCATTGCTTGCTGGAGGTGCCCTCCATGCTGCTAACACTTACTGGGTTCTGGTTCACCCTAACCCTATCCCTAACCCTGTGCCTGATGATGGCAATGGCTTTCCCAGCACATAATTGTTTTAGTCATGTGCTTTTCCACAATGAAAGACAAAAACTAAGAAATATATTATGGCCTTAATAAAAAAGCTAAAGATTCTGCACAAGAGCCTTCCTTTCATACAAGAGTGGCTGTAAGTTAAGCAGTTTCCAGAATGGATTCTCTTTGCTTTGTGATAAGCCGTGTGGGAAAACTGAGTCCAGAGGAAGCAGCTATCAAGGTGTAGGAGACAGTTTGATTGTTCAATAGATTCATTCCCCTTGCTTGAAGGCGGATGGTAAGACTCAAACACAACAACATGTGGGTTGATCCGGCAGTGACATAGGAGCAGAAGGGACAGGAGCTCCTGCCAGCAGAAGTTGTAAGAGTCAACTCGTGATTCTCTTGTTTTTCTTTTCCCTCTGCTGGACAGAGCCCAGCACTGTCCCAGGAGGTAGGGGGATCTTCAGCCTGGGTCACAGAATGATGAAGATGTGGAGAAGAGCTGAGCTAACCTGAGACACCATGTCCTTTGAGGAAGAAATGACCCTTTATTGTTGTGAGCCTCTGGATTTTACATTGTGACCACAGCATGGCCTGGGTTAAGATGACCGATACAGAAGACACTTCTCATGGGTTATACATTTAAAAAATATCAACAAAAATATCACACAAAAAAAATCAGGCTCAGCACCCATAGTACAGTGGTTACGGTGCCAGCCACATGCACCAAGGGTGGCGGGTTCAAACCCGGCCCACACCTGCTAAACAGCAATGACAACAGCAACAACAAAAAAAATAGCTGAGTGCTATGGTGGGCGCCTGTAGTCCCACTACTTGGGAGGCTGAGGCAAGAGAATAGCTTAAGCCCAAGAGTTGGAGGTTTCTGTGAGCTGTGATGCCATAGCACTCTACCAAAGGTAACATAGTGAGACTCTGTCT
>NW_003852411.1:24968147-24970914 GCF_000181295.1 Otolemur garnettii | reverse complement strand
TTTTTTTTTTTTTGAAGATGATCTAATGGTACACCCCACTCTGCAGCATACCCAGACTAACAAAGGCAGAACATATCTATACACTAACAAGAAAACTCAAGCACAAAGATAAGCACATAGCTATAAAATCAACATGTGATAAAAGCCAAATTTTTGAAAAAGAGACACCCCCCACCCAGCCAACCTTACGGTCAGATGAAATGTATGGGTAATATATACATTTTCATAAGTAGGTCTCTATAGAAATGAACTCACACTTTCAATTTTGCCTGTGGCGTTTGTTGTTAACGTGGACATTTAATGTTGCTTGTGTTTTCAGTAGGATTGTTAATGTTTTAAAAGTGATTCGGTTACAAAGGCCCGTTGGTTTTCCAAGTACCGTCTGTTGATGTGGTCTGCCTCTAATCCTAATTTTCTGTAAGTCCAATTAATTTTCGTCTGTGATTTTGCAGAATGCAAGATTTTTCAGAAACGCATACTATATATATGTGTAGTTTATACCTGAAATGTCTGTATTATAATAAGTAACAGCTGCCGTATTCAAATTTACAACAACACAAAAATCTAACTCCGACTCGACTCCCCCATTTTCTCCATCCGGTCTTCATGTACATGTACACGGGGCCAGGAGGAGATGTGTTCCGGGTGAAGAAGCAAGGTCTTCAGAATCAAACAGAACTGAGCCTAAGCTTCACTGCCTACCAGCAGCGCTGTCTCTGATGTCCTTTTCTCCCTGAGCCTCAGCCTCCTGGTCTGTATAATGGAGAGGGTAAGAGGAGCGTAAGATGGGGCAACCATTAGCCGGGTCTTTTTTTCTCCCTGAGCACGTAGAACAAGGTCACAGTCTGCCTTCCCCTGACTCCCCGAACAATGTGTAGTGTGACCAGAGCCTGCTAAAGGTGTCTGAGCAGAGTCAGTGTGGCCCCTCCTGGATCGAGGCTTTGCTGTGTCCTCCTTTGTCTCCGCTGGCTGCTTCAGGCAATTTCCAGGCCCTTGAGGATGGGAGAACCACCTGTGTAAACAGCTGGAGATAAACAGAAGCCTGGGCCCCTGAGTCTGTCTCAAAAACTGTCAGGTGTATGAGAAGGAAACTTCTGTTGTTTTGAGCCATGATACAATCATTTTAGTCCGTATTTCACAGCAGTTTAGCATACCAACACCACAAATGCACTCGACAAAAAAGGAAATCAGTGAAATAAGATCTCCTCTTAACTTTAAAATCAATACATCCTAGTCAGAGCAGAAATATTCAGTATCCCCTTAAGAGGAAAGACAGGTTCCCAGAATTAACAACTTGGTAGGAGCTAGAGGAAAGTTTTAGCACATCTAAAGGCAGCATATAAATGGGAAAGAAAGGAGCCAGAGTGGTGGTGTGGTTAGCTGAGGAAGGGAAGAAGAAGAGGGTCATCCCAGACAGAAACCAGGCTGGGCCTCTCTGGAAACCAACCCAAGGGGAGGCCATCTCAGTGAGCAAACTCAATAGCTGAGTGTCCCCAAAAAGGCCCTTCCTGCCAACCCACAACTCCCTATGAGAGCGTTTCTGCAGCTCTCTCAGCCCTGATCCAGAGGACCCAAGGATGGAACCAAGGCCAGAGCATCTTGTAGAGTCTCCACCAGTGATATGACACTGGTTATACATAGCTCTATAGAGGATGAGAGTTTCTTGAAGGTAGCCAGCTTCTCTTGTTCTGATTCCATTGCCCAGTAAGCCACTGAGGATGGTATGTCTGTGAAGTGAGGTGGCCCTGGATCAGGTGGAAAAAAGACTGGTCTACTTGACAGCTATAAGTAACAAATTGACATTCTGCATTTATTCAAATTGCTTAAACTCACTGTGCTTTTCTGCTTCCTCATCTATAAACCGGGAACAATAATAGCACTGGGAACATATAGCATTGCTGTGAGGATTATGAGACATTATATGGAAAGTGCTTAGAACAGTGGCTGACCCAGAGCAAGTGCTAGATGTTTGCTCTTGGTTAATGTGACTCTGCCTTTGAGAACTGATGCCTTGTCCCTGTGCCCCTAAAACAACTTAAAAATAAGACCCTGAAGAGTGACAAATTTACCAAGCTATACATTACTTTGCTGGGACCTCACTGGACAGCCAGAGTCCTTCCTTAGGTGGTAGCATGTATCCCTCATGTTGCCATAGGCCTTAATATTTGAAACTGCAAGCAAGGATTGTACAAAAATCTATCTCATGTGCCTAATAAGTGGCTAGTACACAGTCTTCCCTGAATCAACGGTAGCCTTTGTCTCTTTTCTAAAACACTATAAAGTCTTTGAACTGCCAACTAGAAACCACAAATTGGGAAGGGATGCCACAGAGACAGTATTCCTGGGCTAACTTTGCCATGTAAGAACCTGCAGTCACCTAGTATCCACTGGGTTTGCAGACTGAAAGAAGTTCGGTGGGAAACTATAGTCTTGCTAACTGATATTGTGACTTGACACCCAAGTTATAGAGACCTGCATTAGAGGACAGCACCAGCCCTTTCCCACTTGTATAGATCCTCGTTTTTCTTCAAGATGCAGCCTAAACGTCACCTCTTCTCTGGGGCTTCCCCAGACTTCCCCAGGTTGAGTTACTCAGATTCTCTGCTGCATTCCTGTAGAACTTTCCCTCTCTCGCGTAATTATGTTCCTAGTCTGTCACCTTCTACTGAGTAATAGCATCTTAGTGACCTTTTTTTGTGTATTACAAGCAGCACAGTGCTTGGTACATAGTAGGTGCTCATAAAATATTTGTTGTTGAATTAATGCA
>NW_003852411.1:24929092-24968102 GCF_000181295.1 Otolemur garnettii | reverse complement strand
AGCATCTTAGTGACCTTTTTTTGTGTATTACAAGCAGCACAGTGCTTGGTACATAGTAGGTGCTCATAAAATATTTGTTGTTGAATTAATGCAATAGGTTTCTCTCATTTTCCTCCCTTAGCCTGGATGAAGGCAGATGAACCTTCAGAGCCCTTTGAGGGGCAAAGAGAAAAGTCAGGTCAAATGTGGGGGAAGGTGGCTGCCTCCCCTTTCATAGCTACTTCGAAAACATGCTTTTGGAACCTTGTACCCTGGGGGCGAGAAAGCACTTCAGAGTACCTAGAGCTCTAGGAGGTGCATGTCTTTGGGTAAGATATTGTGATACCAAACATTCATTCAACAAACCCTTATCATGAGTCAAGACGTGCTAGACATGAGTAAGGTTCAGTTCCTATCCTCATGAATCATACAGGTCAGGCAGAGACAGATCTGGACACAGCTCAGGGCCCCAAGGAGGAGCCCAGAGGAAAGGACCTTGAATGTGTCCCAGGAGAGTTAATGTCAAGACCAAGATCTGACTGTGGAGCCAAGTTGCTTTTGGGGAGAAGAGCCACAGTTCTCTGACAGAGGAAGAAGATGGGCCTTGAAGGAGGGGTATCAAGAGAGCAGAAACAGCAAGAACATCTCCACTGTCTGGAAGCATGTGGACTGACTCCCAGGCCTGCCAGGGTCTTCCTGATACTGCAGGCGCCTGGATGATGCAACTACCATTTGGGGCTCTGTCCTCTGCCCTCAACCACCAAGGAACCACCTGACTCTACTATGGCCACAAGCAATGCATCCCCAGGATTCTCTCCATACCTTGCTGCTAGGAAGCAAAAGAGGCCAATGGTAAATAGACACAGACCCATAAGACACAAGATCTCTCTGCCTGAGTGTGAACAAAACCCACATGAGAAAAGAAATAAGAATTTCCACCAACAATTTTATTATTATTGAAAACATTTTGAACGAAGCAGAGAATTTAACAAAATGCATATAAAAATACACTCCTTTTAGAAAAATCACAAGTGGACAATAGACTTTTGGAATCGTTCTTCTGATTACCCAGGGAAGATGCAATATTTATTTAATAGTAAACTGCATTCGGGTAAGACCAGCCACTGCACTGGGCCATGAGACATAAGCAGCCCTAACACCACCTGAGCATTCAGAGTAGAAGAAAAGCTTGACAAACAGGGGACAGCTTGGGAGGGCAGCAAGACAGCCCAACCAGCAAACCAGGGCCCAGGAGGCTGGAAGGAGCTGGGGTAAGGCATAGGGAACCAGATACACAGCATGGGCTGTGGGGAGGGGAGCTGCCATTTATTCTGCCTTATAAGGTGTCACTAGTACATGAGGACCTGGGCCATCCGTAGGACAGCTCCTGTGTGCATGTTTGTTTTAAATCAATTCATATTTAACTCACTAGACTAACATGTGGCTTCAGTGGGAGTCATCCTTGTCTGCAGCACAGGGAGACCAGAGAGGAGAGGCCCAGATCAGCAAAGCAGTTTCTCAAATTAAGCTCAATTAAGCACCTGCTGAGCCTGGGGATGGGGAGGGGACAGGAATTGTGAGGCTCGGACCTCCCCCAGGGAGCTCCCACTCCTATCCCCTGGTGGGACATGCCATCAGAAGACTTTTCCACATGGCCCACGATTGGGTGTGGGACAAAGCAGCAGGACTGTTTCCACATGTGGGCGATCAGGATGTGTTACAGAAGTCACTATGACTTGAGATGGGGTGTAGGGGACAGGCAGAGTAGGAAAGTGTGTGAGCAAAAGTCCCACAAGGGCGTGTACCACAAGAATGGGAGGTGGATGTATGGGCAGTTTGGGGAAATGAGCTGGAGGCTGGAGGCCAGGCCGATGCAGTATTTTTCACATACTTATTTATTCTTTCTGTCATGCAACAGAAGATATACTGAGTGCAAACCCTCTGCCAGGTGCTCCCGCAGGTGCTGGGCACACAGGTGAGCAGGGCAGGCTCCCACCCTCTGGGACTGGCGCTGCCTCCCTGGAGATCTCGGAGCAGGGGTACCCCATGCTCCACACTGTGCTTCCTGGGGCTCCTGCCAGCTAGTAAATAGTAATAGTAAACTGCATTTGGGCAAGACCAGCTACATGGGAAGTGGAGGCTGCAGCCTGGTCCAGGGTGAGGGCCAGGCCCTGAACTAGGTGTGGCAGTGGAGAAGTGTCTGTCACAGGACAGTGTGGTTGGCAGGGTCAATAACAGGAGGGACTGCCTTCCTAGGCCAGCCAAGTCCCCCTGTAGCAATCACAGGGGAAGAAGCATCCCATCAATATCCAGGATGGAGGGGCCGGGGCAGGAAAATGGGGCTTGGGGAGGATAGGGAGGCCAGGAAGTAGGAGAAAGAACCCCTCATCCTTCCTCCAACCCCACCCCACAGCAGGATCCTATCACCGGTCATGGGGGACAGGGGATTCGCGCCCATAGCTCCTCTGGTCTTCATGCCTGTAGCTGTCCCCATAGCCCCTCTCGTCTTCATGCCTATAGCTGTCCCCGTAGCCCTTCTCATCTTCATGTCTATAGCTGTCCCCATAGCCCTTCTCATCTTCATGCCTGGAGCTGTCCCCATGGCTCCTCTGGTCTTCATGCCTGTAGCTGTCCTCTTCCCTTCCTCTGGAAAGCTCTCTCAGCTGTTCTGGTGGCTCCTGGTAGGCTGCCCGATTCCTACAGTTAAGACAGAATGGAAGGATTTTCCCTCAGCTGGGCCTCCAAAGGAGCTGGGCCTCCTGCACATTAAGGGAAAAGCAGCCATCAGACCTGCCAGCCCCACCCTAGAGCTGAACAGGATGCTGGACTAAAGGGCAGAGCTGAGAGTGGACAGGAAGGGACCACGAAGGTGTTCCACTCACGAGTTGAGGGAATTTCAAGATCAGGAGGGCTCCACTAGCCAAGAAGGGTCTGGCCCTCGGACAGAGGCTCCAGCCCACTCTTGGCTCTGGACACTCCCCAGGCAGCCCCATCCTCTGAGCCTCGGAAAATCCTGGGACTATAGGCACATTTTATGATGGTCAGCTTATTCCTTTCCTCTGCCACAAAATGGGGGTGATGTCCCCCAGGGTGTTGCAAGTGAGAGAAGCTCTGAGAAGTTGGGATCCTTATTTCCAATAAGCTCAGACTCTTCCAACAGGCAGCCCGCCCAGACACTCACGGCCTTGCGTCCTCCCTATCCTCAGCCTTGTCATCACTCCCCCGGCAGCAGCAGCAGTAGATGATGATGCCGATGATGATGAGGGCCAGAGCCACGCCCGCCGCGATGCCCGCATACAGTGCCATGTTCATGGAGGCTGCCAGAGGACAGGGCAGCTGTACCACCAGAGCTGGCCTGGCCCCCGCCCTCCTCCCAGCCCAGGGAGCAGCAGCTGCCAGCTTCTGACAATACTCGGTGACAGGCATGGCCTTGCGGGACTGTAACCCGACATACCAGGGGATACTCTTTGGGAATGGATGCGCAGATAAGGACTGACAGACAAATAGCTCCACATCTTAACACTCTCTGGGATACCCTGGCTCTGGAATAATCCTCTGTGTCAGCCCTGCCAGCTCCTGGGGCTACACGTGGCGCCTCCTCCCACAAAAGGATTGGGGCCAGACTCTGCAGTAGCTGGCTCTGGGCACTTTCCCCCTGCTCATCAAGTAGCCCATAGGGGAAGAACTGAGGAAGTCTCCAGAAGTCAGTCCTAGGCTCCACTTCCAAAGAACCAGTGGAGCAGGACTGGCCTCCGAGTGAGGAGAGTCTAGGACAGGAGTTGTCCTGCCTAGGCCACCACCACAAATACCCTGCAGGGGAACGGCCCTAAAGAGACTGGCCAACTCAATGCCTTGGTTGTCTCACAGCTGACTCTTAGGCCCTGGGTCAGCCATCTTTTGGTCTCTGTTATCCCTTCGTCCCCAAGCTGCTCTTACGCATTCTGACGGCCACTGTGATGTTGCAGGATTCCATCCCCACCTTGTTGCTAGAGATGCAGATGTAGTAGCCCGATGTGTCTGTGGAGATGTTCTTAAGGGAGAGGGGCTGGCCTGAGACTGGAGAGGAAGAACAGTCGGGGGAGGAGAGAGCAGGAATCAGGGGCCTGGACTCCAGGGAGGTACATGCTCTGCCACTGAGCCTCCCCAGATGTGGTCTCATCTGTAATAGGGAGAAAATCTCCACCTCTCAGGCTGTGGGACCACTGAGCCAGGTGTGACACATGACACTGAAGAGTTGTGAACTCAGTCAGGGACCCTGGAGCTGATGTCTGCCTCTGACACTTATTTTGGGGCCTTTGGCAAGTAACTTAGCTTCATTAAAGCTTCGTTTCTTCACCTATAATGGAAATAACAGGACCTGCCTCCCAGGGACTTGTGAACACAAAAGGAGGTGCTGCTAATACGTCTAAGCCCCAGTGGAAGGGCAGACATGTAGCGAGAGCTCAGAAACAGGGCCCAGCTTGACGGAATGTTTCAGATAGTGCAATGTGAAAATGCTGTAAAATTAGAACATAATATTGCCACTTCGATAATCTTGAGAAACTGAATCCCTTAGCTTGGACTCATGTGAAAGAGGCTTGGGAAATCAAAAACCTGGATCTCTGGATTTCTGTCATGAGGAGGGTATATGTGTGGGATATGTGTGAGGGGCGTGGGGGTGTGTGTGTGGCGTGTATTGTGGGTGTTGTGTGTGTGGTGTGGTGGTGGGGTATGAGTATGGTGTGGTGTGTATCTGGTTCACGTAGTGTGTGGTGAGCGTGCATGTAGCATGTGGCATATATGTGATATATGCAGGGTGTGTGTGTGTGTGTGTGTGTGTGTGTGATGTGAATGTGTGGGGTGCAGGAGTATCAGGTAGGGTGTATGTGGTGTGGGTTGAGAGGGCGAGTGCATGTGGTGTGTGTGCAGTGTGTGAGGGGATGAGTGTGTATGTGGTGTGCAATATATGTGCGTGGTGTATATGATGTGTATGTATCGTTTGGTGTGTGGGGGGTGTGTACTGGAGTATTAGTGTGTGTGTGTTTGTGTGTGCCGTGTGTGTGAAAGTGTGGGCAGGGTGTGTGCGTGGTGTGGATGTGTGGCATTGGGGTAGGATGGAGGCGTCTGCTACCTTTTCCGGAAGCCATTTCATTTCTTTAAGCTGCAGCACCTTCTCCAGAATGTGTGCGTGTGAAAACACTTGATCCTCCTGACTCCAGGGGGATGGACAAGGGTGCCCCCCTGAGAGACCTTCTGTCTAAATTTACAATCTGTGAATTTCTTCATTTTGAAAGAGAGAGCTTTATGCTCGGACATACGGCTAAGCCCTGTCCTCAAAGATGCTTTGTCATGACTGCTATTCTGACAGAAGAGTTAGAGACCGGCATCCTCTAATTTCGCTGCAGGGCCAGCCTTGTGTGATCCCTGCTGCCATCAGGTGGCTACACTCCATCCACAGGAGATGGCCTAAATTGCAGATAGGATCCCACCACTGCTCTGTTTCAGACATTTCAGAGGCTGCACATAATCCTCTGTAACAAATTCCAGCTTTTTCATGTGACAAGGTTACAGATCTGGCCCCACCAGCTTTATTTATTTATTTGCTACTTTCCCTGATGTCCTGCAGGAAAACCAGGGAAGCAGCCCTCTCCCTGCTCCACTGCCACTGTCTTGCAAGATTGTATCTCCAGCCTTTCCTTGTCTGGATGTGCTGCTTGGTACATGTCCTCAAATATAATGTCCTCTCAGCCTTCCAACACTCTGGTATGAAGGGGTGTGGAACAAATATCTCAATCTCCTCTTGCACGGAGGCAGACAGAGGCTTGGAGAAGTGATGGGACTTGCTCCAGGTTGCAAAATTAAGAAATGACAAAGCTGGAACAAAAATCCCATTTTAGGTCTTGAACCTTCTGGGGTCATTGGCAACTTCCTTTTTTACAAAAACTTTATATTCTAAAAGCAATATATGTTCATTATAAGAATTTATACTATATGATGTAAAACTATTTCAATTCAATTCAATACAGAAAACATGCTGATCACAGCTATAAAGAACATAACAAAGGTCCCCGTCCTCTCAGTGTTTCCGGCCAACAAAAGAAGAAAGACATGAAACAATGGTGGTTTTGAGGGGGGTTACAGTTCAAAACACAGCTGCTATTTGAGCTTACATCAGAGGATTTAATCTCATCCAAAAAGTCAAGGAAAGCCTGTATAAAGAAGAGAGAATGAGATAAAAATCACTCACAATTGGCTCAGCGCCTGTAGCACAGTGGTTATGGCACCAGCCACATGCACCGAGCATGGCAGGTTCGAACACAGTCCAGACCAGCTAACCAACAAGGACAACTACAACCAAAAAAAAATAGCTGGGCGTTGTGGTGGACACCTGTAATCCCAGCTACTTGGGAGGCTGGGGCAAGAGAATTGCTTAAGCCCAAAAGTTTGAGGTTGCTGTGAGCTGTGACGCCACAGCTCTACCCAGGGTGACAGTTTGAGACTCTGTCTCAACCCCCCCCCCCAAAAAAAACACCATTCACAATCTCACTATCTAGAAATAACAGCACTTTGATTGGCTTTTTTTCTTCCAGTTTTTTCACTCGTGTTTTCTTTAAAGTCTTCCCTTGAACCACAGGACACTACTCTCTGGTGTTCATTCTCTATAAAATGCTGCCCCTTCTATCCTAGGATTCTGCACCTAACGCATTTTCTGGAATATTGTGTACAAGCGATACTGACATGTGGTACTGAAAAAGAGGTCCATAATCAAAACAAGTTTACAAATCACTGAGTTGAGGTTAAATAAGTTTTTTAAGGGCAAAGCTTGCAAAGCTCTTAGTATGCTAAAGAGCACCAATAATCTCTGATGGGGGTTATAGTATTAATAACTTCATTTTCCAAACTAATTGTGTTTTGTTATTTTTAAGAGGCATCTTGTAGCAGCACACTTTGGGAAATGTTCTATGATCCTGGACCCACTTAGAAGGTCTAGAATTCATAACAGATTCCCACAACTTTGGAGTGTAAAACTCAGCCCACGTGTTTGGGGTACATAGCACACTGCACACAGACTGAGGACACTCCTGGGCCTTGATTGGGGGGTGACTTTGTAGTCCACTGAGTTAGCACCATCCTTCCCTAGTTCCCTGATGCAAACAGTGGGCCTTAAAAGCCGGTCTGAGATGAACCAGTAAATGTCATCTGCCACAGGACCTGCTTTGTTTCTATGTTGGGGCTCCTAAACCCCTTTTCCTTTAGAAAGGGACCAGTAATTTCTGAAATCCAGAGAAACTAATGTTTCTGCTGCAGTGGTGACACCTCGTGGTCAGGACGGGGAATGCAAGGAAGGTAACCTCCCACCTTGACTCTGCTCCAGGTGTGGAGAGATTCCTCTTCAGGGAAGCTCAGGTCTTACCAAGACACTAAAGCCAAGTTGACAAGATCTAACTTTTCTGCCCCCTTACCGTGACCCTACAGCTTGTCAATAAGCTCAGGATGTCACCTCTCACCCAAGGTCCTCAAGATCCTTCTTGGACCCATCCCCACTTTTCATAGTCTCCCTGGGCAAAGTACTCCAGTCCCCAGAATCCCCCCTGCCATTTCCTTGATATACAGCTTCCTATTTACTTGATGCATAAAACCCAGCTGTCTGGGACACAGTTACAGAGCATGTTCAGAGCTGCAACATAAGTGATTTCTTCTTATCCGCTTCACGGCTTTGGGGGAAGGTAATATTATGACCATACCAGTTTCTTTCAAATGATAATACTAAAGGTCAGTGAGGCTATTAATGATTTACAGTGGAGAATTCAACGCTCAAATTCTTGTTTTCTGGTTCCAGAGTCCCTGATCTCACTGCTAACTTGTTTACACTGATTACTCGGTCAAAGGAAACAATCTCTAATGCTGGAAATTCTGTCTTCAGATGTAGAAGGGTGGGGGAACACCCCCTTTCCAAATCATCCATGGTAATCTGAAATGTTTTAAAAGTCACAAATAGGTTTGGACTGACCCACAGGGGAGGAAGATGTGGGTAGAGTCTCTTGGCTCTGTGCAGCAGGGTGCAGACAAAGACTTTGAGACCCTCACCCCGCATCACCATCCAGAGGCAAGCTTGTGTCGGGATTACCGTTAACCACGTTCTTTTCCATCATTCCCAGGTCCCCAGCCTAACGCTGAGAAAATATCAACTAGAGGCAGAATAAACCTTCAGAAAAGACAGAAAAATGTCTCCCTTTAACCTCTTTTCATGTCCTCAGAATTCTCCCCTTTTGGATCACTGAAAAGCTAAACTCTGACTTCTAACCAGCAGAGAAGTCTCCCAACAGGGGCAGGAGCGCTGCAGGCAGGTGTTCATTTGTGAGGATGTTCGGGATGTGGTGGGGTCAGTGGAGTCAGAGATGGATGGGCCCAGCATGGATAGGGGATGGAAATGGAAATGCCTCGCCCCTGGGAGGAGCTGCAGAGTTAGACTTGGAGCCTCAATGTATACTTAATCATAATCATAATGATATAGTAACACAGCATTATGGACATAATCATAACAATATAATCATATAGTATTATGAACACAATCATAATGATATACTAATATAGCATCATGGTCGTAATCATAATCAGAATTAAACCCCCACCCCGTGCTTTTGCACAAAGTGGTTGTCAATAACAACTGCAGTCAAGAGAACTGAGGTATGAAGAATAGAGAAAACAGTTTAACAATTATTGTGTGCTTCCACTGAGTGCTTTACATGAATCATCTTTATTTCTCACCAGAACTGTGAGGGAAGTATTATTATGAGAAACCAGCACTTGGAGAGATGGCCCAAGATATCACAGTGGTAACAGCAGGGTGGTGGAATGGGGAGAGGGGCAGCCTTCAGGAGCTCTGACTGGTCATCCCACGTCTCCCCTGGCAGGCCTTGCCAATCAGCTGCAACCTTCCCCGTTGACCCCATTACCTACCTGGTTGGGGCAGTGGCCGCTCCTGGTTCAGGACATCGTAGCTCTTCCAGCTGTACTGAGGGGCTGGGGAGCCCTCCTTTGATTCGCAGGTCAGCTGGATATCATTCCCAATTACAGTTTCTCCCTGGATGGCGCAGTCTGGCTTGGAAGGTGACACTGTGTAGAGGAAGATCAAAGAGCAGCCGTATATCAGGCAGAGCTTGGTGACAACTGGAAACAGGTACATACTGCCTCGTTTGTTTAAAGGCAGAGAAATCCATAGTTTAGTGTGAGATATAATGCTGTAAAACAAATTCACCCCCAAAATATCTGCTTGGTGGCCTGACCCCATCACAGAGAGGCAGTACATACAGCAGGAAGCATCATGTTCTGGCTATAGTAGGTGTGGTTTCATATGTTCCTCTAGTTTAGACTCACAGAATTTTAAAAATAGTTCAACATGACCATTATACAGATGGGGATACTAAGGCCAAGGGAGGGCAGTTACTTATGGGTTGTAGCAGAGCTGGGACTAGAACCCAGGTCTTCTGACTCCAGGCCCAGTGCACAGTTCACCAGCTCACATTAGTCCATCCGTCCCTTTTAGGGAAATCCTCAATCCCTCTAAACTTCAGAGTTCCTATCTGTAAAATTAGGAGACAACAAACCTTTTCTGTAAAGGGCCAGATGGCAATATTTTAGGCTTCGTAGACCATTTATCATCTCTGTTGTACTTCTTTTTCTTTTTAAATAACGCTTTAGGAAAGTAAAAAAAAAAGGCTGTGAGCTGAATTTGGCCCCTAGTTTGCCTACCCATGGGTTAAATGATCTCAGAAGCCCTTCAACTCTTAACTTCTTAGGAATGTTCTCTTCAGGGTAAGGCATTACCCGCTTCCAGTGCTCTGCTGATAGAATGCAATTGCCTGTGTGGCTGTGTGCCTGGTGATAGGAGCGACTACAGGGTAGGGCTAAGTGCTGGGTGGAGAATGAGACAGAGGGGGCAGGGGGCAGAGATAAGAACAGGGAAGCCCAGAGAGAGGAGGTTACAAACCGAGCAGCATCCTCAACTCACGGTCCTAACCCGATTTCTTGAGCCTTTTACTCAGTGTTATTAAGGCACCACTGTGTACAGGGGTTCATTCTGCAAACCTTATTGGGCACCTACTGTGTGCCTGACAGTGCTGGGCACTAGTATAACACAGTGAGTTAGTCAAGGGATGCAGTGGGGGCAAAAGACAAGTGTGTGGACAGTGACCAGGCAGGAGGCAGGGCTGCTAGGATGGGGAAGGCACAATACAGCATCAGCTGTGACCTGAAGGGAGTGTCATTGGGATGACAATCAGAGCTCCTGAAGGCTGCCCCACTCCCCATTCCACCACCCTGCTGTTACCAGTGTCAACAGCCAATGGTGGAGATGGTGACAGTTATCAGAGAAAGAGAGGTGAGGGCACGCTAGGCGGAGCAAACAGCGTGTACAAAGGCTCCAGGGCAAGAAGCATGCAGTACGCTAGAGATTTCAGACAGTGTCCGTGGTGTGAGAAGGGGAGGACTGACCGTGGAGAAAGCTCTTATTGGAATCCCTGGGTTGCAGACCTGTGTCTTCTGCATCTTTCTTTTCATGCCCCCTGGGATGGCTCATTTGCCTGATGACCAGTGCCACCCGTTCTATAATCCAGGTACTTGGTAGGTCACTGAGCAAAGGCGGGCATCCAATCTCAGCCCCTCCCGAAATCACTGGGACAAGCTCTCTGGACACACCTCTTCCCTCTAGTCCACCAGCTACAGTGTCTCCTCTTGAAAATAGGCAGGCCCCTGTAAGGTGTGCCAACGTGAGGGCCAGCCATGAGCAGGGCAAGAGGACGAGAAACAAGAGGGCCCTCCCTTTCTGCCGCTCCTGCTTGAACAGTCCTTAAAGCTACGAGGCCCAGGGTCCAGTCAGGCTGCATCTATCCTGGCCCAGACTCTGGGACTGGAACACAGTAGAGAGGGGACAGCTGCTACTGAGGACCACTCCAACTCATGGCTCTGCTGCCCGCCCTGCTGGCCCAGCAAGCAGGTCCCTGGGGTCACAAGAGAAGGTGAACGCCTCTCCCAAGGTACTATGCTCTAGAACAGATTTACTGGACCAAACTTTATCTCTTGAGCTCTCAGCAGTACAGAAACACACCTCCCCACCTTGTTCCCAAGAATGCCTGAAACAGGAGGCTAAGCCTGGATTCCACAGTTAGAGAGCTGGCCCCAAATACCAAGACTACCTGAGAAGTCCCACGCCAGCCCAAAGGCATACTGAGTGTGCATGGGTGATAGCAGAGCCTGTCTGCCACTGGGTTTCTTTGGGTTACAGGGTGAAAAGGGAAAGAAAGTGACTAATGTCCAGTGGCAACTACAGAAGCATAAAAAAGCATCTGAATGGGCCCAGACACCAACTGTGCTTTAAGCTGCCATTTGCTAAGCTTAGGAACGCTGCAAAGAGCAAATCCTTAATTTTTTCCAGAGGCAGGAGTAGCAGTGATGACAAACAAGGGACCAGCTACCCCTAAAGAGCTCAGCTTTATAGAGGAGTGCGTTGCGTCCTTTCTCCCCTGACTGCTAACCTCAACCCCCAAACTTCGCTTCAGCTTCAGGGCAGACACCAGGCCTCACTTGTCCAGATCCCACCATCAAAAACAAGAAGGACCTTGAATCCGATATAGTTTAAACGTCCTTCCACGCATGTGGTGGCCGTGAGTCCGGGGCTGGATGTCTGATTCTCCGCAGGTGGGTCTCACCTCCCAAGCAGAAAGCAAATAATATTTATGGGGGCAGAAGAGATGGGAAGGAGACGTCTCCGAAGCCCGCGACTCCGGCTGCAGACGTCAGGGGGAGCCAGAGGCCGGGGAGACGGACTGCAGGTCCCTCCCGGTCCCGCCAGTCGGGTCGGTGACCTAGACTGCGCGCCCCGGAGGCGGGGGCTGAGCGGCTGGGGGGCAGAGGCCGCCTGGGAGCTTCCTGCTCCCTCGGTTTACTGGAGGTCACTCAACCCGAGTAGGCCGGCCCCGTATAATTAAAGTCCTGTGCCTGAAAATAGCCCAGCTGCAAAGCCATTTGGAAAGAAAAGTTGTGTTTGTTGTTTTTTAGATTTGTACTGTATTTCTTTTCTTTCTTTTTTTTTTAAACTGGATTTATTAACATGTACTACAAAATGGTCTCCCTCCCTCTTTTCCTTCCTCCTTTCCTTCTTCCACCCCTTCCTTCTTTTTTTTTGAAAAAGGACAACATTGATTTCCCCAAGTTCCATAATCTCCGATTAAACGTGTATCTTCTGGCCCAGAGGGGGGAAGGGAGGTTGGGCATTTATGCTTACAAAGTCCGCGTTAATGCTTACGTTCCCCGAAGGAAATGGACTTCGTACTCGCCCTACACGCACACACATTTGTGCATGGGGGGGGTGGGGGGGAATATTGTATTTTTCATATCAAAAACAAAAAGGAAGCAGCTTAAATATCTATCAGTGTGGAACAATCGAATAAATCATGGTATATCCCGTGATGAAGTGTATGCTGTTAACAGGGAGATCTATTTGTGTTCATCTGGAGAAATGTGCAGGAAACCTTGTTAAAGAAAAGTAAGTTGCAGGGCAGGGCCTGTGGCTCAGGAGCAGGGCGTGGGGCCCATATACCGAGGGTGGTGGGTTCAAACCCGGCCCTGGCAAAACTGCAACAAAAAAATAGCTGGATGTTGTGGCGGACACCTGTGGTCCCAGCTACTCAGGAGCCCCAGGCAGGGAGAATCGCCTAAGCCAGGAGTTGGAGGTTGCGGTGAGCTGTGACGCTACAGCACTTTACCAAGGGAAATAAAGTGAGACTCTGTCTCTAAAAAGAAAGAAAAGAAAAGTAAGTCGCAGAGTGATCTTCATAATATCCCGTTTTTTTTAAAAGAAAAAGAGAAGACTGTGTCAGTGCGTGAATGTTGGGAGCACATGAAGAGAAGCGTGGAAGATAGACTGAACTAGTCTGTATAATTGTACAGTTCGACTCACTCCATAATGCTTTCAAAAAAGCGGCCACCTTATGCAGTTAAAAATAAAATCCCATCAAGTAATGTAAAAAGGGAGGGGAAAGAAAAATGTTCAACTCTTTGGGTTGAAAGTGTTGCTACCTCCCAGAGGTGGCACCGTTTCTTATACTGGCCATGGCCGCAGTGTAGTTTAAGTAACAGTTATTTTCTAATGCTGTGTGTGTTGGGGCTCAGGGTGTGCAGATACGGTGTGAAGGGTTTGCACTGGGTGGCTGAAGTCAGGACAAGGAAAGGTGTCCTCCCTGTAAGAGAGTCTTAATGCTGCCCTCAGAGGACCAAATTAAGGCCCAATGAGTCTTTGCAATAGGATTTAAGATTTTCCTCTTGATTCTTTTCACAGCTATTGTATGAAAATGAGAAGAGTGGTTTCGGGGGAGAGAACACCAGGCAGAGCAGGACCCACCACCCCAAAGTAGGCTTCTCCTCTGCCTCCAGGAACACCTGCAGTTTGTGGACTGCTCAGGGTAATCTTCAGTTCAAAGGGAGGACTAGCGCCCCCTCCTTGAGACAGTGGGGCCCCAGCAGGACCAGTTACTGCCTCTGGCTTCATCTTGCCAGGAGGGTGCTTCTCCCTCTTCCCCAACTCATCAAAGAAATGGAGACACTTACCGAGGACCAAGAGGCGGGCACGTGACTTTAAGGTGCCAACCAGGTCTGCCAGCAGTGAGACAGTACACTCATAGGTGCCGTTGTCATCCATGGTCAGCTGACTAATGGTGATGGAGGCATCTGACTGCTCAGCATTGGCCGAAACGTTGACACGGTTCTCATAAAGGCTACCATAGATGTACTCTTTGGTCACAAAATTCCAGGTGACCACCCTTTCCTGGAAGGAAGAAAAAAATGCCACTTGGCCTTCACCCCCGGCCCCGACATGGTGCTTCCTCCTGTCCCAAGTACCTTTATCCACCGTCCCTGAGAGCACCACACCACCCCTCTGAACAAGCCACTCTAATATGTGCTACCCATTTGGATTTCTTTTACTATTTTATATGTACACATGATTTAAAAAAATTTTTTTTTGAGATAGAGTCTCACTCTGTCACCCTGGGTAGAGTCTGTGGCATCACAGCTCACAGCAAGCTCAAACTGTTGGGCTCAAGAAATCTTCTTGTGGCACCTGTGGCTCAAGTGGCTAAGGCGCCAGCCACATATACCTAAGGTTCAAATCCAGCCCGGGTCCGCCAAACAACGATGGCTGCAACCAAAAAAAAAAAAAAAAAAAAAATAGCCAGGCATTGTGGCAGGCACCTGTGGTCCCAGCTACTTGGGAGGCGGAGGCAGGAGATTCACTTGAGCCCAGGAGTTGGAGGTTGCCGTGAGCTGTGATGCCACAGCACTCTACCTGGGGGGATAGCTTGAGGCTCTGTCTCAAAAAAAAAAAAAGAAAGAAAAGAAATCCTCTTGCCTCAGCCTTCCAAGTAGCTAGGACTATAGGTGCCTACCACAACACCTGGCTTGTTTTTCTGTTTTTAGTAGAGATAGGGTCTTGCTCAGTCTGAGGCTGGTCTCAAACTCCTGAGCCCAAACAATCCACCTGCCTCGGCCTCCCAAACTGCTAGGATTACAGGCATGAGCCACTATACCTGACCTATTTTTTATTTTTATTTTTTAATGAAAATACTGAAAGACTTGGGGGTAGAGGCAGGTAGGCAGGAACACCTGTGAGTAGAAGGGGCCATCTCACATCCCACCACTTTACCTTTGGTAATCTCTGGCATCTCTTTTGTCCCTTCCATTTCAGCCCATTGTCTATGCTCCCTCGTTTGTTACCAATATTTACTGAGCACCTACTGTGTACCAGGCATCATGCTATGCAGCCTCCATTGACTTCCAAGCTTCCTTTGTGTACCTGAGTCTTGCCTTTGGAATTTATTTATTAATTGATCTACTCTTCAGTGATAAATGATATCATTTATCAAATAGTGTATAAGAGCAGTTAAAATCACAGATTTTCAAGCCAATTTGATTCCAGTGGAGTGAGTACTTCAGTTCAAGTCCCAGTTCTGCCACTTGCTAGTTGTGTGGCGTCGAGCAAAGCGCTTGACCTCTCATGTGCACAATGTGAGGGTGTCAGCAAGCCCCCGGGGGAAGGGCTCAACTACAGCTTGAACTTTACCACGGAGTGAGAACAACGTAACCTAAACATTTGTACCCTCATATTAATTTTTTTAAATTATAAAAAATAAACAAAACTAGAAGTGAAGAAGGAGGAGGAGGGAAAAGGAAGAAGGAAATCAATCAATAAAAACAGGAAAACTAGCCAGGTGTTGGGGCAGGCGCCTGTGGTCCCAGCTACTTGGGAGGCTGAGGACTTGAGCCCAAGAGTTTGAGGGCACTGGTGAGAGAGTAAGACTTTGCCTCTCCCTCCCCACCCCTCCCAAAAAAAAGACTGCCAGAGAGCCAAGGCAGGAAAACTCCAAGATGGGAAAGTGGCTGCTGGTATGACATGCTAAAGAGAGATGAGGTAAGATGACCGAATGAAGCCTATTGAATTAAGCAAAAAAGAAGCTGCTGTGACTTCATTGGGCAGTGCAGAGAGGAGACACATGGTGCCAGGTCTGCTGCCCCCGCACGCACTGCCCTTGGCGCAGATCAGAACAAGGTGCTCTGCCGGCCACTTCAGCATACAGATTGGCTGACAGAGCACAGCCCCCTCGGCTGCATGTGCTTACTCAGGGCACGATCTGCCGACCATAGGCAACAGGCCTGGCAGGGGTAGACAGCTGCTCTCTTGGGAGGCCTGACCGAGAAGGGGGCAGATGAGGAGCCATGGAGCAGTCTGTGGATGCTGGTGGCTCCCAGCTCAGCTCTTTTCTGACCCTGGCTGGCTCTGCCCAGGCCTCCCCATCTTCCTCCCATCAAAGATATCCCAAGGCTTCCTCCCTAGAGCTCCCTCTAGTCATACCCCTTGCTAAAACCAGTCCCATAATCTGTGTGAGGATTACACAGATTAACAGAGTTAATCCCTTTCTCTGAACCTTTGCTTGCCCTTTTGGAAGTAAAGGATCTATCAGTCAATAAAGTAACTTTAGTATCTACCTTAGCACCCAGAGGAGTGTCAGGCATAGACTTTATGTCTGGTTTGCTGAATACATGTGATAGTCAAAGAAGGTGATTACTCTAGGACTCTGGGAGCCCACAGGACAGGTGGCTGTGGCCCATGAGGGTTCCGTGGTTCATCAGGCCCAGACTTGTTCTCCTTCCCCGTTGGTCCTGCCCCTTTAGGACTTTGATGTCCTGGGCTACCCATTCTGTTTTGTCAGAGAAGAAACTAAGTCTTTTTCTACTCTGAGTGGTTGCGGAACTAATGTTGACTTCTGCTAGCAGTGTTTGCATTTTATAAGATCTTGTTTTCTGTTTTTTTGGAGATAGATTCTTGTTCTGTTGCCCAGGCTAGAGCAGTGGCCCATTCATAGCTCATTGAAACCTGGAGCTCCAGGGCACAAGCCATTCTCCTGCCTTAGCTTCCCAAGTAGCTGGGTCTACGGGCACAAGCCACCATGCCTGACTAAGGATAATTGTATTTATTACAGCATTATTTGTAGTAGCAAAATACAATAAACAAACTGAATGTCCATTCATGGTACACATAGTACCTTCATAAAATGAAATGCTTCATCTAGGGTGGCGCCTGTGGCTCAAAGGAGTAGGGCACTGGCTCCATATGCTGGAGGTGGTGAGTTCAAACCCAACCCTGGCCAAAAACTGTAAAAAAAAAAAAAAAAAAATGTTTCTTGCAAATGTTTAAAATATATATATTTGTTGTTGTTTTTTGCGTTTTTTAGGTAGAGTCTCATTATGTTGCCCTTGGTAGAGTGCTATGGTTCACAACAACCTCAAACTCTTGAGCTTAAGCGATTCTCTTGCCTCAGTCTCTCAAGTAGCTGGGACTACAGGCACCTGATACAATGCCCAGCTATTTTTTTTTTGCAGTTGTCATCATTGTTTAGCAGGCCTGGGTGGAGTTTGAAACTGCCAGTCCCTGTTTATGTGGCTGGCACCCTAACCACTGAGCTACAGGCGCCAAGCCCCAAGATATACTTTAATGAGAAAAGAAGCAAATTCAGAACAGTATGTATATAGTATATGTAAATACATGTATTTATAAATGTATATGCATGTGTACATAGACATATGATACCACTGTTTGTGTGTGCCTTGCCTGGGGTGCAGGAGGGTGTGGGGACAGAGGGATAGGGGTGTGGGAACTAGATGAAGGGACGGCAGGGGTGGGGATGAGAGTGAGCCGTCTCAGTGTACACTTTCTGTGATGTTTTGGTTTTCAAACCATGGGATTCTAGTATCTATTTAAAAATAGAATTAGGAAATAAAACAAAACTCCACATTCTCCAAAAGAATCCAAACGGGAGAAAATAAGCCACTCCAAACAAGGAAATTTGGCTTCAGAGTGAGGGCTGTGCTAATCAGAAGGAATGACTGAGTTGAATGGTAAAACTTAAGTCATTTGAGACCGGCCAACAGAAAGATATTTTAGGGCAGGCGACTTTTCCAAAACAAAGGTGGCACAATCTGAGACTACGTATCTGCAACATCACTACCGCCACCCCACACACTCTAGCTCTGGAGCTAACCTTGATTCCATTCTGTAGGGCTTGATTGCCCAGAGGTCATGGTTGGCTGATAATCATTCCTCTGATGCCCCAAACTTACCGAATGAGTCCTGAGAAGCTTATCCCATTGGATAAATCCACTCCGATCAGTGACTGAAGTGTGGTAGGTGCACGGAAGGGTGACACTCTTTCCCCGGGCAGCCTGAAGAACATCCTGCGGGGTTTCCACAGTGATGGCACCGACAGCCACCCAGACTGGAAAGGAAGTAGGAAATGAGAGGGAAAAGTAAAGGACAGGGCCACACCCACCCAGTGCCCCTGGGACCTCTGAGGGAATACCCAAGGCCATCCTAGCCCTTACAGCCACAGCCAGACATGCAACAACAGTGAGCTTGGCCCTGACACATCAAAGACGAATTCAGCAACCTCAGTCCACCTTAACTCCATCCTGCAACATCACTGAAGAAGTTGCCTGGCTTTGAACTTCAGCCCCACCTCTTAGCAGCTCTGTGAACTTTTCTGAGTTTTTGTCATGGGTGAAATAGAATCCTAATACTTCCTAGAATGTGGGAGAAAGTAAAAGAGATATTACGTGCAATTTTCTCTTAGTACCTGGCACCTAGAAAACTCGACCATATTACCTGCTGTCTTTTTTGTTGTGATGATGATTTATTCATTTACTTAACAAATATTTATGGACCATTAACACATGGTAAAGAATTTTATAAAGCTGGATATGGTGGTTCACACCTGTAATTCTAGCATTCTGGGAGGCCAAGGTGGGTGGACTGCTTGAGCTCCGGCGTTTGAGAGAAGCCTGAGCAAGAGCAAGACCCTTTCTCTACTAAAAATAGAAAAAGTATCTGGGCATCATGGTCACCACCTGTAGTCCCAGCTTAGCTACTTGGGAGGCTGAAACAAGAAGATCACTTGAGCACAAGAGTTTGAGATTGCTGCGAGCTATAATGAAAAAGAATTTTTTTTTTTTGAGACAGTCTCACTTTGTCACCTCTGGTAGAGTGGCATCATAACTCACAGCAACCTCAGACTCTTGGGCTCAAGCAATTCTCTTGCTTCCGACTCCAAAGTAGCTGGAACTACAGGCACCCACTACAATGTCCGGCTATTTTTAGAGGTGGGTCTTGCTCTTGCTCAGGCTTTTTTGGAACCTGTGAGCTCAGGCAACCCACCCATCTCGGCCTCTCAGGGTGCTAGGATTACAGGTGTGAACCACTGCATGAAAAAGAATCTTATAAATAATATTGAATCAAGGCAAAAAGAGAGGGGCTATTCTCAGGAGAGTTTATTTATATAAGTGCATCAGAAAAAGGGGAGAATAAGAGTGTGGCCCCACCATTATCTCCCATAGCACATATTCTTACTATGTGATGTTGACTCTTCTCTGTTGGGAGGTAGGGTTTACGTCCCCCTCCTTTGAGTCTGGTGGACTGGTGACTACAGTGTAAGTGATGCTATGTGGCTCTGAGACTAACTCATAAGAGGCCATGCACTGCACCTGGTTTTCTTGAGATGCTCGCCTAGGAACCCAATCAACACTCGGTGAGGAGACAGCAGCCGCATGGGAAAAGTAACGTGCAGCTGTTTGGGACACCAACTGAGGTCCTTAGGGACTGCCGACTTCAATCCTCAGACCAAGGAGTGAACAAACCCAATTGCCAAGCCCCTCCAGCTGATGCCAAGGAGTACAGAGCTGAGCTGCGCCTACAGAGCCCTGCCCAGTCAGGAAGACTCTATGAGTAAAATAAATATTGCTATTATTTCAAGTGACTAAGTTTGGGGATGGTTTGTTATACGAAGAAACATTTGGCACACAGAGCCATGTGCCCACTGATGGTGAGAACGTTCTGAGTGGAGGCTCAGCAGTGGAAAGGTAGCAAGGCAGGTGTAAGCTTGGTCCATATTCAAAGAACAGCAAAGAAGCCAATGCCTTGGAGGGGAAGGAGAGAGGAGGAGAAGGGCAGAGAAGCAGGGGTCTCTGATTGCATCGAGTGATGTCGCCCTTATTCCAACTGTGTATTTTTCTCTGAATGAGGTGGACAGCCTAGGGAGGGATGTAAGCGAAGGTAATAAATTTGACATTTTTAAAGGTCATGTTGGTGGATGTGAGGTGAGTAGACAGAAGAGGTGGGGAACAAAAGTGGAACCAGGGAAAACAGGTAAGTGTTGGGTTTTGATAGTGTAGATGAGTGTGGATGGTGGCTTAGATGGTGGCAGAGGTGGCATGAGTGATCCTGATTGGGGCGTATCTAGGAAATACAGCAACAGGGTTTGATTGCAGAGTGGATTTGGCATGTTCATGGAAAAGAGGGATCAGGGATAGATACGAGGATTTGGCTGGAAGAATGGATTGTCATTTACTGAAATGATGAGGGCTGGGGGAGGAGCAGGTTTCAGGAGTAAGATCAGGGTTTGTCTGTGGGCACATGAAGCCTGAGATGCAATTAGACATCCCAGGGCACCCTAGTGCCTGGTGATGGAGAAAAGGAGGATGAATCAGCAAGGGAGAAGAACAGGCCAGGGAGTTAGGGGGAGAACCATGAACAAGTGTGTCCCAGAGGCCAAGCAGGAAGAGTGTTTCATGAAAGCAAAAGGGTCAACTGCTCACATGCTGCTGGCCTGCTGGACTAGGGGACTGAGGACTAAGATGATCCCTGAGTGTGGCAGCATGGAGGTGACCTTGACAGGAGCAGGTACAGTGCAGCAGTAGGGACGGAGACTGAACGGAGTGGGCTCCAGAGCAAACAGGACAAGAGAAACTGGATGGGGGAGAGGAAAGAGGGGCTGTGTTGGCTGAAAGAGGCAATAGAGTCAAGAGAAGTTAGTGCCTTTGTTTTCTTTTAAAAAATACGAGTTTGGTAGCTTAAGAAATATTTTTGACACGATGTCTATTGATGATGAGAATGAACTAAGAAAGGATGGCAACAGCAAGGATGTTCTTGTGTGCAAATGGGGCTGGGAGCAGGGTTCTGGGGAGGGCAGCTCAGAAGGGCAGCGGGGCCATCCATCCATGGCAACAAGTTGCGGCTAAAGACGCAGGTGGTATTGACCATCAATAGGTTAGATGACAGGAAGACGAGCGGTTTCCTCCTGAGTGTTCCTATGAGAGGCTGCAGGATCAAGAAGGAAACTGTCCTGCTGAAGACCCCCCAGCTGGTGAGACTCCATTATCCATCACATCTCAACTGGGTGAACACACTTCTCTCTCAAAATGCAGATAACTCTCGGGGACACTTACAGCACGCAGGTGGTTCACACTTTAGCATATGGTACTTTGGGAAGTGACAATGAGCTGCCCTTCCAAGTGACAATGAGCTGCCCTTCCAGAGTAAGTGCTGGTGGCAGGGTCATGAGAGCTCCTGGGGCCACCTTGTAAAGTCCGAGAGGATGGGGATGGGGAGAGAGGGACAGGAAGCTGTCCAAAGCCATCTTTCCCCTTTGATGTTTCATATTTTCCTCATGGTGACGCCAGTGCCTGAAACACCCGAGAATCATCAAAAGCTTGCTCATACTGCCTCCGGAGTGGCCAAGGCTTATCAAATGACACTCAGCTGTAAAGCCTTTCAACCACTTTCATCTATCAGAAAACATTCTTCATCACTACCCACAAGCAACTTCTCAGCAGAAGGTTGTTTGCTTGAACAGGGCCCTCTGATGCCATCTGCCCAGTTCCTAGCTGTCACTCTCTACTCTGTTCAGAGAGCCCGGCTATGCCCGGTGGTAGTCATGGCAACTACTCACCTTTCTGGCCCTGCCTGGACCAGGACCTTCCCTGGAGCTTTGTCCTCAGGGTGACCACTCTCAGGCCTCTCAATGACCTGCATGATGTTTCCCCTCTTGTCTAACATCCTCCCCATAAACTACCCTGGGTGGGCCCTGCACCGGTCTCCCACGCTGTGGCACATTCTGTATGATGGCAGTAACTCTCGCTGTCAAATCAAAGAGACCCAACCTGCTAAGCCCTTCCACAGCCAGAATCCATTTCCTACCTTTTTTCCTTGAGCATATCACATCCTTCCTTTCTGTCAAAGAAACCCTTTTACATGATTTTATCCACCTACCGACAGGTATTTACTACACAACCCGTGCCTACCATATCCAACCAGCTCCTGCTCTTTCCTGGGAGATAAACTAGATGCCCACCAGTCATCGTCTTACCCTGGCAGAGCGTATGGACACAGACTAGACTCACACACACATTTGAGTCCTCTGGACTGAACTCTAAGTACTATATTTGCTCACAGAAGAGAAACCAATGTGGCTTTTATATAGGAGAAGAACTAGAGCTGGTGACCGCATAGAAACAACACCCACTGCGGGCCAGCATCTCAGTTCTCAGTTCTCAGGTGTCTTACATCCTTGTGAGAGGTGAGCCCCTGCCAGATGCAGCAGGCCAGGTCGGCTGGATTCAGGAAGTCTCTGAATATCTTCTTCCCAGAGGGGCAGTATGTTCCCACCGACCACTTCTGCCTCCTGTCCTTTTTCTCTCCCAACTCTCTCTTTCTTCTAGCTTAGAAACACAATCTCTGAGTTCTATTCCTATATCTATACCACTCTACACACACTGTCCAACTCCTCGTGGTAATTTCAGAACCTAGCATAGCATAGAGTTTAAACACACAGGACCAGACTCAGCGCCTGTAGCTCAAGTGACTACAGCCAGCCACATACACCAGAGCTGGGGGGTTCGAATCCAGCCTGGGCCTGCCAAACAACAATGGCAACTACATAGCGTTGTGGCAGGTGCCTGTAGTCCCAGCTACTTGGGGGGCTGAGGCAAGAGAATAGCTTAAGCCCAGGAGTTGGAGGTTGCTGTGAGCTATGATGCCGAGGCACTCTACCCAGGATGACAGCTTGAGGCTCTGTCTCCAAAAAAATAAAAAAAAAATGCACGGGACCAGAAGCCAGAGTGCCTTAGTTGGAATTCCAGTTTCTTTATTTGCTGAATGTATAACCTTCAGCAGTTTACTTAAGATCCCTGTGCCAGAATCCTCACTTGAAAAATGAGTTGTGTGAGGACTGAGGCACATGCAATGCCTCCTTTGTGTAGAATGGCTTCTAACTCATAATCGGTGCCTAGGAAATAGCAGTTACTACCGTAATGTTTCTCACGTTGAACCACTTCTGCTTCCTCACCTCACAGTCTGTTGTTGCTGTACACCCTTTATAGAGGGTGACACCATCCACCATCACCATGGGTGAGCTGTCAAAAGGGAATAATAATTGATAATGATTGTAACTAAAAACCAGGATCAGTTTTAGAGATTGTAACAGTGAATTAAAATCTATTTTACAGTCAAAGATTTGTGAGGAAAGAAATATAAATCAGTGGATGAGAAGGAACTCACAAGAAAGGAAAAAAAATAACCTTGAACAAATGTAGAGCACTGTTTAGAAGTTATGTGTAAACCCGAGAAGCATCTTAGAAGGTTCACACTGTGCCCAGAGGGACACTTACGTGTTCCGTAATCCTAGATGAGAAGTTAGCCCGTGTTTAGGATCTTCGTGCCAACAGCCATTTGGGAATCCTCCATAGCCAACCTAAATTCTCACTGATGATTCGGTCAGTTTCCTCTGTTCTGATATTGCTGGCAATGAGGACATCTGACTGGACTTTTTTTTTTTGGACAGGGTCTTGCTCTGTTGCCTGGGCTAGAGTGTAGTGGCATCGTCATAGCTCATGGCTACCTCGAATTCCTGAGCTCAAGCCATCCTCCTGCTTCAGCCTCCAGAGTAGCTGGGGCTACAGGCACAACCATGCATGGCTAATTTTCCTATTTTTCTATTTTTGTAGAGAGGGAGTCTCCTTGTTGCTCAGCCTGGTCTCAAACTCCTGCTCTCAAGTGATCCTCCCACCTCCACTTAGACTGCTAGGATTACAGGAGTAATTATTATTCCTAATAATTCCCTATTATGTACTGAGAAGCTTCTGAGGTTTGTCATCCCCAGCTTTCTCCCCTCCCTCTGGAGTAAAGCCGGTTCCTTTCACTTCTTTCCATAGGCTTTGCGTTTATTAGCCTGCAGCCCTCACCCTCACTTCTATAGGATCTTTGCATCCCTGCCCAGGGGATGGAATGGAGCTCAGGTGGGACATTTACTCTGGGAGTAAAAAGCTGGGAAGTGGAGAGGTTCACTTCTAGAGCCTTCCTGCTACTCCCTTTTCTCCTTCCCGGTAAATGTTGGCATTAGATGTCACCTTTCCACCTGCCCAAAGGCCACCCTCCTCCTAATACACAGGTCTCCCAGCCTGTTGATTCCTTTGGCCTGTGCCCCCTCATGCTCCAGAAGTTTCCTTTCTTCCCTCCTCGCTCCTACTCTTTCTTCGCAAGGCTCTCAGAAGAGCATCCATCTGATAAGCTGCCTTACAGTATGGTACTGCCCATACCTAATGATGTACTGACACATGCGCGGAGGTATCCAGGCAGCACAAGTGGGAAGAGCAAGTGCTTTTACCCACAAGGAAGGAATCATAAAACCTTCCAGTTTTCAAAAGAAGATGTTTGAGCACATGCATTGTCTTGAAGAAAATCTTCTAATCTCCCAAACAGAGTTGATAACTCTGTCCTTTGTGTCACCTGCCTCCTAGAGCTTCTTTCTCATGAAATTTTATTACACAAGATGGCAGAGGCCAAGAGCACAAACGCTGGAGCCACACTGTCCAGGATGGCATCCTCCTTATAACATTGCATGACTGCGGTAACCTTGGGCAATGGAATTAACTTCTCTGTGCCTCACCTTCCCCAACCACAGAACAAATGTCATCATATTATCTAACTCTGGGTTGTGAGAAGGTTAATGACTTAATATCCTTCATCCTGGCACATAAGCAGAACACTACCTACAGACTGCCATGTCTTTCTCCCCTGCTGTAGTTCTCTTCATCTTCATATCCCCAGGGCTCAGGAAGTGCCCAACACGTAAGAGGTCTCAAACAGGGCTCTTGGACAGCAGATGAATGAGTTACAGAGAATTTAAGCTTAAAGGATGGGTAGAGGTTATAATCAGAGAAACTGGGTGGAAGAACTTCTCCCATGGATTACTAGAAATTGATCAAAAATAAAATAAAGGACCGAAGGAGCCTGGGAGAGGGGAAACGGAGTCTGTAAGGTGCCCCAGATGGAAACTGGAGGTCGTTTAACCTCAGTAAAGGGGTCAGGTGTGGAGGCCCCGCTTAAGGTCTCGATGATTGCTTATAAATAATTAAGATTTGTTAAGAAGAAAATAAACTGTCTCTTGAGAGCTAAACCGAAAGTAATATATCCAAGGAGGATAATGAAATGCTTGATAGAACTGGCTGCGTGAGGTGGACACAGCACATTATGGGAGCCCTTGGGAAACTGGCAGTAATGCCTCCACTTCGGAAAATCCATTTGCTCAGAGAAACCACATTCTTAGTTAGGGAGGAGATGCTGGAGGCCAGAAGGGACCCAGCCGCCCTGGCCTAGGAACCATGCTCTGGTGTGAAGAAGTGACAGTCCCTAGGGAGGAGGCTTTCACACATGCAGGCCAGTTTGTCCTGCTTCCTTAGGCTGGATGGGCCCTGTAGGTTCTCAAACTGGTAACTGGGGCAGAAGAGATGGAGAGGCAGAGAGGGCTGTGTTTTAGGACTCAATAAATGTCTGTTGAACAGTTTGTTCAAAGTGGATCTTTAGGAATCTAGATCAAATAAATTAATTTCTCCTTAAGACCTAGTTTGCAGCAAGGCCCTGGAAAATTCTCAGAGGTATACCTCTGCCCCACCCTCTCTGGAAACCCATTGGAACTCCCCTCCTCCCCCAAGCCCTTACTGCTGGCTGGCTTTTCTGAAGTGCTGCAGGTGGCCTGTGTCCCAGGCACACGTGATTCTCCCATAGCGCAGGCGCCTCACCAGATCCCTTCACCAGGTCTGAGTCTCTGGCCCCTCCTCTACGCCTCCATCTCCAAGGTGTCTGCGCCCAGAGCCCCGTGCTAGTAAGACGTTGTTAACTGAGTGATTCCTGGCCCAATCTCTGCCCAGGAAACAGTCAGAGGTCACTGTCAGCCAGCATCCTAATGGAGCCTAATTAAGTGTTAAAGAACAAGTGATAAGGAGAGGAACAAGAGGCTGAATTAAAACCAGGTAAAGAGATCTTAACGGATAAGCTTGTTAAGGGAGTAGGACTTAACGTGCCCCCCCATTCAGTTTACTGTGTTGAACTGTGTATATAAGTGAATAAAGCAGGATGCAAAACCGTATATACAACAGGACCCCAATACCCCATAATCAGAGAGAGCAAATTCTAGAAGGAATAGACCAAAAACACAGTAACAATAACAGTTATCTGTGGCTTCTGGGATCACTAAGCAATGGGGTTTCTTCTTTGCCTGCTTTTGTTTTCCAAATGTTCACAACAAACACACAGAACTTGGGTCACTATAAAGCAAGAGGCGAGGAAGTGGAGACAAGGAGGGCCACCTACTTTGTTAGGCACTCGCCTGGCTCAAGAAGACAAGAAAGCTGAAACCAGAGGGGTACAAAGGATCTAGAGTGTGTTTCTTTAGTCCCCTGTGGGATCCAAGCCGGAGAGACCGGGGCCAGTTTGTGGGCTACAGAGAAGGTGCTCCCAGAAAGGAAGAGGCTGAAAGCGGAGAAGCGGCCAGGTGGCAGACCTCAGGCTGGGAGAGGCAGGAGAGGAGGGGCGGGCCGGGACACAGGTGCAGGACTAGCTTGCTCACCGCAAGTGTCACCTGCTCCCTGGGTGCAGCTGGAGATAAATGGGGCGGGGACAGTGGTGGGGCAGCGCCATCTAGCGCACCCAGGCCCATTTAATGTTTCTCCCCGGGTGAACTACGTGAAAGTCCTAACCCGGAGTGTCTGCCGGTCGCCATGCTCTGCCCTTCCCTGGTGTTTATGGCATCCCTGACTCACCAGAGCAGAAAATGAGGAAAGAGCTCAAAGGTCACTGGATAGCAGAGCAGAAGAAAGCCCCTCAGGAAGGAGGCGGGTTCCAACGGTGGCTGTTGGTGCCCTGGGCAGAGAGGGCTGCTCCAGGGGCGGGCAGTCTGCAACAGAGCCCGGCAGAGAACGCAGAGAGAAGATAGGGACAAAACCCCAGTGCTGCCAAGATGGGGTGGTTTCTGGAGCAACTAAACTTCCCTTCCCTTGAGGAATCAGCTGAAGGTGGCAATACTGAAACCCCCAGCTCTGAGAGAAGGCACTGGAGCTCGGGAAAATGCAGGGGAGGGGCGGTCTGGGAGGGAGGCAGACACGTCAGGGACTCTCCCTAGCACCTGCAGGAGAAATCCATTTTCCTAGTCCCTCTTATCCACTGAGCCCCAGAAGGGGATACGAGACAAGCCTATTCTGAGAGCAGTGAGTGAGATGAGGGAAGCAGAGGTTGGGGAAGGGGTGAGGACGAGCGGAGGGAGGGTATTTGGCGGGATCTCACCTATTGTACACAATGCAAGGGTACATTTCAAAACGACTAAGAATGTGTTATAAATGCCTTACAAAAGTAAGTGAGGTGATGGTTATGTTAATTAGTTTGATTTAAGCATTTCACATTGTATACCAAATCATCATATTGTATCCCATAAATGTATACAGTTATGATTTAATAAAAATTAAGTAAAAATAGAAAGTGGAGTTTGGAAGGAAGTAGGGACAGCTTTGAGAAAGGAAAGCAGGAAAGGTGAGGTAGGAGGTGGTAAAGACTGTGGCCTTGGGGGTTCAGAAGGGTCAAAGACTTGTCACTGTCATCCACCCAGCAAACGCCATCCTGGCACGGGTGGCCCAGGCACTGTGCTGGGCTCTGGGAGTACATGGCTGGCAGAGCCAGACGCAGTTCCTGCTCTTGGTGGGGGTCTGCCAGTAATAAATAAATAATCATGGAAATGAATGTAAAACGGCCATGGTAATAAGTGTTACACATTTGACCAGAGGATTTGGGGATGGGGAGAGGTTGTCCAGAGGAAGGGCCTTTTGAGCTGAGATTGGAGGTTGTGCAGGAGTGAACCCTGAGAAAATGGGAGAAGAGGTAGGGTGGAGGAGAGAAGAGCAATGTGCAGAGGTTGGGGAAGGTAGGGCATGTTCCCGAAACGTAAACAAGCCACTGTGTAGGAATGGGGCCTAGAGTGTGGTTGCCCGGGAGTGAGGGTGGGGAGGTGATTCCACTGAAGGTGAATCCGCTGCCATTCCAAATAACCTAAAGGCCAAGTAAAAACAGCACCCTTGTTGCATCAGGGTAGTTTAGAACAACTCTTGCTTTCTACTCTTTTTCAGCCTAATTGCCTACCTCTGCACCCCCCCCCCCATCTTCCTTCAGTCAACTTTGGAGCCACCCCACAGCCAGTGCAGGCAGGAATGTGGGCTGGGCCCAGGCCTCATAGGCCATGACAACGATATGAATCTTTATCCTCATAGTAATGGATATTGAAGGGCTTTAAGCAGAGGCAGTGACATGATCATGATTTTATTAAAAGATCATTCTGGGTCCAGAATGGAGGATAGATAGAAGAGGCAGGCAGGCTCCCAGGACAAGATAGGAGGCTAGGACCATAGGTTATGAGAAGCAGCTTAGATCAGGGAGGTGGCAGAGCAAATAGAGAAAAATGAACAGATTCAAGAGATGCTGGAGAGTGCAATCATCAGGCATAGTGATGACTGGAATTTGTAGGTAAAGGGAGAAAGAGATCAAGCATAGTGTGACAGTTTTAAAACATGGTCCCAAAACTCTTTGAAACTCTTCTCATCAAAAATTGGGGTTCGTGTGCCCTCCCTTGAATTGAGTTCTGTGATTGCTTGCCCAACAACAGAATATGGTGGAAGTGATGCTGGGTCAGGGTCTGGGCCTAGGCCTTAAGAAACCAACAGCTTTAACTCCTTGTCTTTTCAACGTTTTCTCTTAGAATCCAGGTGCCATGCTGTGAGGAAGCTCAAACTCATCTGTGGAGAGGCACAGTGAGGAGAGCCAGAGTCAGCACCAACTTGCTAGCCAGTGAGTGCACCATCTCAGAAATGGGTCTTCTACCCCAGTTAAGCCACCCCAGCCAAAACTGCACAGAGCAAAGACAAGCTGTCCCCACTAAGTCTCATCCAAACTGAATATTTGCAAGCAAAATAAATGATTAGTGTTGCTTTAAGTCACTGAATGTTGGGGTGATTTATTACATAGCAACAGATAAGGTAACAGACGACTGCTAGGTTACTGACTTTCATTCCTGGATGGAGGGATGGTTTTCATTTATTGAAAGAGATCACTGGGAACAAAGGCTTGGGGACAAAGAACAGGAGTTTGTTTTTCAGCTTGTGAGTTTGTAGTGTTTTGAGATATCTAAGTTGAGAAGTCATGTGGACCTTTGGACTTGTAGAACTATAGCTCAGAAGAGAGGTCAGCTTGAAGACAGAAATTTGTGAGTCATCTGTGAATGGGCAGCCACTAAACGTCTGGATGTAGACGTGGATGTAGAGTGACAATGGAAGGGACTCTAGTACTGAGTGTGGGGTGCTCTGACACTTCAGGGCAGAGGACGATGAGGCTGCAAAGGAAGCATGAAAAGACCGAGGCCAGTGATGTAGGAGGAGAGGGGAAGATGTGTCATGGGAACCAATGGGAACCAATGGGAATGGGGTGGTTCAGGTAGGAGGGAGAGTTGAACAGGGTCAAATGCTGTTAGGGGAACACGCCCATGCTGGGCCAGACACACCTTCCCCTGGCCTCCTGGTGACCAGCATGGCAATAAGCAGTGTGGCTGGGTTACAAGAAGCCCTGGGATAGCACTCTGAAGGGCAAAAGGCAAGATGAGGATCACACCCGTGCCCATGAACCAATTTTCCCCTAGGGCCTTACTTCTCAAACTGTGGTCCCTGGACCAGAAGCATCATCTGGAGGGGTCCTTGGAAATGCAGAATCTCAGGCTTTATTCTGGAACTACTGTGGCAGTCTGCCTTTTAATGAGAGCCCCAGATGAGTTGTATGAGCACTAAAATGTGCGAATCCATGCAGTTGGGCCCCTGAGTTGAGGTACCAAACCAGGGTTTGGACAGTAATGCAGGGAGGCAGCCAGATAATGGAAACTGAGTTGAAAGCCAAGTACAGAGTGTCAGAGGTAACTATTCATTAAATCTACTTTTCCTGGCTCAGCACTTGTAGCTCAGTGGCTAGGGAGCCAGCCACATACACCAGAGCTGGTGGGTTCGAACACAGCCCGTGCCTGCTAAACAACAATGACAACTACAACAACAACAAAAAATAGCTGGGCATTGTGGCAGACGCCTGTAGTCCCAGCTACTTGGGAGGTTGAGACAAAAGCATCATTTAAACCCCAGAGTTTGAGGTTGCTGTGAGCTGTGATGCCCCACAGCACTCTACCCAGGGAGACATAATGAGACTCTGTCTCAAAAAACAATACAAAAACAAAAAACCACTTTTCCTCAACCTTCCATTTGTTACTCTAAACATAGGCTGCACATCACAGCCCCCTAGGGAAAAATCAGAGGGAAGCCCAGACCCTGCTCTTCCACATTCTGATCCAGAAGGTAGGGGGAGCCAGGACATCTGTATTTTTCACTCCCCATGTGATTCTGACGGGAATCAGGGTTAATAGCCACTGCCCTAAACTATCACTCCTTCTCTTTTGAACATGTGTCCATCTTAGACTGACCATTCATTTCTTTTCCCTTTGAGGCTGGGACTCTGACAGCACTGAGGGGCATGGGCTAATCTAAGGGGCATGGGCTCTTCCTGTGAGCACAGCCTTTGGACTGGTGCTCAGGTGATGCCTATGCCCCAGCTGGGAGCCAGGCCTTGGGGATTAGAGTGGCATAGCAGATGGAGGGCAGGCTGCCATCTTGCAGCTGCACTTGTGGGCTGCCACCACCCAGGCTCTGGCCCAAACACCACACTCTTGGGGTCCACATTTTCAGCATATGTGCACATCCGAGGCTGAGCCTCTGAAACCACACAGGCTTGGCTAACCACCACACAGAACTTAGACACGTAACTGCCACTCTGATAAGGCAGACCCCAGCAAGCAACCCAAGCCAGGTGACCAACAGGAACATAACACTTCAGGTGAGTACAGGGAAACCACGTGTAGGAAAAATTCCGCTGGGGATTATGGATCTATCAAAAATGCCAGGGGAAGATTCTAAAATGGCATGCATTATCAGCCTCCAAAAGCCAGCAACTTGGAAACTTAGTTCCCATTGAAAATTTACCATGGATCAAACATCCATGGATTGATTGAAACTTTTATATATGAGGGAAGAAAAAAATCTTTTTTCTATCTGGTAAGATATTTTGAAATGATGGAATCCTTTATTTTTGTGTATGCCAGTATTTTCCTAAGTTTTTCTAATTTTATTTAGAAAAACAAGGAAGTTTCCTCTAGTTCTAAAAAGGAGGGGTGTGCGTATATGCACGCAGGTGTGTGTACATGCATGCATGTGTGTGCGTGTGTGTGTGTGTGTGTGTATGTTAATTGGGTCTTCAGAGATTTCAGTGGCTCTGGGAAGAGCTGTTTTGTGACTTTTTCCCCTGGAGATTTTCTGGGGTGTTCCTCTTTATGCTTCTCATTTCATATGCCTATGCCTTTCAGTACATCAAGTCTTTCCTGAAGTCTGGTGTCTGAAAAAATCCCCAGAGTGGAAGAGCCTTGATATTGGCAGTCTTTAGGAGAGGCCTGGTACATAGTGACATCTTTGGTGATAATTTAGAGCCCAACCACAATGACCTCTGACTCCCTTTTTCTTGGCACACATTTGTAGGATCAGAACTCACAGATGATCAGTCACCGACATCTAGTTAATTTCCTATAACTTAAACTTGCCCAGACTAGTAACAACGGTACTGGTTACAGGCCTTTAGTGAGTGCTTATTACATGCCAGGCACTGTTCTACGATCTTTACTTGTAAAGACTCATTGAATACCCATAATAACCCCATGAGAGGTACAATGTGGATTTTCCAAGTTACAAACCACACTCTCCATGTCACAGAGCAGGACAGTGAGGTTTGGCAAGGACCGGTGATTTGACCACACTGTAGTCAGTTAAGGAAGAGGCGCGGACTGGCCCTTCTCCAGCACCCCGGATGGTGGGCGGGAGCAGCTCCCATGCAAGGAGGTATGTTTTGTCATCGACGCTGCTAAGAATTGTCAGCACATGGTGGTAATAAAAAGTGGACCAACTTTGAGTCAGTTTTATGATTATTATTATTTTTTTTTTTTTGAGACAGAGCCTCAAGCTTTCCCCCTGGGTAGAGTGCCATGGCATTACAGCTCACAGCAACCTCCAACTCCTGGGCTCAAGCGAGTCTCCTGCCTCCGCCTCCCAAGCAGCTGGGACCACAGGCGCCCACCACAACGCCCGGCTATTTTTTTTTGGTTGCAGCCGTCATTGTTGTTCGGCGGGTCCGGGCTGGGGATCCGAACCCGCCACCTTAGGTGTACGTGGCTGGCGCCTTAGCCGGTTGAGCTATAGGCGCCGAGCCTTTATGATTATTTTTAAATTGTGTGGTGCATGACTCATGTTTGTGTACCTTCCAAGTGACTCGATGTAATATCTTCTGCTTCCCCAAAGTCCCACCGAGTCCTGGGACCTGTTCTTATCAACCCAGTGTTTCCCTGCTCAGGTATCAGCAGAATCTATTTCTGGGCAAGGTCAGATGGGGAAAAGAAGGAGAGTATAGGCTAGTAGGTCCTTTGAAATCTAGCTCAGGCTCCTCCTCCTCCAGGAAGCCTTCCCTGATGTCCCCGCTCCTGGCTGGGCCTCCCTTATGCAAAGGAGGTCGAGGTGTCCTCTCCTTTGGCAAGGTGGGGAGGGCTGCCTGGTTGTTTCCAGGTTTGATCTTTGAAGACCTTTATCTGCACCTGCAGGTGTTCATGGCCATTTCATCACTTGGCAAATTCTGTCCATGCACCTAGAGCTGGGCACCAATTCTGGCTTCTGCTGCCCCACTGCTCCAGCTCCTTCCCCATCATGTATGATATATCGGACCAGAAAAGGTAGTAAGCACATGATCCTGGGCTGGGAAGACTGAGAGGGCGGAGGGAAGGGGTGGGGGCAGAAGACACACTTTGTCAGTGAAAACATGCCCAAGAACTGGTTCTGCTGGGTGAGTTCACCCAGGGGTCACCTGCCTTCTTAAAGGGTGAAGCAGAATGTCTTGCTCCAGGCTACCCAGAGTTAAGGCCACTTTTCATTCTAAGATGAGTGATTGTCTTGTTTTGAGGCTTTTTCCTAAGCTAGAATTACTTCTTTTTATTCATGCATGGGTTGCAGCTAGACTACAAATGTAGAGCTATGCACTGGGGGGAAGAGGAGGTGAAGGGCATGGAGAAGGGTCTGGGCCAGTAGGAGACCAGAGAATCACTGGGCTAGCCAGGGGAGAATGGCCATTTCCTCTCAGCCTCCCTGCCCTGGACCTTGAAGCTTCCTCCCTGTCTGGAGCTGTTGGCCGAGACAGGTTCACTCAAGACTGATCCATTCCACGATACAGAGAAGATTAGCATGGCCCCTGCGCAAGGATGACACGCAAATTCGTGAAGCGTTCCATATTTAAAAAAAAAAAAAAAAAAGACTGATCCATTCCAACCTCCTCACTTCTGTGGTGCCTGCACAAACTATGTGCTCAGTAAAGAACTGTTAGGATAAAGGAACAAACCAACCAGGCCGTCTAAGCTGAAGTCAGGTGGACTTTCCGGCAGAGCCTGAGGCAACCTGAGCTAATGCTCTTTTCTGGGTCTGCCTCTAAACCATGGACCCAGCCTTCTCTGGCACCAGGTTGCACTCTGCCCGAGGGCTCCAGGGTCAGGCTTTGAGAGATGAGGATGGAAAGGGAGCCTGGGGGCCTCTGAGAACCTCTATGAGCTATAGGCCAGGTGGTCCTGGGCTGCCTATTTTGCTGAAAAGTGGGGACTGCTCCCTTAGACTTGGGGCTCCTGAGTTTCCTGGGGTAGCTCTTCACCTCCTCCTCATTCTTGTCAGATCCTGGAAGCCCATACCAAAGACTGAATTGCAAACTGATGGCCAAACACTCGGAACTAAAGGCACTCCTAAAATTTCTCCATCCCCTCATTTCTCAATTTCCCTCTCTTCATTCTATTTTCTTCCCAGACCCAGACACCCTAATGCAAGACTCCCACCCCAACCCTTAGGTCCCCATGCAACTTCTTTGCCATTAAGCCCTTGATTCAGCCATGTGTTCATGAATGTCTGATTTCTGGTACTTTGGAGAATTTCCCTTTCCAAAGTACCAGAAGGGCTGAGGAGCTTTGCCTTTGGTAAAGACCTCTCTAGGTTGTTGTTTTTTGAAGGGTTTGAGTCTTTTCTTGCTTGGTGAATGATATTGGATAAGTTGTATAAACTCTCTACCTCCGTTTCCCTGTATGTGATACAGATGTTAACACTCTTACTCTGGGTTTTTTTTTTTTTTTTGAGACGGAGCCTCAAGCTATCCCCCTGGGTAGAGTGCCATGGCTTCACTGCTCACAGCAACCTCCAACTCCTGGGCTCAAGTGAGTCTCCTGCCTCTGCCTCCCAAGTAGCTGGGACCACAGGCGCCTGCCACAATGCCCGGCTATTTTTTGGTTGCAGCCATCATTGTTGTTTGGCGGGCCCGGGCTAGATTCAAACCCGCCACCTTAGGTGTATGTGACTGGCGCCTTAGCCGCTTGAGCCACAGGTGCCGAGCCTCTTACTCTGGTTTTAAGGTCACAGTTAAAATCTTAGATAGTGACTGTATCTAGATCCACACATCCTGGGTATTCTGGGATAAGCCTGAATTCAAATACTTTGTTGCCATCATCAGATTTTGTGCCTGATCCTGTAATCTGATTTGAGAGAAGAAAATATGTCTTGAGAGCACTTTGAATTCTTCATTCCAGCTGGAATTTTGTCTGCTAGTATGCAAATATAAACTATTCAGGTTCTGGGGACTGGACAGAATATGTAATTCAGAATATGACAGTGTTGCTGGAGCCCTTCCTAGGGAGGCCCTCTGTCCCCATGTCTCACCCACCCTGGGTACTGGACCGGAAAGGGGCTTACTCACCTGTACAGAATGTCCACAGCACAGGCCACATCTTCTCCACCATGATCTTGCTTCTCCTCGGCCTCAAACCCAGCCTAGCACCAGCATACACCAAACAGGTCTGGGCTGACGGGTTAAAGCCACAGTAGCCTCTAGCCTTGCCAAACCTGAGATCTCCACAGTTCTTCCTCTTCGCACTCACCTCTGCCCAGCCTGGCCCATATGCCCTGCCCCTCAGCTGGACTGGCAGGTGAGCTTACCTGTGGGATGGCCTCTCACTCCACCTACTCCACGAAGGTCCTGAAGGGAGCCTGCCCTACTTCCCCCCTGAACCAGAAACCTCTCCTGCCTCTCCCCACCTAGCAGAGGTACAAAGTCCTGAGCTTCTCACAAAGGTGTGGTCCTCTCTTCTAACTGACAGGAAATTGTCACCCCATAATAAAAAGGGAAAAGCTTTCAGCGGTGGGGGTTCCAAGCTAGTAAAAGAAGGGTGTGGCCCACCTTTAGCGAAACACTTTTAAGACACAATACGTTCTGTTTCTCTACTTCTCTTCTCTTCTGCAGTGCCCACCCAACTGCACACTAGAGATAACCGTCATGAATAAGATGGGAAGTCCCTACTCTCAGAGTTTACAATCTGGCTGGGAAGGTGTAGCAAGGTCACAAGGAAATGAAGATCATCTTAGAGATAGTGTGGCCAACTTGTCTCTGCTCTGGGGTTGTCTCAGTTTCAAACCACAAGGACCTCCCCTCAGGCCCAAGCAGACAGAGACGCTGGTCACCCTACCTAAAGAAGATACTTCAGAGAACACAATTCTCCAGGAGCAGCCCCTGTGAATTGTTTCGTCCATAGATATTCCGTGTACGTGATAAAATATGCACAAATGAGAGTGTATGCCGTGCACGCTGTTCTGCAGTGACATTTGGCATGGACTTTTATTTTTCACTCAAAGTATCTTGAAGAATTTTCCGTAACAGTACACACAGCACCACCACCATCTATTAAATGGATAATAATATGTGAGTGACATAATTTGTTTAACCAAACTCTACTTTTATGATGTTTTGCCTCATCTTTGGCAATTATGCAAAGAGTTGCAAACAGTATTTATTACTCATATTTTATTTCACACATGTTGCCATCCTAACATGGAGGGTAAATTCTTTCTGAAATGGCTCGGTCAGAGGAGAGGGATATTTATCATTTTTATAGATTTTGCCAAACTGCCCTCCATAAGGACTTTACCAGCCTGCACTCTTATCAGCAGCATATGAGAATGCTTATCTCCCTACAAATACACTGATACATTTATCAAACATTGGTAACACAATTATCAAACTTTTTGCTTTTTGCCAATCCTAGTGAAAATGATAGCCCACATGTATATAATTTACTTTAAAAAATTATCAATTACATTGAACACTTTTTACATAGTTATACATTACTTATATTTCTTTTTTTGAGATTAGTTGTTCATTTGCCCATATTTTTATTGAGCTGCGGGTCTTATCTTGTTGATTTCTAACAGCTCTTTTTATATTAGGAAAACTAACTTTCAGATATGATAAGTATTGCAGATAATTTCCTCACTGTTTCCTCATACTGTGGATTCAGAATTTCTTACATAAATAATCTTATCAACTTTTGACTGACATAAGAAAGTTTCTGTTTTCTGTTTATTACATTTTACTTGGATACCTTACTGAATTCTCTTATTAGATCTAATAATTTTCCAGCCCAGCCCAGTTTTATACTATTGCCAAATTAGTCTTTCTAACACACAGTCCTGATGATGCCATTTGTCTGCTCAGGTCCCATCAATGACTCTGCAGAACCTAACAGATGAAATCTAGCTCCTTAAATTGATCTGTAAGGTATTCTACCATCTGTTCTCAAACTCAGCCTACCTTCCCAAAATTGTCTTTCAGAATGTGTTACTTATGCTCTGACCAGAACTCATATTTTCCTATCCCCAAACTTTTCCATGCCATGCCCTCTGTAATTCCTTTCCCCTGCTACATGTGCTATTAGGATCTACCACGTCCTCTAAAAGCCTGCTCAAATATCACCATTTCTTTCATGAAGGCTTTCCCTCTGCCTCCTTTGAACTCACACTGCACTCTGGTTCTCTTTTAGGACACTAACTACATTCTGTCTTATGCTCGAGTTATTTTGGGTCTGTGTCTCATTCCTCCTAATAAACTGTGAGTTCATTCATTCAGCCAGTTTCTAATGATACTATGTGCCAGGCATTGTTCCACCCAGCCAGGAAGAAGGCTGACTTTAAGCTATATGCCTTACAAGCTTTGGTCAGGTACAATGCCTGTGGCAAACTAAATAATCAGGAAATATGTGTAGTTTGCTATAAATGGATGTATGGATAACTGGGTGAAGGAGTGATTATAGAATGTGCAGCATAAGAGGTGTAGTCCATTGGGTTGTTGGGCCTACTTGAGCACAGAGATGGTGGTGGGGGTATAATAGAGTAGGGTGGGTTGTGAGCTCACTTAAAATTTATGAAGTTCACAACATTCTTATATCACCCAAGGTTGCCAATTGACCATCATCATGGGGTATTAGTGTTGGCGAGGAAATGTGGGGTGAGCAGAACTGCCCAGAACTGTCCAGAGACACTATTAAATTAAATATTCCTATATCGTACTGGTCACCAGCAATGACCACCCTAATCGTACATGGTTCTCTCCCAAGACCCATCTCCCATTCTATAAATCAGCTATTTTTTTCTAGGCCTCTCTAAGGGGACATGAGGCTGAGATAAGTTTGTTTATTCTTCTAGACCCTCAGATTTAGATTGTCTTCTGAAAGGAGTTTGAAGGCTGCCCAGGCAGCAGGGTATGGAGAGGAAGCCCACAGAAAGCCTTTTTTTTAGGCCTCTCCACTACAAAGCTGAACCTCCTCTAATCCTGCTGCTCCAGGTCCTTTTCGGGACAATCAGCCAGAAGGGAAAGAGTTAAGTGAGGCCTGCTTCAGCCTGGGTCCTGAGCCCCGCATTCCTTTCTCTCAGAGATCTGCCAGCCAGTGGGGCCAGAGACTAAATTTAGAGGATGGCTAAGGTTTCCTGTTAACAGCTGTCCTACCCCTCAGAGAAGAAGCACTTGAGAGAGGAGGTTGGTCCTTCTCTCCCAGCCTGGAGCTTTTGGCCATTTCGTCTGGGTCTCTCAGCACTTGGTGTGGACACACGGGCAGGTCCAAGGTGAGTGTGCTTCTTCCCTCACCTGTCCTGGTGAGCCTGGGAATGATAGTCACAGGGAGCAGTGGCTCTGGCCTAAGTGCCAGGGCCCTGCCATAATGTGTGAGACCAGCTGCTGGGGGATTTCATGTCCCTTAATAGACTGTGGCTCAGTGCCTGAGCCAAAGGCCCCGACTCCTGTGGCCTTGGTTAGAGGAGCTGAGGAAGGCAGCTGCGCCTCCCCCAGCAGAGACAAAGGGGTACGTGTGAGAGCAGGGTGTGTGTGTGCTGCTTGGTGTCCTGTTAACAGTAGCTGGGCCAGCTGGGTTTTCCTTGGGCATTGGCATCTGGTGACCTTCCCATTCCTAGTTCCACTGAGAGACATCACTGACAATGTCCCACCACCACCACCAAAAACCCTCTCTAGAACCTGATTCTTTAACTGCCTTTTTCTTACCAAACTTATAGAGGCTGGCAAGGTGTCATGGCGACCGGTGGAGACCCAGAGGAGGAGCAGGTAGTCCCAGGGGAGGAGGATGAAGCCAACATCAGGGCTGTGCAGGCCCACTACCTCCGGAGCCCTTCCCCCAGCCAGTAAGTGGGAGCCAATCTCCACACCCCTGCAGCCAGGGTGGGGCAAGGGCTGGGAGCAGGATAAGCCACAAGCCCTGGGGCTCCGCAGCCACCACCTAAGTCCACTCAACAAATGTAACTGAGTGCTTTTATGTGTCATACTTTCTGGAAGTGGCGAACATGTGCACAGACTATGATGTGCCATGGTGAGGGCTAGAGATTAGCATGTCTAGGGTCCTGTGTGTGGTGGGCCAGGGAAAGGAACAACTGGACTTGGAAGGGTCATAGGAGGCTTCCTGGAGGAGGTGTTGCTGGAGCTGAACCTCGAGGGATGAGGAGGAGTTTGGCAGATGGCACCTGAAGGGTAGTGCTTAATTTACCAGGGTTGGGACTGGATATGGGGACCATAGGGTACAGATGACAGTAGAAGGGATGGGAAGAGGAAGAGGCTCATAGAATAGTTCCTAGTACTAAAATAATTTTTTATCCCTGATCAAGCTGTGTCTTTCAAACTGGGAGAGATGTGCATGCCTGGGGCAAGTGTCAGGGTGCCGAGAGATGGGTAAACATGATACCTCTTCCTGGGTAGACCTTTCATTGTATGACAAGTAATTTAAAACTTTCCTTCTTCGGCTCGGCGCCTATAGCTCAACCGGCTAAGGCGCCAGCCACGTACACCTAAGGTGGCGGGTTCGAATCCCCAGCCCGG
>NW_003852411.1:24924712-24928136 GCF_000181295.1 Otolemur garnettii | reverse complement strand
GTCTCCTGCCTCTGCCTCCCAAGTAGCTGGGACTACAGGCACCCGCCACAACGCCTGGCCATTTTTTGGTTGCAGCCATCATTGTTGTTTGGCAGGTCCGGGCTGGGGATTCGAACCCGCCACCTTAGGTGTATGTGGCTGGCGCTTTAGCCGCTTGAGCCACAGGCGCCGAGCCCAAAGGATGTTTCTTTCTCACTCAAAGGAATTTCAAAACAGGACCCTGAGCAGTGATTCAGGGACGGAGTGGGCCCCTCCATCTCATGGATGCAGCATGCTAAAGCATGGCTTCTGAAGTCCCTGTGCTCATCAGTATCAAGACGGGATGGGGAAGGTCATGGGGAATTTCCAAGGAGATTTTTATGGGCCAGACCTGAGAATGGCCACTTCACTTCCGTTCCTGTTCCATTGGCTAAAACTCAGTAAGGCTGTGTTTCTTGCAAGGAAAGGAGGTCCATTAGCCCAGGAAAAAGAGAAAATGATTTTGTTTACACACAGCAGTCTTGGCCACAGTATACCCCTCAAGTCAATCAGTCCAAGTTGCTTTTTTCCCCACTTGTAGAACATGTTTGAGGCCTCCCATGTGAGACAACCCGAAGTCCCACTTACCAGCTGCTGCATATAGAGTGTGCATTCTCTCCCTCGGGTCTAAGTGCAACCCCTTATGTCTCACCAGGATAACCGCCCCAAAGGCTCTCATTTTATAAAGCAATGATTACAGCAGGCCTATGATTACCTAGCATGTCTAACCCACATGAGGAAACTGCCTAGTTTTGACCTTGATCTCGTCGCCTGGGAGGAACTTCCTTGTTGGTCCTTCTGTTTGGCCTCTAGCTCCACCTTCTCAGCCTTATCCGTTATCCTCCATAGTCACATCTGAACTGGGGTGGGAGGCATGTGTTCCTTGAAGCTTGTGCAGACTGTGTTCTGCTCCGGGAAAGGTGGGATTGTTTTGAAGCTCATACCACCCAAAGGCTTTTTAAAGCTCATGATTTCTTTGAACATATGATCCCTTCAAAAACTCAATAGGTTTCTGATCCATTTAGACCAAATGACTCCTTGTGTTAGGAACCACTCTCAAAAGTTCTTAGATATAGTTTGCAATCCTAATTCATTTCTTTGTCTCAACTTCAAGACAATTAACTTCAGAGATTATCTAAAACTGTAAATTTGGGTGGTAAGTCCAGGGTGTATGTTGTAGTTTCTAGTAGAATTGTTAGAAAATTATGTAACAGAACATACAGTTAACAAACTAACGAGGGAAGGGCGCCATAATAAAATATAATCAATCCAAAAGAAGAAAAGAAAGAAGAGGAAAAAATATAGAAGAGGCATGACAAATAATAAGAAAATAGTAAGAATGGCATATTTAAATCCAAATAGATAAGTCATTATTTACATTAAATGTAAGTAGACAGACTGCTCCAATTAAAAGACAAAGATTGTCAGATTCAATTTTTTAAAAAGCCTGTATACTGTTTACAAGAGACATACCTTAAAAATAAAGATATGCAAAGGATAAAGAGATAGAAAATTTCTACTACCCTGTTCCAGTTCTTATTGCTTATGCCTTCAAAATTTAGTGTCATAAAACAACCATTTTGTCATGTTTATAACCAGGAACCTGGAAAAGGGATAGTAGGGTTAGCTTATTTTTGTCCCAAGATGTTCTGAGGCTTCAACTGAAAGGTTTGACGATTAGGGATGACTTTAAGGCTGAGGGTGATTCACAGAGGTATCTTCACGTGTTTGGCGATTCATGTTTAGATTTTTCTGGGATGTTGGCGAGAATATGTAAGATGGTCTCTCCATGTGGGCCAGTGTGGCCTTCTCAAAGCAAGGTAGCTAAATTCCAAGAGTTGCATCCAAGAGAAAAAGACATAGTATTTTAATTTTTCTTATCTAGCCTCAGAGTACTTCTGCTGTACCCTGCTGTCATCAAGTTTCAAGGGCAAGCAATGTAGACTCCATTACTCCATGAGAGGTATCCAGGTAATATTCTAAAGAGAGTAAGCGGGATGAGAAATATCGTGGTCATCTCCGGAAAACACCAGCTGCCCCAAATGGAAACACTAAACAAAAGCTAACCAGTGAAGCTACAGTGATACTAAACAATGCAGATTTTAATGTAAGCATTATTAGAGACTAAGAGGAACGTTTCGTAACCATTGAAGTTTCAGTTCACCTGGAAGATACAATTATCTCCCCATTATCCAACACCCAGAGGGATTGGTAGATTCCAGATAAATTTAGTTTCTGGTTCTTGAGAGTTACTATTAAAAATAGGCTAATTAATTCTATACTCCATACTATACCATATCATACACTCTGCATTGACGTGATATCAACACTGAAACACATTCATTAAAAGCAAATAAGACAAATGAAGACGAACTTCACTTACTGTAAGTAACTATAACACAGTTTTACTATATTATAAAACAGCTTTGTAAACATAGTGTACAGTTTTAGTTAAATGCCAGTCAGTATGCTTTTCAACTACTACCATTTTTTTTTTAACTTCAAGTAACACACATTAACACTTAACAATGTTACAGAGAACACATGGGAGCCAAGGGCGGGATACATCAGCACTGGTTTACAGCTGGCATGGAGCACCAAGCTTAAACTCTGATTTTTTTATTTTTTATTTTTGGCAGGGTTGTGTGCCAGTTGCTTGAGAGTGCTGCTTGGTTGAGTTCTGGATGATGAGAATTTACTACATAATAATTTAAAATTTCTATGTATAATAATATAACTTCAAAATATACAAAGCAAAAAAAAATGACAGAATTGAATGAAAAATTAAAATTCACTATCTTAGTCAACTGTGTGTATTAAAAAAAAAAAAAACTATCTCAGGCTCAGCGCCTGTAGCTCAGCCGTTAGGGCACCAGCCACATACACGGGAGCTGGTGGGTTCAAATCTAGCCAGGCATTGTGGCGAGCACCTAAAGTCCCAGCTACTTGGGAGCCTGAGGCAAGAGAATTGCTTGAGCCCAAGAGTTTGAGGTTGCTGTGAGCTGTGACACCATGGCACTCTACCAAGGATGACAAAGTGAGACTGCCAAACGACAGTGACAACTACAACCAAAAAATAGCCAGGCATTGTGGTGGGCACCTATAGTCCCAACTACTTGGGAGGCTGAGGCAAGAGAATCACTTAAGCCCAAGAATTAGAGGTTGCTGTGAGCTGTGACACCACAGCACTCTATCGAGGGTGACATAGTGAGACTGTCTCAAAAAAAAAAAACAAAAAACTAACAATCTCAGAAAGTGATAGAATGAGGCAAAAAAATGTTAGGAATATAGGAAGTTTGAACAAAACAGTAAATAAAATTAACCTAATTAGCATTTAAAGAACATGTAGGCTTGGCACCTATAGCTCAACCAGCTAAGGTGCCAGCCACGTACACCTAAGGTGGTG
>NW_003852411.1:24905212-24923894 GCF_000181295.1 Otolemur garnettii | reverse complement strand
TGAGACAGAGTCTCACTCCACCACCCCAGGTAGAGTGCCATGGCAGCTCACAGCAATTCTTGGATTCAGGCCATTCTTTTGCCTCAGCCTCCTGAGGAGCTGGGACTACAGGTGCCTGCCACAATGCCCAGCTGGTTGATTTTTGTTGTTGTTTTGTTTTGTTTTTCTATTTTTAGCAAATATGGGGGGTGGGGGAGTGTCTCACTGTAGCTCAGGCTGGTCCCGAACTCCTGAGCTCAGGTAATCCACCTGCCTTGGCCTGCCAGAGTGGTAGGATTACAGGCGTGAGCCACCGCGCTCAGCCTCATATTTATTTTAAATACTGCCTGTCTTAGTTCATTTTCTGTTTTTCGCAGTGTTTTTTTAACCTTTTTTATCTCATAGCACATTTGAACCTATGGTTACACTTCTGTGACACACTTAAATTACGTTGGTCAAAAAAAACAGTAAACGGGCCGAGGTGCTGTGGCTTACCCCTGTAATCCTAGCACTCTGGAAAGAGGGGGCAGGTGGATCACTTGAGCTCAGGAGTTCAAAAGCAACCTGAGTCAGAGGGACACCTTGTCTCTAAAAATAGCTGGGCATTGTGGCAAGTGCCTATAGTCCCAGCTACTTGGGAGGCTGAGGCAAGAGAATCACTTGAGCCCAAGAATTTAAGGTTGCTGTGAGCTGTGATGCCATGGCACTCTACCAAGGATGACTTAGTGAGACTCTGTCTCAAAAAAAAAAAAAAAAAAAAGAATATACTTACTGTACTTTGAACTTTTTTTGAAAATAATTTAATGAATGACCTTTAAAATGTTTTGTGGCATACCAGTGTGCCATAGCATACTGGTTAAAAATCACTACTCTAATAGAATATCTGAGACTGGATCATTTTCAAAAAAAAGAGGTTTATTTGGCTTAGGTTTCTGGGGGCTGGAAAGTCCAAGCCTGAGTAGCCACACCTGACAAGGGCCTCCTGCTGCCTGACCACATGGCAGACGGCGTCACATGGTGAGAGTGCTGTGAGAGAGGACAGCAGGTAGGTGCAGAGGCCAAACAGGAGAGGCAGCCTCCCTTTATGACAACCTGCCCGGTGGTAATGAAGGACTCACTCCTGTGAGAAAGGTACTGATCTCTCTTAACAACCTCATCACCACCGCTCACCACCACCACGTTGGGGACCAAGCCTCAGGAAGAGTTTCTTTTCAGTGGGGACAAACCATATCCAGCCCATAGCACGCCCTGGGAATATGCACTTTATTAATTACCTGGCACTTTGGCTTCTCATATGATTGGTTGGGAAAGGAAAATAGTGAGGATGATGCAAAGGGCAGGGATTAAACCACTGAAAGGGGAGGGAGGAGGCAGGGAAGACCCATTGGCTGGTTTCACAGTTTTACATCATTAGTCTCCCACAGGACAAAAGCATTTATTCACAGGGGAGTTCCAAGAGGGAAGTTCAATCCTCAGCCCTTCCAGCACTGTGCCCCCCTTTCTAGGCAAAAATAGGCTCAGCCTACAAGACCCACTTACATGTGGATTGGTTGAGTTACATGGTCCCATATTCAGAGCAAATTTTCTCCAGATTTTCAGTGACTGCTGCTGAATCCTATTGGTTTTGATGCCTTTCTTGGTTTGTGCATGCTATTGAGAGATTAGTTTCTAGAGGCTGATCTCAATAAGCTAGGCGTTTTCAGAAAGCTTCATGGTGACGCTTCATGAGCTATCTGTTCCTACAGTGTCATCGTAAAACGTGAACTATAAACTATTGCACAGGCTTTGAGCTATCAGCCAGTCAATCCCACTGCATTACACATAACCAGGATGAAATAAATCCAGATGATCGAATCTGCAATGTTTTTAAAAATAAACAGGTAACTCAACAGACTGAGAGTTCTGATAAAGAACTTGTATCTTGAATATATTTTTTAAAAACTCTCAAAACTAGACAAATGATTGGAACATATAGTTAACAAAAAAAAGATATGGTGATGGCAAATAAACACTTGAGAAGATGCTCAAAATCCTTAGTCATTAGGGAAATGCAAATTAAAACCACAGTGAAGGACTATTACATAGCTATTAGAATATCTGAAATTAAGAAGACTAGTCACAGAAAATGTTGGTGAGAATGTGGAGTACCTAAAACAATCTGTGTCTGCTGGTGAAAATATAAAATGGGACAGTTTATCAATTTCTTACAAGGTTAAATACACACCTGCCTCAGCACACACACCTATACCTATACGGTCCAGTCATTTTACTCTTAGGTATTTACTCAAAATAAATAAAAGCCCTTACATTCTTTTTTTTTTTTTTTTTTGAGACAGAGCCTCAAGCTGTCCCCCTGGGTAGAGTGCTATGGCATCACAGCTCACAGCAACCTCCAACTCCTGGGCTCAAGCGAGTCTCCTGCCTCCGCCTCCCAAGTAGCTGGGACTATAGGTGCCCGCCACAACACCAGGCTATTTTTTGGTTGCAGCCATCATTGTTGTTTGGCAGGTCTGGGCTGGATTCAAACCCGCCACCTTAGGTATATGTGGCTGGCGCCTTAGCCACTTGAGCCACAGGTGCCAAACCAAAAGCCTTACATTCATACAAAGACTTATACATGAATGTCATAGCAACTTTACTTGTAAGAGCCAAGAAACTATAAACAACACAAATGTCCACCAACAAGTGAATAAACCCACCACTCTGATATATTTATAAATGGGAATATTACACATCAATAAAAAGGAATAAACTTTTTTTTTTTGAGACATATTCTCACTTTGGGTAGAGTGCTATGGTATCACAGCTCACAGCAACCTCAAACTCTTGGGCTCAAGCAGTCTTCTTGCCTCAGCCTCCCAAGTAGCCGGGACTACAGGCGTTCACTACATCACTCTGCTGTTTTTAGAGATGAGGTCTCTCTCTTGCTTGGGCTGGTCTTGAATTCCTGAGCTCAAGTAATCCATCCACCTTGACCTCCTGGAATGCTAGGATTATAGCTGTGAGCCACCATGCCTGGCCCCAATAGAAAGGAATAAACTATTGATTCACACAACATTATGAATGTTCTCAAAATAAGTATGCTGAACAAAGCAGTCAGACCAAAAAAAAGGACATCTATATGATTCCATTTACATAAAATTATAGAAAATGCAAACAAATCTCTATAGTGACAGAAATCAGATGAGTGTTGGCCTGGGGAGTGCAGGGCAGGGAGGGGTGAGAGAGAGGGCTTACAATGGGGCATGAGAAAAAATTACGGGATGACAGGTAAGTTCACACTCTTGATTATGTTAATGGTTTCACAGACATTTTACAAATGTCAAATTGTTAAACCAAACCCATCTGTACATTTTAAATTTATATAGTTTGTATATCAATTTCACCTCAAATAAAGCTATTTTTAAAAAGCCAAGAAAAGATAAATAAAATGCTCTTTCAGGAGGCCCCATGGTGCTGTGGAAAGAACTTCAGTGGGGTAGTTGAGACAAAATTGAGGTCAGATCTTCTCTCCTACCCTTAGCCACAAGAGCTTGCATAAATTATCGAATCATAAAATCAGAACACCAGTTTACTCAGTGGTAGAAAATAAATAACATAATCCACATAAAGATATATTAGGTACTTGATAAATGTGGTTCTCTTCCCCTTCTCTTGCAGAGGAAGGTACTTGAAACCAATTATTTTCAGTAACCCATGATGTCAAGAAATGTTTATTGGCAAGGCACAGTGACTCAGGCCTATAATCCTAGCACTCCGGGAGGCTGAGGCTAGAGGATCCCTTGAGCTCAGGAATTTGAGACCAGGCTGAGTAATAGTGAGAACTTCTCTCTACTAAATCTAGAAAAACTAGCCAGGGCGTTCTGGCGGGCACCTGTGGTTCCAGCTACTTAAGAGGCTGAGGCAAGAGAATCACTTGAGCACAGGAGTTTGAGGTTGCTGTGAGCTATAATGCCATGGTACTCTAGCCAAAGTGACAGAGTGAGACTCTGTCTCAAAAAAGAAAAAAGAAAGAAAGACATTTTTATTTAACCACAGTGCCCCCACATACTAGTGAGGACATCCTGCTTTTCTAATTCTGCCATCAGCAAACACTGCATTTTAAGTAACAGATCATCACTTATTGCTTGTGGTCCCCATCCTGAATAGTCCTCTTTGTCCTTGACAAGTGCCCGAAATGTCCTCCTTGTTTTGTTTTTTTAGCTAAAGGATTGAGTCTTTTTAAAACTAAATTATGAGCAAGTCACCAAACAGACTCTTAGTTCTTGTACAAGTTTCCTAGGGCTGCTATAGCAAATTACTGCTTGCAAACAACATGACATTATTCTCCCCAGTTTTGAAAACCAGAAGTCTGAAATCAAGGTGGTGGCAGAGTCACACTCCCTCCCAAGGGTCTAAGGAGGACTCCGCCCGTGTCTCTCCCTGGCTTCTGTGAGATACAGGCATTCCTTGCCTCACACAGCACAATTCTAACCCGACTCCTCCTTCAAATGGCCTTCTGCTCTGTCTTCTCCCCTTTCAAGGACACTCGTCATTGACTTTAGATGCCCCCCAACTCAAGGTGGATCTTGTCTTAAGATCTTTAACTTAATTATTTCTGCAGTGATCCTTTTTCCAAAAAGATTACATTCATAGGTTCGGGGAGACGTCTTTACAGAGGGCCACCATTCAACCCACTATGGCCCTTGACGGCATAATGGGAGTTATGTCTCTGGCAGACATAACTGTATGCTGCTGCAGAACTAGGACAGGGCCTTGCAAATTCCATCTGGTGATCCAGTCACTACCCATCAGCCAAAATTGGTTCAGAGATGAAGCCTGCCTGATACCCTGCCCTGGAGTCTTTACATTCATCCACAAATCTCATCCAAGAGTGAATTAAGAACTTGAGACAGGGGTGTACACAGTGGATAAGGGTGCAAAGATTCATTTTTGCCTGTGTTAGTCACTGGCCTCAAACACCTTAAATTCAAGGCTAGCAGCTCTGAGTCAGGTTCTCTGGGAAAACACCTTGAGGCTAGAGATTTATCCATGTCCCAGCTAGGCAAAATTTCCCTAGGTAATTCAGGAGTTGGCACGAAAATATAAAACCTCCTGTGTATGGGACAATTTGGTGGGGACTCCTTCCCTATCCTTCTCCATCAGACTTCACGCAAATAAACAGCCTAAGAAATAAGTGACCTGTAATCAAAGCGACCTCTGCCTGTTTCCTCTTCCTTAGATATTACCAGTTTTTCTTTCTAAATACAGAAGCAAAGCCTTCTTTATACTTTTCTTGCTCCTGATTTGAAGGATGTTTTTCTGTTTCCCTTTTTATCTCGCCATGTCCAAATCCATTTTTTGCTTCGGCTTTTCAGGTCTGAAGTTTTTAAGACTTTGTAGTTTTTTAAGAACTCCTTGGTGCAGCTCAGGCAGGCTTCCTCTCACGGTGGCATTTTTTTCCTGGAAACCTTTCCTTTCCTGCCGTGAGCAAGCCTCTGTGTGCCTGGTGGTGGTGGATGGGGTAGGAGATGGAGGCACAGAGTGTGATTTTTGTGTGTCCTTGTCCTGTTTCCTTGGGAAGTGGCTCCTCTGCCACCCTTTTTCTCTTTTACATTTCTTTCTCTGTGAAGATTTTTTCCACCTCTGCTCTTTCACTAAGCCTGCTAGAGGCAGCTTGCTAAAAATCGATTTTCTTTCGTTTACTGACTTCTCTCTTTCCTTAGAGCCTGAACTTTGCCTGTATGTGGTTACTTTCTCTAAAGTGACTGAACACTTGGGGAGAGCTCAGAAACCTGGGTATTTTTTGCAAGAGCCAAATCAAGCGAGGCACCCCCTTCCTGAGTCTCTGCCTCCATTTCATTTCCAAGGGACTCCTCAACAGAAAGTGAGCAGCTGCAGGGGAGTCTGAGTGAAGGACCTCGATTCACTCTATTCTGCGTCTGGACAGCCTGGCAACGGGTTTAAAGCAGTGGCTTTCAAACTTTGTTGACTATAACCTACAGTAGCACATGCCATTTATAATCTCAATTCAGAGATGTGCACATGGATATATACATTTTAAAGAGTTTCACAAAAGTACACTTTATCCTTACAATAGAGGATGCTATTCTTTTTCTTTCTTTCCTTCTTCCTTTCTTTCTTCCTTTCCTTTTCCTTTTCCTTTTCCTTCTCTCCTTCCTTCCTTCTTTCCTCCCTCCCTTCCTTCTTTCCTCCCTCCCTTCCTTCTTTCCTCCCTCCCTTCCTTCTTTCCTCCCTCTCTCCCTCCATTCCTTCCTTCCTTTTTTCCTTTCTTTCCCAGATGCTGGGCACAACCCATTAAATCGATTTTATGATACACTAATTGGTTATAGCCTGCAATTTTGAAAAAGGCAAGTTTAGAGAAAGCTGCACCTGTCTCTTGCTCTTAGTTAGGAAGTCCATCAAATTCCTCTTTATTGTTTCTCTTTCAATTCACCCTCAAGGCTTTTTAGCTGCTGCTTCCTGATCCTGTGATGAGGTATGTATCGATCCGGGGATCCTCTTTTTCTCTGCCTGTCTTTCTTGAACTGCCAGCCCTGGAGGCTCTCTAATCAGGGTGTCATCTCACTCCATCTCAGGTACACTAGTCGGGGCACAGACATGATCATAAATCAAACTCTGGGGCCGCCAGCTCACTGACCTTGCAAATAGAAACAGGGTCAGTTGTTCAGGCCTCTCCCGCCTTCCTCCTTTCTTTCTCTGCAATCTAGCTTCTTTCTGGGAAACAAGAGTTCTAATAGGTCTTACTCGCACTCCCCTCTTTATTAGGCTTAACAAACCGTGTCTGTGGCAAAAGAGTTTTAGGACTATTAGGTGTGCATCTGCCCTCATAGCAGTTGACCCATAAAAGCACTTTTAATCTCCCTCCCACATTCCTTTCTGGATGATATACTGAGCTTAGTTTACTGTTGCTCCTATCATATCAGTAGCCAAAGACAGGAACATTGTGGGGCTGGAAAGGAAATTTATTCTTAACCCTTCTTTTTTCCCAATTATAAAGCTTCCGATGTCTCAAAAGTGTCCTGGCTAGGGGCTTCAGTTTTCAGATTTGCCTCCTCACTAGCAGGAGTTCGATCTTTACCACTCACAAGAAGGGAAATGACTGTTTCTCAATTAGTTCTGTTTTCACATTTAAATTTCAAATTTTATTTTATCAATGAGGACACCACCATTTATACCTTTCAAAACCCATAGTCTCAGGGTTTAAGGATATGGAGAACAGATTCCCCAGTATGTGTCATTTAAAACCTAATCGGTACATTGTAAGGTCAAGGTCGTTTGGGGCAAATGACATAATCCAGGGCTCTGGCTAGAGATGATCCCAGGCCCCCTCCCAGCGACCCCACCTGCTGAGTTGCTGGGGGGGGGCCTTTCTGCACACTTGACAGGTGAGGGCGCCTCACCTGTTTCCATTCTGTGTCAGTAGCTTGGAAAACTGGCTACAGACATACAGAGCCTCCTCTGAATGCAGAACCCCCTCCCAGGTCCATAAGGAACAAAGCAAATGACCACGTGGGAGAAAGGAGGGGCTGTGTGAGGAGGAAGCCCTCATAATCCCGCAGCAACGCGATCATTCTCACCATAGGTTTGTTTGGGTATGTTTTGCCTCAACTTCATTTTACATAATGCCAGTTCTTAATAATTTAAATGATTGGTATCTTATTAATAAGAGTGTAAATAATATTAATTACATAGTATTTAAAAATAAAATAACAAAACTCTCTAATGTTGAAATGGAAAATGTGACTCACATTTATGTAAAGTTAGAAGTTGGGATTCTGACCCTCGTTTTATGAAATGTTGATATTTGAAAACCAAGACTATCATGAATCTTGGGCTCAAAATGTCCACAACGTCAGGATAGAGGTGAAGTCTACTCTGTCATATTGGCATTATTTTGTTGTTACTCTCCATCCATGACAAGTTTGGGTCAGTCACTGATACTTGCCAGGTTCTCTATCACTGTTGGGGGGAAAAGTGACTTAGCATCTGCTCAAAACTCACTTCTTCACCCATGGAAGAGCACTGTTCCTGTTATCTATTTGTGTTTGACAAATTACCCCCAAAACTTAATGACTAAAGATACTAATTTAATTTTGTTCCCTTTTAGGGGTCAGAAATCTGGATAGGACTTGACTGGGCAGCTTATCTGTTTCATGAGGCATCATCAGGGATTGCTGACCAGTGGCCTTTCTAGGGTGGTGGTCTGGGGGTAGTTGGACTTCTTACATGGCAGCTCAGGGCTCCCAGGGACAGTGTCAAGAGCCAAGGAGAGGAAGCTGCCCTCAAGACCTAGGCTCAGAAAATGAGCTACTGTCAATTTTACCATAATCTATTGGTCAGAGCAGTCACAGAGACCACTGAGATTCAAGGAAGGTGGACAGAGACCCCAGTTCTCTATGCAAGGAATGTCAGAGATCTGGGATCACCTTTAATGTAACCTTAGGAAAACTTGCTAATTACTGGCATGGGCTTAGAGATTGTGTACTTTTTGGCCTCAGGAGGACAGAGCCAAGATCCTAGTTTTGCTTTAGGGCTTACTACCGGTATCCCAGTGAAATGATGAGCAAGCAGCAAATTCTTCATAAACTCGTTGCTAATTATTGTAACTGCTGCATTCCCTTAAATGGAGAGATACTGAGGACAGATACATCAGTGAGTGAGTCAGGAAAGATCTGTTAGGCGTTTACTCTGAGCCAGACATTGCAGACATTGTGCTGGGTGCTGGGAACACAGTGGTCCACAAAATACTCATCCATGGTCCTTGCCCTCACACAGGGTATGATCTAGTGTAGGAGGCAAATATTATCAAAGGATTTCAAAAACTAGTGTAAAATTGGATCTTACAGATGTGCTACAAAAAAAGATGCAAGATCCAAGGGAGATGTCCCTAAAGGAATGATGATTGAGCTAAAATCTGAAAAGTGGAGTAGGAGGGACCAGCGATTGCAGGGCCTTGGAGACTATCTGGTTTGATCCACAATATGATTATGTGGACACCTTGCATAGTCCATCCAGCCATCCATTTGTTCATCTGTCTATCCATCCACTCACTTAGTCATTGACCTTTGACTGATCACCTTCCATGTGCTGGAGACACGGGTAGATGAGACCACCCAATCTGTACCTTTATAGAGCTCACGCCCATCCCACCAGGTGTTCTTTATTGCCTGCACCAACCATTGAGATTCTAAAGACCTCTTTAATTTTCACATTGAGGGATAATATTCCATAAACCTCATCTATCCTCACACCTCAGTCATAATTATTTGAAAATGCATCTTTTAGTCACAATGAGTACTTGGTGTTGATATGGGAATGATTCAATACAACTGCTATCTGAAAACTCTCAGGCACCATGGATGATGATGCTATGTAGTGCTGCCTCTTAGGCTGCATGGGCAGGTCTGGCCGCATCCTGGCTAGAGCCACAGGCCACTCCTCTCTCCTGATAAGGGCATTTCTTTCTCCATGGCCTGGTTGACACTGAGCACGCCATTCTTCCAAAGGTGGATTCTTTGGTTGTGGATGCTTACTAGAATAGAATTGTTCTGCTAAGCAATTCAATTTAATTCAATTGCTACTTATCTCAAGTTAATTTTGTTCAGTTTAGGTAGATTCAGCTCAAATCAACTTTACTCAACTCAACCCATCCATCCATCCATCCATGTTTTCACCAACTATTTCTTAGGTACTTTTCTTTGTCAAAGTCTACATTATGCCTGGGAATCCCACTGGGGTTGTTTCCACTTGCTGACTCACCTCCCTGCTCTAATCTGATGGTGTCGGTGTTTTGTAAAGAGGATACAGGACTTGGAGACTATGTTTGTAATGTAGCCATGCCATTTACTTACTGCCTTGGGTAGTTTCCTTCACCTTTTGAGTTATAGTTTTCTCATCTATAAAGCAGGAATAATAATAATACCTCCTCTGTGGAGGGTTGATCAGAATTAAATTCATAGAAGCCACTCACAAGTGGGATCTATTAAATTCCACTCATTTTTTAAAAACCTCTATGGAACTAAAGGAAGACTAGACTAAACACAGGGGGGAAAAGACCCAAAGTTCACAACAACACTTGGAAAACAAGAGAATTCACTCAGGAGAATTCACTAGTGAGCTATGGTATGGCCCACTTGTCTCTGCTCTAGCATTGGTCCCCTAGCATGGTCCTCAAAGGGCTCTTTTGATGCCTTCACTGAATTCTTTTTGGAAAATTGCATTGATATTTACCCAAGTTACTTTTTTTTTTTACTCTGTCACCCTCAGTAGAGTGCCTTGCATCACAGCTCACAGCAACTTCAAACTCTTGGGCTTAAGCAATTCTCTTGCCTCAGCCTCCCAAGTAACTGGGACTACAGGTGCCCACCATAACACTTGGCTATATTTTTGTTGTTGTCATTGTTTAACAAGCCTCAGTAGGGTTCAAACCCACCAGCCCCAGTGTATGTGGCCAGTGCCCTAACCACTGGGCTATGGGCACCAAGCCCCAAGTTACTTTTTTGTGTCCCTGGGCTCAGTGTGACTCTTGATTTGTGCTTGGAATCAGGACTTGTGCACTTGAGTAGGCATTTCACTTGGTGAGCTGGTCCTCCATCGCTAGCCCACTCCCTCACAAGCAGGGAGAAGAAGTGGAAGATGCAGGGGCAGCCTGCACAGCCCACTGATCCAGCTGAACCCTGCCAAGGCACAGCTGGGGCATGCTATAGTATTGATAGCAGAGAACAGCAGACAAGAAGGGGAGAAGATGGGCAGTAGGACATCTAAGAAAGTGAAGCCACATCAGGGTGGATTTTCACCAATGTAGACTGCCTATCAACTTACACACCATAGGTGCCAACTCAGGTCTGAAAATAGATGCAAAACTGAGCCACAAGATACCCACTATTTCACATTCTTGGGTTCCCTCAACTTAGGAAGGCTTTCCCTTTCTCTCTCATTGTTTTCTATCCACTTGTAGCTAAAGGCAAATCCATATTTCTCAGTGTTTGTAAATCTTTTGCATTCAGCTGCTGCCCAGGGTTATCTCACATGAATATCCTCTTCTCATAGGTACTCAATGGTCTCAGATGCAGAAACAGAAAGCATTTTCATGGAGCCCATTCACCTCTCCTCAGCTATTGCAGCCAAACAGATCATCAATGAAGGTAATGTGACCAGAAACCAGGTGGAAGCAGGGGCAGTCCACAGGTCATCTGGAGACCCTTGGACAGGGCCTACAAGAAGTCATAAATGTGCTTCTAAAGATCTGCCCATCACATCAAGAGCTGCAGATCTGGAGAAGGCAGTTCTGTCAACCCCAAGTCAACTTTGATGGGACAGAGGTGGAAATTGTTGTGCATCAGTGTGAATAGTTCTCTAGTCAACTAGGGGCAGCTCCAATCAGGCCTTGGGACCTCCTGCTCAGTTTCTGGTCCCCTCAGAGTCCTCAGGTGGCTATGGTAGAAGGCCCAGAAGTGGCAAGGAGCATTCAAAGAGTTCTCTTCAAAAGGATGTCTAGATTTAGAGCTGCATTTCCACCAGTGCTTGAAGATGGTCTTCAAACAGACATAAGCATGGGGAGGAATGAGGAAAGGGTGGGGTGAGTACAGTAAATTCACACAGTAAATTTTGGAGCAAATAATATACTATATTTTATTCAAGGATAATTATCTTGATTGGGTGGGTTTCTTTTTCCTAGTCAATTTTGGGCAAACAATCTTCCAAAATTTCTTTCTTCCCTTTCTCCTCCCCCCTTCCTATACTTCTGGTAGGATGGGCTGGGGTAGGATAAGGCAGGGCTGCTGATGCAACAGGACCCTGCTGGTGTTTGGCCTTAACCTGGCACTTAACTCTTGGAGGCCACCATCCCTTGTGGCCTTTAGTTGTGAGAATCACTCATGCTGCTCCTTCTTCACCCTAACCCCAGGCCTATCATAGTCCCCTGATCCATTTGGGCCTCTACCAGAGTCTCTAAAGGACATCTGGCTATCATATCAGACCTCACAGAAAATTAGAAATTTGATTTATTGTTGCTGGCTGCTCTGGGCACCCTGGGAGGCTTTATCTTCTCAAAGCTTCCTCTGAGTTTGGGTTGTTTTTTTTTTCCCACCCCCTCCCTGGGGCCCCTATTGTCTTGCTCCAAGTCATCCAAGGATTCCAGTCCAGGCAGTGTCTTCACCCTGCTCTAGTTACCACTAAATTGCTTCCACCACAGCCCTAGCTCTGGAAGGTCTCATTTTTCTCCTTTGTGGTTGGGAATTTCCCTAACCTTCTATCCTGGGTAATCCCTGGTCTGTGCTTCACTTGCCAGGGCGCTCTCTAGGTTTTCGTTCTTGGTAAGTAAAAGTCCAGCTTTAGGAGTTGTGAGAAAAACATGTTTTGTCTTTGAAAGCTTCACTTTGATGTCTATGGAATGCTATGGGCTTTCAGAGTCTCGTTTGAAACTAAAAGATGTACAATGGCTTTTTAAATTCTACATTTTATCCACTTTCCCTTCTCTGAGGCATTAAGCCTAGTTTCACGAGCCTTAGTGGTTGATGGACTGTGGGAGAAGAAAAACCCATGTATTATAGAGAAAGGAAAATTTATCAGGTAATATTTCAAAACATTACCATGTTCACTAGTGGTCAGAGGGGTGGAAATGTATGTTGAAAACCTCCTATTTTCATGAAAGTCTGCATATGCCACGCATCGGAGAGAGTGCAGGGTACAGGGGAAATGTGCAGGCTCTGCTTTCTTCTGAAGAAACCGTAGGTAAACAAACAAACAGGAGAAATGGATGCAGGGAGGTGAAGTCTGAAGAGGTGGCGGTGTGAATCGAGACCTAGGGAAAGGAGGAGTTGCTGGTGGGGTGACGGGCTGGGGCATGTGGTTTTAAACTGAAAAGGGAAGAAATCAAAATAGCAACCCGAACCTAGCTGAGGAAGACAATACCGTGTATTTTAATGAGGCTTCAGGAGTGCTATTTTTCACATGTAGTAAAGGGACCATATCTAAGTAGGGGAGGGCAGGAGGGGGCTGTTACATTTGCTATGTAAGACCCCAGGAGAGCTAGAGGAGAAAACTGGGTGGTGGAGAAAATAGGAACACTTCATCTATTTTTAAACAAAATAGAGCTCTGGGATTGCAGAGCTTTTCTTCTTTTTGCTTTTGAAATGGAGATCAGAGAACATTTAGAACTGAGCCCCGATGGTAGGATGTGGCGGCCAGTCAGGGGGGTTGGATAGGAAAGAGGGAAGGGAAATGAAACCCTGAGCCCCAGCTGGAAACCAGGACCCCCAGGATTTGCAGTCCTTGAGCAGCAAGCCCAGCTTGTACACACCTGTCAGGAGGTGCTTCCGTGAAGGGCTGGGCCGAGTCTATCTTCCAAAAGTGACTAGGGCCAGGGGTGAGGAACCTGTGTCCTTAAGGCCATATGTAGCCCTCCAGATCCCCAAGTGCAGCCCCTTGACAGAGTCCAAACTTCACAGAACAAAGTGCTTTTTCCTATACATTTTGGATTCGGTCAAAAGGCCACATTCAAGGATTCAGAAGGCCACAGGCAGCCCCAAGACCACAGGCAGGCTCTCCCTGCAGCCCTCCACCCAGAGACCGGCCATCAGGGAAAGAGATGGCGCCCGCAAGAGGCGATGGCCAGCACAGAGGACATACCCTTCCTGCTTCTTTCTTGGTCTATGCAGTAATTTTGGCTACCGAGTGAGAGGAAAGGTTTTGCTCTCCCCTATTCTTATCTACCTTCTTAGAGAAAGGAAACATTTTATTTTCCCCCACCTTTGATAAATTGTGAGCTAATATACTATTCAAAGAAGATAAAGGTTCACCCCAGATGTGGGTGAGTTGGGACCTGATTTCATGTGGAATTTGAGCTTTTCCATTGTCAGAAAGGCCCCCATGTCCTGTTTTGAAACTGGCACAGGAGCTCATGACGAACTCTTGCCACTGCCCGTGTGCTGGGTGGCTGAGAATCACAGGTGCTTATAGTCTAGTGGGGGGTGGGCATTGAATGAAATAAGTAAATTAAATGTGTATTAGAAGGTAACATCATATGAATAAATGCTGAAAGTCTTACTTTTCCCAGGGTTATTTGCAATCCATATGTAAAGGAATCAAATTAATAGAGTGAATTACAGTTACTCATTTGGTAAATACTTCCCAGTATCCACATTGGACCTGGCTCTGTGGGAGTCAAAGTATAAACAGGACGTGTACCTAGCACTTACGGATCATCAGCCAGCTTCAGAGAAGCATGGAAGGAAGTAGGGGAAAGTGTTTTTTCTCCAGCCACACCTACACAGTCCTGGAGACCTCATCCACCTTATTCCTAACTGGGCCCCTGGGCACCGCTAAGTCTTTCCTAGTAGACCCTGGTGACATGCAGTTCATGCCCAGAATCCTTGCAGCAAACTTCCCAAGAGCAGCTTCTCCCAAGAAACAGGGAAGGCTCTGGTATTTCCAACTCTCTGATGAGAATGCCACCGTCCACTCTAGAACTCAAGCCGCGGGAGCTCAAAGCAGACACAGAGTGTCCAGGCTTGCTGGAGTCTGCTGAGCAGCTGCTGGTGGAGGACTTGTACAACCGCGTCAGGGAGAAGATGGATGACACCAGCCTGTACAACACCCCCTGCATCCTGGACTTACAGCGGGCCCTGCTTCAGGACCGGCAAGAGACCCCATGGAACGAGGTAGATGAAGTCTGGCCCAACGTCTTCATAGCTGAGAAGTGAGTCTGACTACTGGGGCTCATGGCCCTTTGTCCCACCCTCTGATTAGAGACTGAGAGAGATGAAATTCCCCCAGCTTTCATCAAAGGCCCCCTCAGGTCCATCCAGCACACTGGGGCTTCCTGACCACTTTCTCTGTCCTGGGCGTGGAAAAAGGCCCTACCTACCTGCCCACAGAGATCCCCAAGCAAAATGCTGGTACAATTTTTTCTCCTTTACCCTCCCACCAGAGCCATCTGCCACAGCCTCATCCCTCCAGAAGGCCTTCTCTGGGCCTCCAGTCCTGCCACAGAGTCCTGTCAACTCCACCAGCTCATGGCATCTGTAACAACCGCAGAGCAGGACACAAGGAGCATGGACAATATTGACATGTGTACATATTTACCAACATGAAAAAATATAGTATAAAAAAATTAGATCACAAGAGAATACATATACAGTATCATGCAAATTGAGTAACACATAGGGAAGTGTGGGGGCTTTTACATAGACAACAATTAGAAATGTAACTAAATGTTAATATTTCTCTCTGTGAGGTGTTTTTAAAAGGGGCTTTTATTTTCATTTTTCAGTTTCTTTTGAATTGGACAGGTTTCCTAGAGCAGACATTTATTGTTTTTATAATCAGGAAACTGCTATTTTTTTAAGAGTGTACCTGAGGCCAGGGGCTTTGTAGTGTAAATAGCCACCGCACTCTAGCTAGGGCAACAAAGCAAGACCGTGCCTCTTAAAACAAACAAACAAACAAACAACAACAACAAAAAGTTTATTAGTGGTTTCCAGAACAAAAACAAAAAGAATTTCCTCATGTGCTGTTCCTTCAGGATCTTTCCAGGGCGTAATTGGTACCAACAGGTAAATTTGTGAATTTCTGAAACTAATTTTTGCTGATTCATTGACTGCTTAATGAGATGTTCTCCCAGTGTAATTACCCTTATATCCAGAAGCAAGAGAGGGGACTTGGGGCCCCAGGGCAGGCAGTAGAGAAGACAGCTTTGAACATTAGGTTTTATCTTCACCATGGAGTAATTGGTTACCTAGAACTTCATGCCCAGATCTGGGCACCAAATCCTAAGTGATTAAATCCATCTGTACATCCAGAAGCGTTCACCTTGTGGTCGCCACAACATCTCCAGGCACCACAGGCATCACCAGGTATCCCCAGCTAAAAGCCTCTGTTCCTTCTCAGGCAGCCCTGTCCTCAGGGCCTCTTCAAACTAAGCTCCCCTTATTCAGCGGCAGCAGAAAAAGCTCCAAACTAGAAATCTCAGGCATCAGTTCTTGTTCTGAGTTTTTTTCTCTTTTCAGTGTCTGGGGAAGTTGTAAGAGCTTAGATTCATTTTTATAATCTTTAATTAGGAATAAAAATAGTTGCCCTATCTACCTCTCAAGTTCACTATTAGGATAAAATAAAATAATGCATGTGAAAGGATTTTGAAAAATATAAGCATGCCATATCAATGTAAAGTACACATAATTTCATAATTTCCATCTGCCACTTTTATCTTTGATGAATGTCCACTCCCAAAGCATGAAGTTTTAAATTAGAGGTCTCTAGACCAATCAAAGATTTTCCTACACATCAGTTTTATTTTTCTTTTCTTCTTGTCCTCCCCTGCCTAGTTCCCTGTCTTTCCTCTCTTGCTGCCACCAAGTCACTGACCCTTTTTATAATGATATTTACAGTGAGCCAAGACACTCAGAAGCAGAGAAAGATGCACTCACCCAGCTGAGGCCCTCTGACCCCTGCAGCAGGCTCCCCACTGCAGGGGTAATGTGCTCTTCCAATTCTGACTCTGGCTAACATAATCCCTGTGTCTTCCCCCAGGAGTGTGGCAGTGAACAAGGGTAGGCTGAAGAGGCTGGGAATCACCCATATCCTGAATGCTGCGCATGGCACAGGCGTTTATACTGGCCCTGAATTCTATACTGGCCTGGAGATCCAGTACCTGGGTGTGGAGGTGGATGACTTTCCTGAGGTGGACATCTCCCAGCATTTCCGAAAGGCTGCTGAGTTCCTTGATGAAGCACTGCTGACCTATCGAGGTGAGGGGGCGGGGGGTTTGCATCTCCCAGCAGCTAGAATTCTGTAGGGGAAGAAGCAATATGGGGATGTTATGAAAACCTCCAGATTATCTGCTGTGTCTGGAGGGCATCTGTCTTAAGAAAGCTGTTTGCTCTAAGAAGAGCAGAAAAGACAGGATAATAATTCATCCACTAAGTAATTATTAAGGGCCTAACATGTGCCGTGTACTGTTCTAGGTTCTGTGATGAAAAATACAAAGTTTCTGCCCTTTGGATCTTAGACTGTAGTGAGGGGATAGAAAATGAAAATAAGAAAGCAGAAAATAAAATTAAAATTAAAATGTCAGATGGTGGCAAGTGCAAGGCAGAGACTTTAACTCAGATGATGTGCTATCCTTGTAGAGGTCGATTGAGAAGGCCTTTCAGTGAAGGGACATATAAGCTGAGTGACAAGGAGCTAGTAATGAAAAAGTTGGAAGAAGAGCATTCCTCGCCACGGGAACTACTAGTGCAAAGACCCTAAGGTGGAATAGACTTGGTGTCTTCAAGAATTAAAAGGATAGTATGGAGAAGAATCCCTATTCAATAAATGGTGCTGGGAATATTGGACAGCTACGTGTAAAAGACTGAAAAGGAATTCACACCTCTCACCACTTACACAAATTAATTCACAGTGGATAAAAGACTTAAACCTAAGGCATGAAACTAAGAATTCTAGAAGAAAATGTTGGAAAATATTTATGTATCCAACTAGGGAAAGAATTTATGGAGAAGATCTCAAAAGCAATCACAAAAAAAATAAACGAATGGAACCTGATCAAATTACAAAGTTTCTTCACAGCCATGGACACAATCAATAGAGTAAATGGACAACCCATAGAATGGGAGGAAATATTCACATGTTATACAACTGATAAAGGGCTGATAACCAGAATCTACAATGAACTCAAGCAAATTAGCAAGAAAAAAATCAAACAACCTCATTAAAAAGTGGGCAAAAGACATAAATAGAAACTTCCAAATAAAGATAGTTTAATGGCCAATAAACACATGAAAAAATGCTCAACATCTCTAATCATTAAGGAAACGCAACTTAAAACCACAACGATATATCAACTAACTCCAACGAGAATGGCTCTTACGAAAAAGCCCCCAGACAAGTGTTGGTGTGATACTAAGAGGAAGGGACACTGGTACACTGTTCATGGAACAGCAAAGTAATATTGCCTCTATGGAAAGTAGTATGGAGATACCTTAGAGAACTAAAATACAGACCTATCATTTGATCCAGCAATCCTACTACTAGAAAGAAGAAAAGTCATTTTTATTACAAAGAATGTTTATAGCAGCACAATTTACAAAGGGGAAGATGTGGAAACAACACAAATGCCCATCAATACATGAGTGGATTAATAAAATATGGCATATGTATACTACAGAGTACTACTCTGCCATAAAAAAAAACTGATCTAGTATCTTTTGTAACAACCTGGAAGGAACTAGAGACCATATTCCTAATTAAAGTATCACCACATGTACTCAGTACTAAATTGGAACCAGTCAATCAATGGAAGTAAAACTCAGCAGAAATCAAGTAGGTGTGTGTGGGGAGGGGAGGTTGGGTTAATTGATGCCTAGTGGGTACACATTATAGGTGAATGGCACACTTATAACTTAAACCTGAAATATACAAAAGCAAATTATGTAACCAAACCAGGTGTACCCCTGTAATATTCTGAAATTTTCTAAAAATGCAAAAAAAAAAAAAAAAAAAAAGCTAGTGTGTGTTAGCATGGTAATTAACAAGGGCCCCATCACACAGGATATTAAAGACCAAGGTAAGGTGATTGAGCAGCACTATGATCTGATTATGTTTCAGGAAACTCAGCCTACTGTCATTTGGAGAATAAACTGAGTAGGGAGGGAAGAGAGCAGTGTTCATAGGCTCCAGGCTCAGGGAGAAGAGGCCAACAGCC
>NW_003852411.1:24881117-24904814 GCF_000181295.1 Otolemur garnettii | reverse complement strand
AAAAAAAAAAAAAAAAAAAATCTAATCCTAAAGTTTCTGTGAGGGATACAAATTTTTAAATGTATATAAAAGAGCTTACTTGGCACCAATACCTGTCACTTAAAAAATTATATCCATTTCTATGATAATACTGTTAATGATTCTTGGGAAGGGCATTGCCTGTCACCACCAATGGCCAGGGTGAGTAACTTCTGATGGAAACATACACACAAAATAAAATGTATGTCTGTAAATGATATATAATAATTATACATGATATATATCTCATATATATGTAAAGAGTCTTCCCACATTTTCAAGGCTTAAAAATGCCTTCTTTGTAAAATGTAGGACTTTTGCTCTATTGGGGGATGGGGGTGACCAATGGCTGCTGTCCTTGGGCCTGGTGCTCACTGGCTGACCTCTGGACCTAGACTGGGTGGGTGTGGAAGGTGACATGTGTAGACACTGTCACTCCTCACCATAAAAGGGGTAAGAGTGGGGTGAGGGGTGCAGATCGCAGAGGGTGGGAGGCATTTTCCGTTTCCTAAAGCAACAGCAGGAGCCAGAGTGAGACAGTGGGAGAGTGGAAGGAGGGAGGATGAGGTGACAGTGCGGGGGAGTTGTGGAGGCCCCAGGAGGAAGTTTCCCCCAGCCTTCCCTTCCCAGGATGCTGGGTCATGCTTGCCAGAAGCCAGTGCACTGGAATCTGCCAGTGGGAATCTCCTCTCCATCCAGCCTCCTCTCCACCCACCAGGCAGCTACCAAACCAACTGCACTGTTACTGTTACTGGTGCTTTTGCGGGTAATTCCTATTCCACCACAGAGGAATTGTGGCATCCCTAGAATTACCCCCCGAGCCTCAGTTTCTGTGGTTTCCTCTACTCTAAGACGATGATCACAACAACCCAGCACTGGGTGTTGTTACATTGCCCAGACTGGGAAACAGACCCCTGGAAGGCTATATGACTTCCCCAAGGTGCAGTAATCAAGGTTCTGTTGTTTGCCAGAAAGTAAAAACCATCTCAGACTTCTTCACAAGCAGGACAAGGTGCTAATTAGGAAGATGGGAAGGAATCCCAAGACAGAAACATGGCACCCAGTCTGGAACAACAATTGAACAGTCTCAGGACTTTAAGTTTCCAGACTCCTTCTCTTTCTACTTCAGATGGATAAAAGGGCCTACTCAGCCCTGATGTTACCTGGCTGATCCTGCTGCCTCAGTCCCATTCCCAAATTTCCTGGATAATTTATTTGGCAGATGCTGGTCTGCTCTGAGCTCTGTCAACAGCGGCAAGTGGGGTGGTCTATGGGCAAATATTACTTGTCTTCCTTAAGTACTGAAGAAAGGGGGAATTAAGAATCAGGAAGGTACAGCACAGTTCCTTGCCATATAAAATCATACTGTGTGTAGGGAGAATTTGAAGCCAGTCTTGCTCAAGTCCAGTGGTCTGTCCACTAGGTGTACTCTTCAAAATTTAAAAACAGAGACCCTCCCCTCCATTAGCCCTATTGCTGGTCAAAATGGTGACTCTGTAAAATCAACAAGAAAAGAGTAAGCAACCCCATTAAAAACTGGGCAGGAGACATGAAGAGAAACTTTTCTCACAAAGACAGAAGAATGGCCAACAAACACATGAAAGAAAAATGCTCATTGTCCCTAATTATCAGAGAAATGAAAATCAAAACTACTTTGAGGTATCACTTAACCCCAGTGAGAATGGCCCACATCACAAGGTCCCAAAGCAACAGATACTGGCATGGGTGTAGAGAGAAGGGAACACTTTCGCACTGTTGGTGGGATTGCAAACTAGTATAGCTTTCATGGAAAGAAGTGTGGAGAGTCCTCGAAGAACTAAAAGTAGATCTACCATTTTGATCCTGCAACCTCATTACCAGGTATCTACCCCAAAGAAAAAAAGACATTTTACCATAAGGATATTTGTACTCAAATGTTTATAGCAGCACAATTTACAATTGCAAAGATGTGGAAATAACCCAAGTGCTCTTCAACACATGAATGGATTAATAAACTAAGTTCCATACAGCATACAGTGGAATACTATTCAGCCATAAAAGGGAGATATTGATTTTTTGTAACAACCTGGAGGGATCTGGGGAACAGTCTCCTAAGCAAAGTATCACAAGAATGGAAAAACAAGCATTGCATGTACTTGGTACTAAATCGAAACTAGTAGATTCACAACTAGAGGCTCAGATGAGAGAAAAACTCAATCAAATTTGAGTGTAGGGGGAGAAGAGGTTCAGTAAGTTCCCACCCAAAGGGAACACTACGTGGGTATATGGCACACTTCCTGGGAGAAGAACACAACTACCACTGAGACCTCAACCTCACAAATGCAAAACATGTAACCTAAACGTATGTACACTCGTATTAAGCTGAAATTTTGAAAATGGAGATTCTGCAAATTAGAAGAAGACCATCTTCCTCAAACCATTTACTGCTGGAAATTTTTCATCATAACCAAACAAATATATTTTTAGTTTAATGGGAAGAATGCCCCCTGGAGCTGTGCAGAGCAAAATCTATACATCAATGTGAACCCCATGCCTAACACAGAATACAGAAAATCCTACTGCTGCTTTGGGGGAAGTGGGTAAAGGACCCAGACCCACCTGGCCTCTCCCTTGTCCTTCAGGCTGCCCTTGAGGCTACTCGGAAGAATCTCGGGGTGTTGGGAACACAGCATGGAAAAGCATGGCACCCCCCAACCTGGTCTCTACCAGACTGAGTCTGAGTAGTATTTGATGACCCTATGAGGAAGACTGGTTGGTCACATTCTGAAGGACCACTGGCTGGTCCTAGAGTGAGTTGGCCTGGTGATTTCACCTCCCAAAAGAGAGTGAGACTTTGGGGCTAGCCACAAGAGACTGTGGCCAGGTCAAATGGTGAAGGGGATGTCCTTGCTGAGGGACAACTGAGCCTGAGCTGAAGGTGGGAATAGAAAAGCGTACGTGTAGACGCGCCTTTGGAGGCTCTGACTCTGCTCTCTTACCTCCCTCTTGTGGCATTACTGGGCCTCAGCACCTCTGAATCTCTGACTCTGACCTCCTGTGTGACAAAGGCCCAGCCATACCTCGTGCAGTGCAAAGACTATTGTAAAGGAGTCACTGTCCGTCACGTATTGTTAGAGAGGAGTCTTAATCCATTTAGCAAACATCTCCAAAGATGTTTGGTAAGTAGATTGATCACAGCCAGGAGGAAGGTTTCCATTGGTCCCAGTCTGCCTTTTAAACAGTCATTAGAATGAAGGAACAGAAGGTGCATTTGTCACATTCATGAAGGATGCAAAACAGGAAGGAGACCAGCAGATATCGGACCTACGGAATGGCAGAGTCAAGACTTGTAAAGACTTCTAGAGGCTATACAAACAGAGGCCGGGTGCAATGGCTCACACCCGTAACCCTAACACTACAGGAAGCCCAGGTGAGAGACTCCCTTGAACTCAGGATTTCAAGCTCCAGGATTTCAATCTGACCAAGAACAAGACATCTCTACTAAAAATAGAAAAATGAGCTGGTGTTGTGGCAGGTGCCTGTAGTCCCCGCTACTCAGGAGGCTGAGGCAGGAAGATGGCTTGCACTCAGGAGTTTGAAGTTGGTGTGAGCTAGGCTAAAGCCATGGCCCTCTAGTCTGGGCAACAGAGCTAGGCTTTGTCGCAAACAAACAAATAAAATGCTAATGTTCTCACGAGTGCTTTTCTAAAAAAAGAAGATTACCTCTACTAAAAGTATTAGTAGGAATTTGTAAAGTTATGCTTATCTTTAAAAACTGCTACAAGATAAGAAAGGCATGACTTAATTACAATTTTTAAAAAGGTTTCAGTGGATATAAAAGATAATTTGAGTTCTTTGTGTGAATCGCACCCAAACTGCAAACTTAAAGGGCGTCATAAAGTCCCAGTGCCCAGAACAAGGGTGGTGAGAAGCCCACTCTACTCTGTGTGGGTCAGTTCAAAGCTGAAATATCTTGCTCCGTCCTGAACATAAGGGGGGAAAAAAAACTGATGAATTTAAGTTTTGACCTGGAGAAGAGCAGCTAGAATAGTAAGGGATCATGAAAAGATTCCCCAAAACATGTAGTGGTAGAAAGACTCAGAATAGCTAGAAAAAATGAAAAAAAAAATAGGAAGCAACATAATACTGATCTTCTTAAGGAATTTTGTATAAAATTCCTGCTCCATACAGATATATTCCTTATTGACTCAAGAATGTCAAAGTAAGAGCACTAGATGTTTGTTACAGAAATTTATACTTTCCCCTAAAGTATGAAAGGATTTTAAAAGTATTAAAATGGTCCAAATATGGAGTGAAGGGTGTGTGTCTCAATGAGCTATTGAGCCAGATGCCCCTGGATGCCAGGAGCAGAGCCTACATGGTAAGTAGGTAACCCAGCATCGGGGGTGCTGTGAAGGGAACTCCCCAGTTTAGACCGTGACTGTCCCAGCACAGAGGTTCTGCCGCTCTGACTCGTTCACCATAGCTTGTCCTTCCCTTTCTGCATTCCCCAGTAGCCCCATATTCTTTTTATTTCTCCTCTCTCTGAGGCTTAATTGGTGAAGAGGAAGGAGACAGGCCCTCCAGTATCTCAATGCAGGGGCAGTGGGGACAGCTCTTCTCTCCCTAGTATGGGGACAGCTCATCCCTCCTGTGACTGGAGCCTGGATGAACACCGGAAACAAAGTAAACACCCTTAAGTTCAGCACATCAAACAACACTTAAAAAAAAAAAAAACCCCACAAAAAAAGGCACTGCGATGTCATCATTATCTCTTGCGTTTTCTTCTCAGGGAAAGTCCTGGTCAGCAGCGAAATGGGCATCAGCCGCTCGGCGGTGCTGGTGGTGGCCTATCTGATGATCTTCCACAACATGGCCATCCTGGAGGCCCTGATGACCGTGCGCAAGAAGCGCGCCATCTACCCCAACGACGGCTTCCTGAAGCAGCTGCGGGCGCTCAATGAGAAGCTGATGGAGGAGAGAGAAGAGGACTACGGTGGGGAGGAGGGGGCGGACGAGGCTGAGCTGGACCAGGAGGCCGGGAGCACCATCGGGGCCCGAGTGCACACCCTGGAGGTGGAGGAGGAGGATGACACCACCAGCCACCTGAGCGGCTCCTCCCTGGGGAAGGCCAGCCAGGCTTCCAAGCCCCACACTCTCATTGACGAAGAGGAGGAGGAGAAACTCTACGAGGAGTGGAAGAAGGCCCAGGGCCTCCCCACGGGCAGGGTCCCCCCCGGGGGAGAGGACGGGCGCTCAACCTCCTCGGGCCACGGCGCAGGGGAGCTGGAGGACGAGGACGTGGAGAGCATCGTCCGGGAGTGGCAGAGCCGGAACGAGCGGTACCAAGCAGAGGGGCACCGGAGGTGGGCTAGGGAGGAGGACGAGGAAGAGGTGGAGGACAGCAACGCGGGATCCTTTGCTGGCAGCAGGCGGCGGCGCACGCTGAGCCAGAGCAGCGCGTCCGAGAGCGTCTGCAGCCGCGACATTTGGGTCCTAAAGCAGCAGCTGGCCGCCAGGGCCCAGAGCCGCGGCGGGCGGCGCCGCTCCGACTCGGTGTCCACAGAGAGCACCTGGGACATGTGGAACGAGAGGCTGCTGGAGATCGAGAGGGAGGCGGCCCGCACGTACCGTTCCCGGAGCAGGAGAGAGCAGGCAGACGCGGGCTCCGACGCCGCGGGCTCCGACGCAGGGAGCGGGGCGCCGGAGGAGGACGGCGACAGTGTGTTCTCCGAGGCCCCCTCCTTCTACAACTTCTGCAGCAGGAACAAGGACAAACTCACTGCCCTGGAACGGTGGAAGATCAAGAGAATCCAATTTGGGTTCCACAAGAAAGACTTGGAAGCGGGCGACGGCAGCAGTGCGCACGGAGCGGAGGAGGCAGCCGGGGACAAGGAGCAACCCTCCGACGTCAACCTGACCGCCTACCAGGCCTGGAAGCTCAAACACCAGAAGAAGGTGGGGAGTGAGAACAAGGAGGAGGTGGCAGAGCTCTGCAAGGGGGAGGACTCGGCCTTAGCCAAGAAGAGGCAGCGGAGGCTGGAGCTGCTGGAGAGGAGCAGGCAGACGCTGGAGGAGAGCCAGTCCATGGCAAGCTGGGAGGCGGCCAGCTCGGCCAGCGGGAGCATCCCCCTCTCTGCCTTCTGGTCTGCGGCCCCCTCGGTCAGCGCTGATGGGGACACAGCGTCCGTGTTCAGCACCCAGAGCCACCGCTCCCACTCGGCTCAGGCCACAAGCAACGCAGGGGGAGGCTCGACCTCCAACCCCACCACACCCCTGCCTAACCTGCCAGTGGGGCCTGGAGACACGGTTTCCATCGCCAGTATCCAGAACTGGATTGCCCAGGTAGTCAGTGAGACCCTCGCTCAGAAGCAAAACGAAATGCTGTTACTGTCCCGCTCACCATCCGTGGCAAGCATGAAGGCAGCACCAGCAGCCAGCTGCCTAGGGGACGACCAAGTCTCCATGCTCGGTGGACAGAGCAGCTCCTCCCTGGGCGGCTACCCGCTGCCGCAGAGCCAGGCCAGACTGGGCACCGACGCACAGTCTGTGTTGTCCTCCCACACCGCGCTGAGCTTGAGGGAGGAAGGCACCGGGAGCAGAGTGAGGGGGACCAGCAAGCCCATCTACAGCCTCTTCGCTGACGATGTGAACCTGAGGGAGCTGGGCCAGAAGGAAAAGGAGATGCAAATGGAGCTGAGGGAGAAGATGTCTGAGTACAGAATGGAGAAACTGGCCTCAGACAACAAACGCAGTACCCTTTTCAAGAAGAAGAAGGTCAAGGAGGATGAGAATGATGGCGTGGGTGATAGAGATGAGGACACTGACAGTGCCATAGGGAGCTTCCGATATTCTTCCCGCAGTAATTCCCAAAGACCTGAAGCAGACACCTCCTCTTCTTCCCTGGCAGTCTGTGACCACTATGGGAGTGGCAGCAGAGCTGGCAAAGAGCTGGATGGCAGTATTAATAAATGGCTCTGTGGGCTCAGGACAGAGGACAAATCTCCTCCCCCAAGCGATTGGTCTGGAAGCTCCAGGGGGAAATACACCAGATCATCCGTGCTCCGAGAAACTGAGTCTAAATCCTCCAGCTATAAGTTCTCCAAATCTCAGTCGGAGGAACAGGACACGGCCTCCTACCATGAGGCAAATGGCAACTCTGTAAGAAGCACTTCACGGTTCTCTTCTTCTTCCACCAGCGAAGGCAGAGAGATGCACAAGTTCTCCAGGTCCAAGTTCAGTGAGACCTCAAGCTCCCGAGGGGAGAGCCCAGAACCCTACTTCTTCCGCAGGACCCCTGAGCCCTCCGAAGGGGAAGAGTCCCCAGAGCCACAGCACCCACATTGGACTGGGCCCAGGGACTGGGAAGATGTGGAAGAGTCATCCAAGTCAGACTTTTCTGAATTTGGAGCCAAGAGGAAATTCACCCAGAGCTTTATGAGGTCTGAAGAGGAGGGAGAGAAAGAGAGGATGGAAAACAGAGAAGAAGGGAGGTTTGCATCTGGGCGGCGGTCCCAGTATCGGAGAAGCAATGACAGGGCAGAAGAGGAAGAGATGGATGATGAGGCCATCATTGCAGCTTGGAGACGCCGGCAAGAAGAAAGGAGGACTAAGCTGCAGAGAAGGAAGGAAGATTGAGCCAGGGAGCGGCCGAGAATGCTGGAGGATACCATTCAGCTTAGCACAGGGCTCAGGGCGCACATCGCCATCACCCGTCAAGGGATGGGGAGGCAGAGAGGATCTTCAAGAGGGACAGAGCATAAGGGCACTACAGGTGGAGCGGAAAGAGGAGAGCCATCACCATGAAGTCCCAATGCTGGACCAACCGACACCATTTTCTGTTGCCCATTGCCCTCTCTAAGCTTTGGTGCTTCACTTAATGTATTTGGTAGTGTTTGTCACACACCAGGGAGGTGAGCTTGAAAAGGTACTATAGTTTGTAGGAGACTGCAGCTTACATCTAGAAAGGCCATGAATGTTGGACATGGTTCTGTTGGTGGAGTAACAAGACCCAGGAAATCCATCCTGTGGCAAGTCTGACCTTTCTCTCCTAGCAATGCTCAGTTCTGCTTCTTTCTTTTTACTGTTTTGGATCTCCATTAAATTGATACGTTGTCAGATACTTCTCCTTCATTCTGGTCACTTTTAGCTCTTTCAATATTAGGGGTTATCCACTTTAAAAGATACAAATGAACTAGCCGGGCATCACGGTGGGTGCCTGAAGTCCCACCTGCTTGGGAGACTGAGGCAAGAGGGTTTCTCAAGCCCAAGAGTTTGAGGTTGCTATGAACTCTAGAGTGATACTACAGCACTCTACCCAGGGTGACAGAGTAAGACTCTGCCTCAAAAAAAAAAAAAAAGACACAAATGGATTATTATGGGCCAAACTCACCTGGTTCCCCAAGAGCTATACATCCAGACAATGCCATCATCATCTCATTATGAAAAATAACAAGCAAGCATTTAGCCTATGATGCAATGTAACATGAGACTACATTAGAAAAGCCCTTGAGAGTAACAGAGAGAGTGAGAGAAAGAGACAGTGAGTTTTGGCTCTGTACCCATAGCTCAGTGGTTAGAGTGCCAGCCACTGGCACTGGGCTGCCACAGGGGCTGTTGGATTCGAACCCAGCCGGGGCCTGCTAAAAACAACAATGACAACTACAACAAAAAAGTAGCCGGGCATTGTGGCAGCACCTGTAGTCCCAGCTTCTTAGGAGGCTGAGGCAAGAGAATTGCATTGCTGTGAGAATTGAGGTTGCTGTGAGCTGTGACACCACAGCACTCTACTGAGGGTGACATAGTGAGACTCCATCTCAAAAAAAAATAGAGAGAGTGAGTTTTATTGTGGTGAGAGTGGCAAAATATAAAGTAGAGAGAGAGTCCCTTTGGAATGAAGGAAATACACAAACAGACCGTGGGGAAGAGGATTAGAAAAGCTCAATTCAAGTAGATGGAGACATAACTTTATAAAACCTAATGGCCGTCCTTGCCTTTTATTCCTTGGTGGGTGATCGGAGAATGTAATGGATGGTACACTTAATTCTTCCCTGCATTCGGGAGAGGCCAGGCTGGTGAGAAATCTTTACTCTTTACCCTTTGTTCCCAAGGCATTTCTGACCCTAAAACACAGGTTGACTTGCTGACACAAGCAGAACCTCACAATAGTCATCAATGGACTGGTCTCTACAGTTCTTTTTAGGCTGCGGCACTTTGCAGGATTTGAAAACAGGCAGGTGCCGTGTAGGGGTCTGAGCTGTCTTGATCAATCAAAAAATTCAATTCAGAAGACACAGCTGGCGAGGAAATGATTAAGGGGAGGAAGAAGAGAGAGGAGGAATCTACCCTGGGACAAAGAGTAGGTGATAATCATCACTTTTTGTAAAAATGGAGATCTATGTGACAGAGAGGTCGTACAAGCTTCCCATGGAGATTAGCTCAGCATCACACATTTTAGAAAGTACAGAGGTAAATACACCAAGACAAATGGGAGCTGGCTTGAGCGCAAATCCAGAACTGCCCATAGTTGCTGTCAAAGCAACTGCATGTGTTTGCTCTCTTTCCCTCTACCACTTCAGCACAGTTCAGTTGCTGAGAGTACTACCCTCCCCTCCACCAACTGAGAGGGAACAAGAGGGAAAGAAGATACTGCTCAGCCTTCGTCTGGGTTTCCCCTGTCCTTCTTCCTTTGTGGCCTTTAGTTGGTCTCTATCCCTAGTTTCCAGTGCTTGATGGGTCATTCTCCCATATGAAATAGTGCATCAGTGCATGCTATAGTCCCAGCCACTCGGGAGGCTGAGACCGGAGGATCGCTTGGGCCTAGGAGTTGGAACCCAGCCTGCACAACATAGTGAGATTCTATCTCCTTAAAAAAAAAATTATTCTACCCCATCGTATGGTGAGAAGGCTGGTTGTGACCCATTTTAGCTTCTGAGAGAACTCAAGGCTTCCTCTCATTTCACTTTTATGGGGAAGTTTCTGATATAGGCACAATCAATAGAGTATCTACTCTAGAAGGTCGATTATTGGAGAGAAGAATGAAAATACATATACCTGGATGGGCTCCCAGTACCCATCCTTTCAACTAGAACTAACGCAATATAAAAATTGATCTCACTCATATCAAGATAGACAAGAAGAATTTTGAAAGCCATTTGCAGTCAATCCTAACTCATACCTCACAGAATGAATGCTGAACACACATTTTATTTATTTATTTATTTATTTTTAGAGACAGGGTCTCACTTTGTGACCTGCGGTAGAGTGCTGTGATGTCATAGCTCACAGCAACCTTCAGCCCTTGGCCTTAGGCGATTCTCTTGCTTCAGCCTCCCAAGTAGCTGGGGCTACAGGTGCCTGCCACAACGCCTGGCTATTTTTCCTTTCTTTCTTTCTTTCTTTCTTTTTTTTTTTTGTTGCAGTTTGGCTGGGGCCGGGTTTGAACCTGTGATCCTCGGTATATGGGGCCAGCGCCCTACTCACTGAGCCACAGGCACTGCCCCTGAACACACATTTAAAGCATATGGGTTGGAAGAGTCGCTCCAGTCTTTCTCCCGCCCTGGATGTGAGCCTTGGGGACACAGACCCAAGACACAACCAGGGCTGCTCTTAGTTTAGCTCATAGGCTTAAAGGGACAATGATGGCCCCCATGTAGCCCAGCTGGGCTCACTAGAGGAGGAAACCCAACAGGGGTCAAAGCCAAGCCTTGGAGACATGCCTTTGCTTTCTGTGTCTCCAGGCACGAATCCTGTGCTCGGGGAGGCATCTACCTGAGACCTGAATTCAGCTTATTCCTGGAGTCCAGAGTACATTTTGGGAAAACACATCCAAAGAAAGTGTGTAATTTATGACAAGCTTGAAGAAATGTTTGGGATTTGAAGTGTTAGAATCTCAAGTATAACTTCTGAATGATACCTAACTTAGGATGAGATGCTACAATCCAGCTTGCCAGGCTCTGAATGACATTCAGAGGTTTATGTTAGTATAAGTCCCCACAGGAAACAGATGGCACTCCCAAAGTGATGGCTGTTGAAAATTTAATGTGGGGACAACATATAGAGGCATAGGCAGGGTTAAAGAAGATAAGAAGGAATAATAAAACCCTCAGGGACTAGCAACAGTGAGAAACTGATGCACCCTGGGACTGAAGGGACAAAGTGAGGAAGCGTTTCCTGAGCCCAGCAGAGCCATGACTGTGCAGAGGGGCTGCCTGACAACCTGGCAGAGGAGTGGGGGCAGTAAGTGCCCTGACCCCTCCTCTTCTTGGGATCTGATTTCGTGCTAGCAATTTCCATCAGCCAAACCTAACTAGACACCAATGGGTAGGACAGCCTTGTCGTCTGGAGAAGAAACAGAAGTGGATCAGGAAAGGCAGATGGAGAACTAGCAGCACACCTTAGTATGTTGAAATGGAAAGGTGGTCTCCGCAGAGTCTTAAATGACCAAAAACATTATATGTTGACCACAGAATTGATCCACTCTCAAGAATTAATTAATAGTTGGAATAAGTTCGTAATACATAAAGCAGACTGTCAGAGTCAGTGACATTGTACATAAAAGAAAAAGACGGGACAGATCTGCACCTATAGCCTTCATCCTCTCTTGAGTCATAAAGAGTTCACAAGGAGAAAACTCCCACAATAAGGTGAGGTAGTGCACAGAAAGGGGCCTGATAAATGTAAAAATCCTGCCCAGAATTCTGAGGTGGGAGGTGCTAAGAGATGGATGGGGGTGGAGGTGGGGGGGGGGACGGACAGAATTTTATTTTTTCTTCATCCTAAGTAAAGCCCTAGAGAAAGAATGGAAATGTGGGGGCTGTGAAGAAACCAGGTGTTTCAGGCAGCATCCCACAGAAATAATAAGCCACACCCGAATTAGGGTAATTCAAGTGGGGAGTTTCATAAAGAAGCTATTTACAAAGGTATGAGAAGGGTGTAGGGCAACCTACAAGGTGTGGTGTGCATCCCTGGGCTAGGAATTACTCGCAGGCCTGAGGAGAGAGGAGACCAGAGCTGTTACTGGACCCTAGAGAAAGGGGGCTGTGTGGAGGGCCAGTTTCTTAAGAGCTGAGGTCTTTGATCTAGAGAGCCGGCCTGAAATGACCCCACAAGGACGGAGCTGGAGGACTGCAGTCCCTCTTACTCCCGTCTCCTGCCTGCCTCCCCACAGGTCAAACCCAACCCATGGGGAGGACAGTTGCTGCACGTAGTCCATTTGGTCAGCCCCATGAAGCATGGGTAGGGTGGGGAGAAGAAGGGTGAGTAGAGGTCTGGAAGGGCAAACGTAAGACATCCAACACCAAGGGCAAAATTTCAGACCAGTGCATAAGGTACCTTGTGACATATGGTTGACGCTGGCTTATCTAGATCCTGCTGTTCGTGTTTAGAAAATTGGCAGACAAGTGAATATGCATTTCTCTGGACTCTTGAAACTTACCCCTGGTGTCGCTTGAGAGAATTATTAACCAATGACAATTAAATAATCAACTCTTGTCACACCTGCCTTAACGCGTGCCACATAGAGTTGCCCTTGTGGGAAGAATCTACACTACAAATCTATACCTGTTCTTAGGAACATCTTAGGAGTTTTTATCCAAGGTCCATGTTTTAAAGCATCACCTATTCTGCATCCACTGGGGCCAGTCTTTCCTCAGCTCTAGGTGCTGAGCAGGATGCCTGCCATCTGTTCTGGGTGCCAGCCCAAAACCATCCACCCCACCCCCCCACATATACACACATACACTCACAAGCAAATTTCACTTAACACACATTTTAAGTCATATCATCCCCGCAGTACCTGCCAAATTTAGCATAAGCTTTTCCAGTCATTTTTTCCGTGTAGAGGTAATTAACATGTAATTTTAATCTTATAGGTTCTGAACACACCAGTAGTCATTTTCAGATGCTCCGGCATTGCAGCATTTGTGGGCAGGCACCAGTTTGCTGATAGAGTGGCCAGGCGTCTCCCTGCCAGCCATTTAGCCACCCGCTAAATGAGTGCACACAGCTTCTCAGAGCAGCAAGCAGATCCTCTTGGTTCAGCTTCAACTCTCTAAGCTTCTGAAGGCAGAAGCTGGCAACCAAGAGAGTGGCCTCAATCAACAATTCAATTCAGTTGAGCTCAGCTTGATAAACATTTCCTGAATGCCAACCTTGTGTTAACACTACACCGGGCCACTGTGCTACACATATCAAGAGAATATGCCACGTGACACAAGCAAAAGAAAAGCCCAGCTCTCTCGTAAGAAGGATTTTTTAAAAGGGGAGAGGGAGGGGAGGGGTCGGGGAGGATGGGTGGAGGGAGGGTGTTTGGTGGGATCACACCTGTGGTTCATCTTATAAGTGTACATGTGAATCTTTCTAAATGTAGAATATAAATGTCTTAACACAATAACTAAGAGGATGCCATGAAGGCTATGTTAACCAGTTTGATGAAAGTATTTCAAATTGTATATAAAACCAGCACACTGTACCCCATGACTGCATTAATGTACATAGCTATGATTTAATAAAAAAAATTAAAAAAAATTAAAATTATCTGAGTTAAAGAACTATCAACCTATCTGGGTCTGAAATGAATAAACAACGTGCTAAGCATTATGAGAAAAGCATCAACCACTGAGGCTTAAAATCTCACACCCAGCTTTCACACCTCCTTTTGCCTTTTGCCTTTTGCCGGCACCTGGACTAGTTAATTCTGCCCATTGCATTCTGTTACACATAACACCACCACCCCCCTGACTGGGTCTCGTATCCAGCACCCAGCTATTGCGATAGCCTTGATAACCAGCTGCAGCCTCATCTCCTGTCCATCTATTCTAGGACCAAATTAATGTTCCCAAGTTCACAATTCTGATTCTTCTTATTCCTTTGCTTTAAAACTCTAATAACTCCCCATTACCTATGAAATGAATCTCAAATTCCTTCCTTTGGCATCCAAGGACCCCCTTCCCCCCTATTTCCAGCCATATCACATTATTCCCTTCATCCACATCTTCTGGCCACCTGCAAACAGCACACCCTTTGGAACACTCTTCTGTCTCTTTTCTCAGGCTGTCCTCTGCCTCAGCTTCCCCACTCCACCCCACTATCTCTCTACGGAGGTCTGGCCACCCTCTACCACATGACTACCCACAGTCATAAGGCTATTCCCTGCCAAGGGCAAGCTTCTTTGAGGAGCTTCTCCTCTATCAAACCTCTTCAGCCACCTTGGCCATGTGAACCTCCTCGGAAACCACACAGCACTTTACAGCTGTCTTATGCTTAACACTGTCTGCTTTGCATTATAAGAATTTGGTACATACAGATAAGAATGCCTACCTTTCAGGATTATTATTGGGATATAACTACATAATACATTATTTTAATGTGCCTAGATGATTCATGGCATGTAGTAGAATTCTACATTGTTATATGTAATTCTATAATAATAATCAGTTATTGTTGGTGGTATGCAGTAAAGTAGTTAGAATACATCTAACTGAAAACAACCCATCCTTACGCAGTGTTTGCCACATTCCAGGCACTACACTCAAAGCTTCAGCATGGATTATCTGCTTTATCCCCTTAAAAGTATATCCTTTACTTGCCTCACGTTTTTAAGCATAAGATGTATTAAGCACTCTGCTAGGCACTGGGAATTCAGCAGAAATCAAGACAGGTGAAAACTTGCCCTGAAGGAGCTAACAATTTTAGTAAGGGGAAGAGACAGCAAACGAGTCATTTAAAAGATTTAGAACATTATTTACTAACCATCTGCCTGCCCGTGACTCTGTCTGCCTCTCCTTACTAGAACACAAGGTCCGTGAAGGTAGTTATTCATTGCTGTGTGCCTGCAGCTGGAAGCCAAGCCTGGTCCAAAGGGGACTCTCAACAAACATTTATTGTGGTTGGAGACAGTGAGGGCTGTGAAGGAAACAAACAGAGTCATGTGATGGAAAACAGTGGCAGTGAGGTATGGGGGTGGTGTTACTGAGGATAGGGTGGTCCGGGAGTCATCCCTAGGAGGAGGTACTGTGTAAGCTAAGATCTAGAGGATTCGGAGCCAGCTCAACAAAGACCAGAGGAAGAGGGGCTGCAGGGGAAACTGCTGGGGACCCCGGGGCTTAAGAAGGTAAAATACTCAACTACCCACAGTCATATGGCTATTCCCTGTCAAAGCAAAATTCAAATTGAGAGAGTGTGATTTTAGAACCCACATACCTTACAGCAGTGGTCCCCAGCCTTTTTGGCACTGGTTTCATGTGCCACACTTTTCCCACAGATGGGAGGTGAGAGTATGGAGAGGAGGCATGATTCCAACGCATCCCATTTATCTCAGATCATCAGGCATTGGATTCCCATAATCCATAATTGGATTCCGCAAGACCTAGATCCCTTGCATGCACAGTTTGCAGTAGGGTTCTCGTTCCTATGAGAATCTAATGCTGCCACTGATCTGATAGGCAATGGAGCTCAGGTGATGTTGCCAGCGATGGGGAACAGCTGCGTTTTGCTCAGTAGCCCACAGCTCACTTCCTGCTGTTCAGTCGGGTTCCAAACAGGCCACAGAGCTACGCTGGTCCTTGGCTGGTGGGTTGGAGACTGTAGCTTTACAGGGCAAGGTAAAGTTCTTGGGTCAGTGCCTGGCACAGTAAGCTATCTTTTATAATCTCTACTGAATTGTAAGTTTTTTAATTAATCTTCTTTTGAAAGGATGGAAGTATTGTTGCAGTTTGTCTGGGGCCGAGTTTGAACCCGCCACCCTCGGTATATGGGGCCGGTGTCCTACTCACTGAGCCACAGGCCCTGGCCCGAAAGGGTGGAAGTATTGATTAACTATGAATTCTACACGGATCATATTTAGGACCCAAAGATTGTCAGTTTGTTTCTGTTTAGTTTCAGAGTAATCTTTTTCCTTTTTTTTAACCCCCTGATAAGTGAGCAAGACAGCTAGGGTGTGATAGGAGAGAGAATGTCACAGGACACTCAAGGGGCGGGAACTTTATGCATCTTTGGGATGGGCAACAGTTTTGCCAACTGCTTGGAAGAACCCCCTCCCTGTCCCCGCATTTCACTCTCACTGACTTTTGGGCCAGAGTTACTGAAAGCATTTCTCTCTGATCCATGGGATGCTGTAAGTGCTTCAGTATAGCCCGGTCTTGACAAACGTCCATATTCTCCAAGGCAGAGCAGAGGCGGGGGTGGGGATATAGGGGGGCAGGGTGGGGGTGGAAGAGAAAGGAAAGGAAAGGGAAGCAGCTCCAAAGGCGGTCACAGCAGTGACGGATAATTGTTCCTGGGCCTGCTCTGTGCCATGCCAGCCACAACCAGCCTGCTGTGACCTCACTCACATGAAGCTGCTAAGAGCTGTTCTGGGGGAACCAGGCATTCCTCAAAGGAACACAGAGTAACTAAAACCCCTGCAGCAAGCCAAAGGGCAGACAGCAGGCATGACTCACTGCCCTTTGCAGGACATTGAGAACATGTGGCCTAAATGGATTGTTGCCTTATTAACATTTCTCAAACACAAATGCAATGCAAACAAGCCCTCAAACAGAAAGACAATGTGAGTGGCTTCCTGCTCCCAGCCCTGGTCGTCCCAGAGAGGGGCATAGCAAGCCAGGTCCCCAGGGTTTGATCAGTCATCCTTTAACAATTCCATTTGGAAAGTTGATTCACCACTATTCAGCTGAGTTCCATTTCACTCTGCTGATTAATACAACTCTGCAAATCAGGTATTAATACTCCCATTTTACAGATGGGAAAACTTAGAGAGGTGCTGTGATCTGAATATTTGTGCTCCCCCTCAAATTATATTTTGAAACCTGATCCCTAGTGCAATATGATTAAGAGGTGGGGCCTATAGGAGAAAGAGGCTAGTTAATGGCGACTCCACCTTCATGAGAGGAATTAGTGCCCTCATCAAAGAGGCCCAAGGGAGCTTGTTAACCCCTCTGCCACGTCAGGACACAGCAGCAAGATGCCTAGTGAAAAGTGGAGAGTGAACCCTTACCAGTCACCAAATCTATGAGAGCCTTGACCTTGGACTTCCCAGCCTCCAGAACCATGAGCAATAAATACCTATTGTTTATAAATTACCCAGTCTACGGTATTTTGCCTGAATGGACTAAGACAAGGCACTAAGGAATGGGCCCAGAATCATACAGGGAAGCAAGGATTTGAACCTAGCTATGTCTGACATTAAAGCCACTTTTTCTACCACACCATGCTGCCTTTAAAAAGATCCATGCCCAGGGAGAGATTAAAACAGCAATTGCAGAGAAATCTGGAGTCTGAGAGCAGGGCTGCTGATGGATTGGCCATTCAGAAGATACAGCTCCCGAACAAAGCCCCGCTCGAGTTGGCCTTCCTGCGTCCTCCGTGTTAGCCGTCTCACTAATAAACAGTCCTGTGCGAAAGAGTGTTGGGAAGATGACAAGCAGGGAGCCCCCAGGGACTGCTCTTAAATAGGAGCTTTACTTAAAGGACAGGATGTTCAAAGAGGTTAAGATTTCCTTGCATTCTCTCTTCCCGACTCCCGGGAGAGAAGCTTTCATTCCAGGGAGTCACAATATTTGTGTGTCTTTCAGACAGCTTTTCCTTTTTAAAGCTGCACAGCGCAGGTAGTTATGTAGCTCTCGATTTATCACAAAGGCCGCCGAGGGTAGGGGGTGGGAGGAAATGGCAGAGAGCTGGAGGAGGGGGAGTTTCAGCAGGGTTTTTCTGGGCTGAGGCAGGATCTGTCCCCAGATCTATTTTGGGGTATGTGTTTGCACGTGTATGTGTGAGCGAGATAGAGATTAGGCAAATCACTCATTCTCCCTGTGTCTTTCAAACAAAGAAAATTGCTGCCTATTTGATAGCAATGGGGTCAGGACGAAAGAAAACTTCAGACAGGGTCAAAATGTAGACAAATAAGTCTAAAAATAGACTTATTTCATAGATACATACTAAAATATATTAATAAACACTGATTTGAGACCTGCCGTGAAAGTTCATTCCTGGAGTATTTGCTGTGGGACAAGAATTGTTCTGGGTGCTGGAAACCCCAAGATGACTGGAACACAGTGGATTCCTCTGAAGGATTTGAATGCAAGTCCAGTGGGTTCTCTGACAAAGAAAGGCACACTGAGGCAGGAGGCTACTTCAGTTTGAGATCTCCCCTTTGAGTTCAGCCCCATTATTGTTAAAAGGTCTGTAAGTTAGGGATAGATAACTCAGGGGTGTGGATGAGCCAGCATCCTTTGAAAAGAGGATGACATGGAGAAAGTAAGTCCTAATGGAGAAATACCCAAAGATCCAGGAGCCTGAAAGCTGTGTTGGAAAAAACAAGGGCACTTTGGGGCCAGTTGCAAATCTTTGTCTGCTTTCTTATCTCTTGTTTTAAGCCTGGTGCAGGGAATCACAAGATGGACAGACCAGAGCTTATTTTCAACATACTGGCCCTCCTACCACAACAAAGTATTCTTTTTTTAAAAGTCCACGTGTCAGTGGTTTAGCGTAGCAGATCAAGGCTTTTTATTTGATGAAGAAAATTGTGGAGTTTTAGGTGATAACGTTTACCGGACACAAAAAATGATGTTTTGGATACAATTGTAAACCAGATGATTTTTAAAAATTGCAACTACTATAATAAAATATTTTCACCAGTTCATAACAACAATATAACTAGAAGCTCAGACCTTGTATGCCTGACTCTCAACCAAATCTCAGCTTTATGACCAAGATCTGTCCAGATTAGTCCCACATAATGACATGCAAAAGGAATGAGTTGCGAGTGGCGCAAAGGAGTAGGGCACCAGCCTCATATGTCGGAGGTAGCAGGTTCAAACCTAGCCTGGGCCAAAACCTGCAAAAAAAAAAAAAAAGAATGAGTTGGCCAGCAGCTCCCCACAGCACCTCTGTGTCTCAGCTATGGCAAGTGGTGGAAATCAAGTAAACAGGACGATTTAACTCCATGGAGAATATTCAAAATTTCTCACCCTTTAGCCCAAACCGCTTTGTTCACTTGTGCGTCTATATATGCAAGATGACCATCATGCTGTGTTTAGTTCATGATGATAAAGTTAAGAAACGACTGAGAAAGTGTTAGAATAAAATGGCATTGCATAGTAATACTTTCATCTTTTTCATTGTTAAATGTAATTATATTTCTCTAAGGGTAAAGTTTTATGTCCATTTTCAGAAATCCCTCCCTGCCTTACCCAAGGATGTAGCTACGTTGATTGTTCCCCCAACTGTCCTCCCTCTTCCTCCACAGAAATCTCTGAGCTCACCTCCGAGAGCCTGTATTTCAGCCCACATCTCCAGGACTCTCCAACACCTTCACGTACGCCAAAGCCAGCATGTTCCAGCTTTCGTGACCTACATAATCTTAGGGATCACACAACAACCAAAGGTAAGCATTTTTAACCATCATTTTACAGATGGAAAAACAGATTTGGAGTTAAATTAATTGCCCAAGGTCAACCAACTAAAGAAGACAGAGTAGGAAGCAGGGAATCCATCCTACTTGTAACTTTGACCTTAGATCCCACCATTTCTTCGCTGTGTCACCCTTACTTATTTTAGTTCCAGATTCTAAGCAATATGTAAAGACATTCAAGATTTTAAGTATAAAAATAATTAATAGGTGTCTGCTACAACGTTGTGTATCATTTGTTTGTGTATGTCTGCTACACCATATGAGTGTTGGTTGGGTTAGGTACAGTTACAATCCATCCTTACTCAGTGGTCTAACCCCATGATTAGTCCTAAACAAAAGTCTTCTGCTATCTTCTCCAGTGAGTAGCTACCTGCTTCTATAAAGTGCTCAGTCATTTGTGTTTGTTTATTAAACTCTGTTTTGCTTCTCCGATGTTACACACTGTCCCTGAATGTTACCAGTAATGTTAAGTGCCACTATATGTGTGGTGCCTACACCAGGCACTATGCTAGATGTTTTCTTTACATTCTTTTATTTGATATTCACATCAACCCTTGAGATAGGTATTTCTACACCCATTTTACAGATGAGAACATAAGTTCAGAGATGTTCAATTACTTGCTCAAGGTCACATATCTAGATCGTCAGAGCTGATCGCAGGATACATTTCTGCCTGACTCTGGAGCCAATACTTTCTTCCCTAGATGTCCTCCTAGTTACAAAATGTTCTAACAGATACAGCATGGGATTTTTGGAAGGTTATAGACTTTTCCTATATTCCTGATTTATTTCAACAACCATTCCCAGGCCCCTAAATCAAGAACAAATAACCCCAAATAAACCCCGGGCATATAATTTTTAATTGAATGGTCTATAATATTGATGTTTCCTCAGTTGGATGTCCTGATCATGTCTGGGGTTATTCTCTGTTTATTTCTTTTTCCTCCAGGGAAATATATTTGGTCTGAGAGCATCTGTTATTTTCCAGAATAATTTTCTCATTTTGCTTTAAGCCTGTTGTAGGTATCAGATGTGCTTCCTCAGATTTGTTGGTGCACACCACAAATATTTATAATACCTATTGCTTGAGAATATTCATGTAACGTGAGAGTGGCCTTTGTTAGTAATTCTGCTATTTGCTTTCTTAATTAAGTTGCTGGTACTTGATGTTCTAGCTATGTTGAAGGAGACAGATGAAAAATGGAGCCCAGGTTAATGCTGCTCTGTGGCTGAGGTACCCTCTTCACATTGCCAAGGAAAGAGACACGTACCTGTTACAGACAATCAGTAAACCATTATTGACTTGCAGGGGCTGCAGCTAGAGAACGCTGGTGAGATTAGTAACTTCTGAAGACTCTGCTGGCTTTGGGAGGAGTGCTGCTGGGTAAAGGGGGTTAATTGCTCTGGTCTGAAAGATACGCTGAGAATAATGGAAAACTTCTCATGTCAAAAGAGTTCTTACAAGACATACAGTTTCCAGGTTGGAAAAGATAAAACGAACACTCAAGGATCAATTAGAGAGTCAATTACAGACAATTGAAAGAGTAGGCAATGAAATGTGAAGGAGGGTAACATGGACTGTTGTGCTCTTTTCAATAACATTATTGGCTTTTCTCCCTTCACTAACAAAAAAGAAAAAAAAAGGAAAATTTCTCTGAAGTAGACATAGAACATACAGAAATTTACAGAAAGAAAATTAAATAAAAACTACCTATAATCATGCTAATGGGAGATAATCTTTGTTGATATTTTCTACGCACATAAAATTTTTACTTTTCGTATATTTACAGTCATATTGTATATGCTATTTTACACTTATTTATTTATTTTTGAGACAGAGTCTCACTCTGTTGCCCAGGCTAGAGTGCCATGCCATCATCATAGCTCACAGCCATCTCCAACTCCTGAGCTCAAGTGATCTCTTGCTTCAGCCTCCCAGTAGCTGGAACTACAGGAGTGCACCACCATGCCCACCTATATTATAAGTATTTTTAATGGAAATTGGAAGAACACATGACAGACTCGAGTACAGTGGTGAGATTGCAGCTCCCTGCAACCTCCAACTTGTGGGACCAAGCAGTCCTCTGCCTCCGCCTTCCAAGTAGCCGTGACTACAGGCATCTACCATAAGGCCTGGCTAGTTTTTCTATTTTTAGTAGAGACAGGGTCCCGCCCTTGCTCAGGTTGGTTTTGAACCCCTGAGCTCAAGCAATCCACCTATATACAGGCTATTTTAAAAGTTAATTTTCAGTTAACATTTTTCCATACAGGACATTCCCCCACAACATGATTTTTAATAACTTTATAATCTATCTTTTCAGCTGGGGCTAATTTATTTTACTAAGTTTTATTATTGAACAATTATGTTTTCTAGTCTGTCTTGTTATAAACAACACTGAGATGAATCACATGATTATGTATCTGTCCAATTCTTTCTTCGGAATAAAGTCCTATGAAGTTGCTGCTTCAATGCATATATACTTAAACAACAAAAACCTTTTGTAACATATTGCCAGATTGCCTTGGAGAAAGTTCGTATCAGGAATCGTACCTAGTTCACACTCCAGCGTGTGTTTGGCCATATCAAACACATTCATCTTGGCCAACGTAACATTGCTAATGATGGCTAAGGTTGCTGAAGGCTTGCAGAGTGCCCGGCACTGTGCTCATGTGTCTCTAAGAGCACGTGCAAGTCAGCCATTCTCAGATCTTCCATCAGCCCAGCCACTTGTCTCAGGCCACTGTTCACTACTCTCAAAGAGACTGGAAACTAAAACCCCAATGCCACTAATCCCCTTCATCTGATAATGCTCATGTGTCAGCCACCCCAGTTGGCCACTCAAAATGATGTACATGTAAAACAATGTACATGTATTACTTGGATAAAAGTAAAAGTTAAGTTTTATTTCCAGTGCATTGAGTATTTTTATAATAAAGATTTTTGTGATCTCTTGGTCTGATTTTAGTACACGTATTAGGGTAATACTGGGCTCATAGGAAAATTGACAAGTGTTCTTTCCTCTTTTATTTTTGGGAAGAATTTGTGAAGAATTGATGTAAACATTGGTTGAATTCAACAGTGAAACCACACTTGGCCTGGGCTTTTCTTTGAGGAGAGATTTTAAATTACTAATACAGCCTTTACTTTTTATGGGTTTATTCAGGATTTCTATTTCTTTCTGAGTCAGTAATTTCTATCTTTCTAGGAATCTGTCCGTTTTACTTATGTTATCTAATTTATTGGCATATGGTTGTTCATAATATTCCCTGAGGATCCTTTCTATTTTTGTAAGATTGGTCATGCTGTCTTCTTTTTACATTTCCGGTTTGAGCAATTTCTGTCTTCTCTTTTATTCCAATTGTTTTTCAAGTCCATTTCATTTATATCTATTCTAATCTTTATTTTCTTGCTTTGTGTTTACTTTGTACCTTTTTTTTGCTTCTTAAGGTGGAAGATTAGGTTCTTGATTTGAAGCCATTTTTTTTAATTTTTTAATTTTTTTTTTAATTTTTGAGACAGAATCTCATTTTTACCTTTGGTAGAGTGCTATGGTATCACAGCTCACAGCAACCTCAAATGCTTGGGCTCAAGCGATTCTCTTGCCTCAGCCTCCTGAGTAGCTGGGACTACAGGCACCTGCTACAACACCTGGCTGTTTTTTTTTAGAGGCAGGTTCTCGCTCCGGCTCAGGCTGGCCTCAAACCTGTGAGTTCAGGCAGTTCATCTGCCTTGTCCTCCCAGAGTGCTAGGACTACAGGCATGAGCCACTATGCCTGACCCTGAAGTCATTCTTTTTTTTTATATATATATATATAGATGTTTACAGTTATAAATTTCCCTCTAAGTACTGCTTTAGCTATAGCCCATAAGTTTTAATGTATTGTGTTTCCATTTGCATTCATTTCAAAGTATTTTCTAATTTCTTTTGTGATTTCTTCTTTAACCTATGGACTTATTGTTTAATTTTCTCATCTGTCCATCTGTTATTGATTTCTAATTTAATCTCATTTTGTTCAGAAGGCATACTTTTTCCTTTTTTATCGATACAAAATATTTGTACATATTTCCAGGGTACATGTGGTATTTGGATACACGCACAAACGTGTAATGATCAAGTAGAGTATTTAGGATATCCATCACCTTGAGCATCTATCATTTTGGGTATTAGGAACATTTCAAATCTTCTAACTATGTTTTTTGTTGTTGTTGTTGTTTTTTGAGATGGAGCCTCAAGCTATCCCCCCTGGGTAGAGTGCCATGGCATCACAGCTCATAGCAACCTCCAACTCCTGGG
>NW_003852411.1:24836668-24880019 GCF_000181295.1 Otolemur garnettii | reverse complement strand
AGGTTGCTGTGAGCAGTGAAGCCATGGCACTCTACCCAGGGGCTCAGCTTGAGGCTCCGTCTCAAAAAAAAAAAAAAAAAAAGGAGTATTGAACCCCCTGGGAATCCCCTTTGGCCTTCTCCTTTCCTTTTCTCTTCCTGCCAGCATGATGGATTCAATGGCTGAAAATGTAGTGTCTCACTTGTGACCTTGTGAATGGAAGCCACACAAAAAAGATGGCTTCTTGAAGGAAGTAGGAACATTGTTGACTTCTCAGAGCCAGTTTAGCAGCCTTTAATTGTCCACATAAAAAATTTTATTTACATGTGAGAAAAGTAAACTTCAACCTTCTTTAAGCCATTATCATTCTAAAGACCTGTTGCCAACAGTGGAATGCAATTCCTAACACGCCATGTGCCAGAGTTCACTGGTTAGAGATCTCTCTCATGGCAAAGGGAAAATCATGATGCAGATTTATACACCAATCTCCTATAAGTTTGGTTAGCAGGAAATAAGCCTCTAAAGACATCTGTACCCAGTAAAGTACAAAATTGAATTTCTGGGCCCTGTGTACATCAAGTCTGAGATAAGAAACTTCTACTTAGGAGTGTAGTAAAAGAAACAGGTCCTTGACTTGGGATAAGCTTTTAGTTAAAGGAATGTGGTAGAGAGAAAGTTCTATGAAAATTTTGAAGATAAAGAAGAACTAATTCATAAAAGTAGAATAATTCTGAATACCTAAGACAGGAGGTATTCCAGCATTTTCCATCCAAACCCATCCCACCCAATATTCTGTCACTCCCATGCTCACACACCTGTGTAAGCCTAGAATTCACACACGTTCTCTAGTCTCAGGACATGGGGGCACAACCACTACTGACTCTCCCAGTGGAAAGCCTGTATCCCTTCCTGCCACCTGAACTCAACATTTGGTGTGTCTGAAATAAGCCTTAAGGGCTCATACTGATTAAGTCCTGGAACTTGACTATCATCTCTTACATAACCTACACTTGGTAAATATTGGTTGGATTTAGTGGAAGACAAAAAAAAGAACCACCAAAATAAAAGTAGACGGAATTTCCAAGTGTGGGTAAAGAGGTTGAGGAGAATGATATTTAAAAATAAGTACAGGTAATTTATAGTTAGGATTTGTGTTGATGTTGATGGACAGTAAGGGGAAAATCCCACATTAGAATATCCTGCAGTCCTGGCCCACAACTTTATAAAAGAAACAGGATGTGGGGCTAAAGGGGGCATTGAGAGGATACTGATGGCGAACTTCTGTGAGCCACAAGTTTGCCCAAGTCCAGCTCCAGTCACCACAGTGGCCATTTCTCTCCTTGCTGACCCCTCTCCAGGCCAGCTGTCCACTCTATCCTGGTTTGCGTCTGCCACCCACTTCCTGGCCTTCTCCTGGCCCGGTACCATTAACCATATTTTGCTGTGTATCACGTAGACTTTTTTGCCTCAGTTTTTGAGGATAGGAAAGCACATTATAATGATGAGTACTAATTCTTGTATGTATATAAATGTTTTTAACTCTTTTATTTATGCTTGTGCAGTAAAAGTGTAACTCTTTCTTGTACCATAATATGTTAAAAAATAAATGCCAAAATTCCTTTATAATACAAAAAAGTACTTAAATATTAACCAAAAAAATTTTGAATTAAAGAATTAAAAGACATACTTTTGTCCCTGAAAATCTGGGCCCAAAACTGGGGAACCCCTTATACATGGGAGCACATTATACACAGCAAAATAAGATATTTGTTTCTTCAGGGCAGGAGAGGACTTGACCAGGATGTCTGCGGTGCCAAATGCCAGTGGCTCCCTAGAGCAGGGGAGACAGGCCCAAGGTGACACAGAAGTGACCACCTCAGGAGCTCCACTCAAGGCATGGCTGGGCCAGAACAATTCCAGAGAAACCCATTCCCTCAAAGTTAAGTTCCCTGTAGAGATTTTAGCTGTTGAGGACTGCAGTGCTCGATGTGGTCAGCTCATTTAGAACTCCAACCTACCCTATGAAGTTGGTTCTATTATTATCCCCATTTTGCAATTGGGAAAACAAACTTAGACAGGTTAAGCATTTTGCCCAAGATCACAGGTCCTAAGTGGTAGCTCTGGGATTCATAACCAACCAGTATGATCATGGAGCCAGACTCCAGCCAGTACACATACTACTTACGGTTTTTTATGAAATCAAGAAAAGGAAGAGATTAAAAATCCCTTCTAATTCCAGCAACAGAGATAATTATTTGTTTTTCTTCCCACCTGCTGGTCTCACTGCAAACCCAACTGATGTGGCAGCAATGTCAGCTTTCCAGGCATGTTCCTACGGGAAGCAGTCTGTCTCTTTTCTTTCCTGGCAGCGACATTATTTTACCAATCTCTTGGGAAAGTCCGTGGCTCCCTACCACACCCTGTCCCTCTCCCTTCTCAAGGTGACTAAGCCCTGTGGGGCCCACACCCTGACCCTCCTCCCTTCCCATGCCAGGGTCTTGTTTCCACAGTGGCCTGCCCTGCCTCTCCTGCCTGACTAGCCTAATAATCTCAGGTAATAAATGCTCAGACTTCATAGTCCGTAATAATCTCAGGTAATAAATGCTAAGACTTGATAGTCCATGCTTCCTAGGAGATATGTTTCTAAAAAGACAGGCCTTTTTGGAAGATATTGTAGTTTTTAGTCTACAATCCAAAAGTAAAGACACACTGGGCTTGGCCAAGCTGTGGGTATTCTCTTAAAGAACACCATCCCTGGCTCAGCGCCTGTGGCTCAAGCGGCTAAGGCGCCAGCCACATACACCTAAGGTGGCGGGTTCAAATCCCCAGCCCGGGCCTGCCAAACAACAATGATGGCTGCAACCAAAAAAATGGCCATGCGTTGTTGCGGGCGCCTGTAGTCCCAGCTACTTGGGAGGCTGAGGCAGGAGACTCGCTTGAGCCCAGGAGTTGGAGGTTGCTGTGAGCGTGATGTCATGGCACTCTACCCAGGGGGATAGCTTGAGGCTCTGTCTCAAAAAAAAAAAAAAAAAGGACGCCATCCCTCCTTTGTTGCTTCACCAGTGGGAGTGAAGTGTTCTCACAGAGAACCTCCCTCCAGTTGCCAGGCTGTGATGGGAAGGTGTCGGGAGGCTGGGTGCTGGAGGGGAAGATGTTTCCTGTTGCAACACAGGAAGTCTCAGCAAGTCAGTGACCTCAGGGCCCCTGAGCAATCTGACAAGTCAATTCATCTTCAGAGGTTGTTTTTTCTTGCTCCTTAGCCTGGGCTGACCAAAGCTCCTTCCACCTCTCCAAGCAGTTAGAGAAACAGAAAGAAGGTCCTAAAAATGGAGCAGTTCAGGGAGAAAGCAAGTCTAGGACCTGATTCTCAACCATTCCAGAGACAATACTTCACTTTTCCAGAAAAAATTTCATAATATCAATTTTACTCTGTGAAAATGAAAATCATAGATATATAACCTATCTACACGTGTAATTTTTTGAATCAATGTAATGTCCTACCTATAATATAAAGAAAAATGAAAGGAAAGTAGTAAATAAAAAAATATATTTGAATATGTGAATACACAACTATCCTAGAAGACATAGTAAAGAACCAGAAACCTGTGCCCTTTACTTAAAATCACTGTGACTGCAACATCTACAAATACAGATTGATATAGGTGTGGTTAAACTGGTGAGTCACTATTACAAGAAGTATTACTGTCAGATACAGGCCTTTCCAAAACTGTGAATGACTCTTGGTAGAATTCTGAACAAAACAAAATACTGTCTTCCCTTGATTCACACAGTATGCTCCTAGCAATTCAGTGTATATTAAAGCTATTTGAAAAAATGCTTTGTTTATATGTAAAACAGAGCTACATTCTAAGCTTAGATAATTGCCTATGGGGTTTTCATCTACACAAATGTCTAGTGTGATTCTCCAAAGGCACATGGGACACAGAACACTTGTTGTAGAGGATTACCCCGTGCGTTTTAGGAAGTATGGCTCCCCTGGCCCCCACTCCCGAAAATACCAGTTGCACCCTCCAGTCATTGTGACAAATAAATGCCCACATGAATTTCCAAAATACCCCTCCCTACAAAATAGACTGTAAAACATCAGTCTCAGCCAATCCATTTTGTTAACTTTTAAAAATGATAAAAATTATATAAAGTCATCATAAAAAATTAACAAAAATAATCAAATAAAAAAGAGAAAAAATTAAAATTACCTATAATCACAAAGTCTTGCCCTAACCACTATAAATGCTTTGGGATATATGTTCTTCTAGACTTGGCCCTGTGTGTGATGTATAAATTTTTTTTAACACAATTGAGACTGTAGTCTGAGATTTTTCTATCTATACTTAATAGAAGCATGAATATCTTTCTATATTGACAAACATATATCTAAAAATACCAATACTTTTTTATTTTAAAGGGGGAGAATGAGCCTTTAGAATAATCTGTTATCCCCTCCAATCAAAATGAAATGAAACAAAAAAGCAGCAATGTGGTAGGCAGAAGGGGAGCTGGAAATAAAAGAGAGACGGAAGGAAGTGTGGGCTCAGCACAGCCCATCAGCGATGGTGGCCGTTCTCAGTTCTGACCTGCACAAATGTCCCTGCCGTGGAAACAGATGCCTCAGGCTTGCACGGCCAGCTGCCAGTAATAGGTGAGTCCCATGACCAATTCTTGTTTTGATTCCACACTCACCTGAAATGCTTCTGATTATAAATGAGCTTTCCCAGTCATTTTCCTTCAGAGAGAATGTGTAGGCCAAGGGTCAGGAGTACCTGGTCACCTTGGTGGGTATAAATCTCAATGTGTATTAATAAATGGGCATCTTTGTTTTTATATCTGTATTTTATGAGCTTGGTAAGTGTGAATCAGCGCCACTGAGTCTGTTCACCCCTAGGACCCTGTAAGATTAATTTTTCACACCATCTGTGAGTAATGGCCAGACCTAGGTCTGTTCTGAATTCATCCGGTTGGCTTTGCACCTTTACTTTATGTTTCTATAATTTATAAAAACATAGTGGAGGAAGACTCTACATTTAAAGGTTGGACCTAAAATAATTGTGAACAGGGATAATAAAATATTTTTATTATATATTTTATTCAAACGCCCTGAAGTGATAGCCACATGAGCCTGCAGCTCTAAGGCAGCTCACCCTAACAGACAGGATGCTAGGGATCTAGCTTTGACTTGCTATTGTGGGCCTCCCCTCTTTCCAGGCTTCACCACCACTCCCACCCGCACCCCAACAGCTATTTAGGGGCATCCCAAAGAGTTCTTGTGTGCTGGTAAAGAGATCCTCTCAGCTGTCCTGCCCAGCTCCACTCCTGTTTCTGTCTGTAAAGGACACTATGAAAAAAAAATACCCGAGGCTGGATAATTTATAGAGAACAGAAAATTATTTCTCATAGTTCTGAAGGCTGGGAGGTCCAAGCTTGAGGCACCAGCAGACTCTGTGTCTGGTAAGGGCTGATCTCTGCTTGCAAGTTGGCGCCTGGCCGCTGTGTCCTCGAAGGACAGAAGAGATGCAAGGGCAAAAGGTGCGTGGGTGCTCCCTCCCATCACTGTGAGGAAGGGTCTCCATCCTATGACTTCATCACTTTCCAAAGGCCTCCCCTCTGACGTACCACGGTCACACTGGTATTTGTTTCCAGCATATGCACCCTGGAGGTGCACGTGCATTCACACGGCATCTCCCTTCAATTCTATCTTGTGAAGCAGGGGAAGGTGGGCACTGACGGCGTTACTGTCTATGCCAAGGGCGGTCTTCTGCTGCTGGACCTCTTCCTGCTCCCTCTCCAGCTGGAGCCAGAGCTGTGGGCACTATTCCAGGCCCTCCAGATGCCCAAGGGGCCTCACCTGCTGCTATCCCTACCTGGACGTGTTCTGCATGAAAGTCTGTGTGAGGAGCGCCTCTCTCTTCTCCTTTTCCTCACAGTGGACACAAGGCACTGCGGTGCTGTCTCATGTTTCCAAAGAGTTCCCGTAATGGTCCCCAGTGACTCAACTGAGGCTCTAGATGAGGGAATGATCATCGCTATGCAAAACTGGAATGTAAATGAGCTCAGGGTGCAGCAGAGAATTAGAAGGTGACGAAGAACCACTCCACCAAAGAAGACAGAGGCCCCAATGTTCTGTTACTGGGAGCACGTGTAGTGAGAGTAAGATGGAGCCGATCAGGCTAGGCCTGATGTGACACAGGTCACCTGGAGGGTTTAGGTCCTGAGTAACCTTTACCTCATGTCTCCTATTCTTGTTGTTTTGTAAACTCAGCTTTAATCTAAAAATGTATATCTTGAATAGTTTAGGGCAATTGATTTAGAAGATTAACCTTTGAATCGGAATGTTGTTATATAGGTCATGAGTAATGTCAATTATTATTTATTATGGGTAATGGGTTGTGGTAATTACTGTTGTTTAAGATAAGCATTAGTACAGTTCTTGCTTTCAACTTATATGTATAAAACTGTGACTTTGGGGTGGCACCTGTGGCTCAAAAGAGTAGGGCGCCGGCCCCATATACCAGCGGTGGCAGATTCAAACCCAGCCAAAAACTGCAAAAAAAAAAAAAAAAAAAACCAAATAACTGTGACTTTGGAAATTGAAGAACAAAACCGTCTTTTTTTTTTTTTTTTTTTTTTGGCCAGGGCTGGGTTTGAACCCACCACCTCTGGCATATGGGGCCGGCACCCTACTCTTTTGAGCCACAGGCACTGCCTGAACAGAAGTCTTGAAGAGGCCACTCTGACTGTTCTCCAGAATTACTGGCCTTCTGACAAATACAGTTTGCTGAACCTATCCCCATCTCTGCATATTGGCTGACAGTGACAGTCAGCGGGACCCTCTTCATTCAGTAACATTTCCCTGAACAGGCAGGTCCGAAAAACAGCTGTTCCTACACTTCTCTCTTTTCTAGTACCTTGAGAATAGGACCTCAGGGGACTGGTTCTGCCTGTGCCTGCCCCTGCTTCCGTTTCTGGTATCAAGGACTTTTCAGCTACTCTCCTCCGTAAATGATCACGTCCATGCGCACATGTTTTGCCCTCAGCCCAGGCAATTTCCAGGGCTGGTAATCAACTCTGATGTTGGCGTCCTGATTAGCAGTTGCTAGCTCCAGGCTTTACCCTCGAAACCTAAAGACTGATTCTGCTCTGCCGCTTCAGGAGGCAGCGAGCCTGTGAGTCTCACATCTTTCCAACACCATTTCCAGGCACGATTTCCAGAGGGCATCTGTGTCCTCCAGGAGGTCTAAATTCCCATTCTACTTCTAATTTACTTCAGCATTCTGTTGTCCTTTTCCTGTGAAGTCTTTCTTTTATTCCGGGCATCTTTTCTGGGCCTTGCCTGCTCGGTGTCACCCTTCCTTCAAACTAAGTTAGGACAGGAACTCGGCTATTCCTGTTTGACCTCATCCTGTGCTTTGTAAGGTATGCGAAAGGATTTTCTCCCCACCCTTGCCACTGGATTTTAAAATTAATTCTAAGAGAGAACACAATCTCTGAGGCGGTCCTTCCTTGAAGGACATTTTATATTCCCTCTGCAAAACGTGTGCTGGGGATTGGTCTATGGGGAAAAAAAATTCTGTGACTCTGTTGTGTTTTATTCCTGGGGTGGCTTGGGGGATGGGTGACCTGATGACCCAATTCACCTTAAGGGACATCCTCCTTCTCTGTCTGAGTTCAATTTATGACATAATCCGGGTTGGCAGGGGATATCCTGAAATAGCAACAACTCTGTCTCTACACAAAATATCATTTTGCCTCAGGCCAAGCCTAGTCACCTTGATGGGTACTTTCAGGCAGCATCTAGCATCTTGCTCACAACTGTAGTACTTGGTCTCCAGTGTTTAAAAAGAACACGGGGCTTGTCCCCCCTTCCCCCCCCCCCACGCACTTAGACTCTGGGAAGAGTGTGCCTTCCAAAAGTGTTTTTATTGCTGTTTGAACCTGGCCCTCTTCCTTGAGGAGGGAAGGGCAAAAGAAAGGAGATGTCTGAATGCTTCTCCGAGTCCAGGATGTGGTTTCCTCCATCTCTGTGGTGGAGGTCTAGAGTCAGAGTGGGAGGAGAAGAACTGGCCAGAGGAGACAGCTGTGCTAAAACAGCTGGGGCTGCGAGCAAGGCCTCTACTCCCTTTCTGCCCTTAGTCTTTGCTAAAACCTCACAGCACTCAAGTAGGGATGGATGGACAGTCCTGCTCTTTCCAGGTTCTATTGGGCACCTTTCCACACCCTAAACCAAAATATAGGGCACGGACTCTCTGGGTTCCTTCCAACTGACTGTGAGCTGTGCATCATGCTGATGTTGGTTTAGGGTTGACAGGATGGAGGTGCAGATGCCTGTGCTCTGGCTGTGGTCCCCCCACCTCTCTCTTGTTTACCTTCTCCTTAATTTAACATGTGTTAGTCATGAGGCATAACTTTTTTATAAAGCCAAATTTGGACCACTCTTCAGTCACTGACCACAGGTCTTGACAGCACAGGGCCATCCCAGGATGGGGGACAGGTGTCCATCTCTCAAAATGACCCCTGGAAGGCCACTGTTGGAAATATATGTGGTCTGCTAAATGTGCCTGACTATATATTTAAAAAGAAATTAACTTTTAAAAAAGCCTTTAATTAACTAGAATTACACTAACCAGAGCTTTTTCTAAATTAGGAATTTAATAAGAAACAAATAATGACAAAAGAGATAAAAATAATAGCTATGTATTATGTCATTTCTGTGTGCCAGGAAGTTATTTTATATAATATTTATACCAACCCTAGGGAAATCCTAAGTGCGAAAGAGGTTAAGTAACCTAGCTAAGAATCATACTACCAGTTATAAGTGGTAGAGTTAAAATTTAATCTCCAGTTCTGCGCTCTAAACGGCTATATCAGTATGTCTTAGTCCATTTTGTGATGCTATAGAATACCGAAGAATGGGTAATTTATAAAGAAAAGAGGTTTATTTGGCTCATGATTCTGGTGGCTGGAAGGTCCAAGAGCATAGCACTGGCATTTGCCCAACTTCTGGTGAGGACCATATACTAAGTCAGAACAGAGTGCAAAAGCAGAAAGTGGGTGTGTGCCAAAAAAGGGCAAAACGTGAAGTCAACCTTGCTTTGTAGCCACCCACTCTTGTGGGAACTAATCGTGTCTCTTCCCCACACCCCCCACCCTCACTCCCCCACCCCACCACCCCTGGGAGAATTAATCTAATCATGAGAAAGCTATTAATGTATCTTAACAACCTAATCATCTCTTAAAGGCACCACTTTCCAACACCATTACATTGGCAATTAAATTTCAACATGAGTTTTGTTGGGGACAAACAACATCCAAACCACAGAACTATATATATTTTGCTTTTATTGTTTGTGTGTTTTGGTTTTGGTTTTGTTCTTAAGCCATAAATTGTGATAGTGGGTAAGAACTGTACAGCTACTAGGGTAGTCATTAGTGCCATTTATCAAATATTTTCATGTCATCCCTTATGAACACAGAGAAGGATAATACTTCCCAGCCCCTGCCTGGGTGGGGCTCCTGTGACTGATTCAGGCCAATGAGTTGTGAGTGGAAGTAATGTAAGTTATGTGTTTCACTGCTGGACAGGGGCATTTAATCATTGATGGGAGACTCTCCAGATCTTTCGTTCTTCTTCTGCAAATAGCCAAGTTACAGCTTATAAAGGAAAATAGAAATCTCAGGTGACCCTCCCCACCAACTCTTTATGCAAAAGGAAAAGTCAAGCCTGGAGGCTGAGTCATGCCACACTCCCTTCCAAATGAATAACTGTTACTAACATTGTGCATTAGCCAGATGTTCATGGATAGGTAAAAGACTGCCAGCATCTGCAAGGACTGCCCCACAGATCATTCAAAAGGACATTCTTTGCTGACCTCCACAAACAAGAACATGCAAATTCTAACATTAGGTCTGCAGCCTAAGCCTAGCTCCTGAAACTGAAGTCTGTTTGATTCCACACTAATAATAAACTTGGTTACAAGTTTATCTTCCCAGGTGCAGAACAGTGACAAGACAGGATCACTCTTTCTTTCATCTACCCAGGGATATATGCATAATTAATTCTTTCTTTACTCCCTTTTTCTCTTCAAACATTCACCTTATATTATGTAAAATGTAGATTTCCTGGGCCTCACAAGAATGCAATCATTTGCCTCCCTGCCCAATTCCTCCCCCTTTTTCTTTTTAATTCTTTCTCCCCTTAAAACTGAGTCCCCAAGTCCTTCTTCAGGGAGGACATTTCATAGATACTTCTCCTCCTGGTGTTTCAACCAAGTTTTGTTCTCAAACTTCAGCTTAATAAACCTCTATTGATTGAGATTTTTTTTTTTTTTTGAGACAAAGTCTCAAGCTGTCGCCCTGGGTAGAGTGCTGTGGCGTCACAGCTCATAGCAACCTCAAACTCTTGGGCTTAAGCTATTCTCTTGCCTCAGCCTCCTAAGTAGCTGGGACTACAGGTACCTGCCACAATGCCCAGCCATTTTTGTTGTTGTTGTTGTTGTTGTTGCAGTTGTCATGTTTTAGCTGGCCCAGGCCAGGTTCAAACCTGCCAGCCTCTGTGTATGTAGCCAGCGCCCTACCCACTGAGCTATGGGCACTGCCCTGATTGAGATCTTTTCCTCTGTCACTTACTTATTTTGGATCATCAAGCCCCATCAGCACAGGTCCTGATATGAGAACAACATTGAACAGAGTCCCTTTTAACCCACTGTAGATATGTCATATACTTGAGATTGGAGGTTATTTGATGCTACAGCATAATCTAGTTTTTTTGTTGTTTTTTTTTTTTTTGAGACAGAGCCTCAAGCTGTCCCCCTGGGTCGAGTGGCATCACAGCTCATAGCAACCTCCGACTCCTGGGCTCAAGTGAGTCTCCTGCCTCTGCCTCCCAAGTAGCTGGGACCACAGGCGCCTGCCACAACGCCCAGCTACTTTTTTTTTTGGTTGCAGCCATCATTGTTGTTTGGCGGGCCCGGGCTGGGGATTCGAACCCGCCACCTTAGGTGTATGTGGCTGGCGCCTTAGCCGGTTGAGCTATAGGCACCAAGCCAGCATAATCTAGTTTATCTTGACTGATAGGATCATAACCTAAAGAGTATAAAAATGTACTTTTATTTCCCTTAACTGAACTTACCTCTCAAGCCCCTACTTTTCCCGATAGTAGAACATTTAGTCTTGCTATTCAACTAACTCTCTTTCAGTGTAACAGTCAGCTGAGTTTTGAAGGGAGAGTACTTGGTTAACTCCAAGTTCTGCCCTTGGAAGACCCTAAGCGTCAAAGAAGTTAAATAAGCTAACTCAGTTCATACGACTGTTTATAAGTGACGGAGTCAAAATTCACCCCCAGATTCTCTGCTCTAAACAGCTGTTCTGTATGTCTTAGTCTGTTTTATGTTACTCTAACAGAATACCCGAGAATAGGTAATTGATAAAGATAAGATGTACTCTGCCACCTGTAACCATGGCTCTCTTTTCCCCTGCAGGCCACATGGCCATGACTCTTTCCTCTCTACCTTTGTGGTGGATGTCTGCCACACCAGGCTTTCTATTCTGTTCCTTCCTCATCTCCACTCCAGATCTTTGGGGTCTACTAGCTCTCTCACAGCATTTCTTCTGGACCTCAAAGCTGTTAGGATGCTGTGAGGTGGTCCTCAAGGAATTCAGCAGCTACAGGGACTGTTGCTCCAGCACCATGCCAGAGTGAGGCTGGGGTGAGTGGGCCACTCTAAAGGCTTTGTTGGGTGGTGCCTGTGGCTCAGTGAGTAGGGCACTGGCCCCATATACTGAGGGTGGCAGGTTCGGAACCCGGCTCCAGCCAAACAACAACAACAAAAAATAAAGGCCTTGCCATCTCCCTAGGCCATACCTTGAGGAGCAAAACACAAGTGACCTCTTATCGCAGGCTCTACCTCCCTAAACTTAATAGAAGTTTCTATCATACACTTCCTGTACCCTACTGCTGATATGAGCCATAGGTGAGGGATATGGAGTAGGGAAATTTGAACTATGCACATTCTCAAAAGGGAAGCTCAAGGCTCGATACAGTGGCTCATGCCTATAATCCTTGCATTCTGGAGGCTCAGGTAGGTGGATTGCTTGAGCTTACAAGTTTGAGTCCAGCCTGAGTAAGAATGAGACTCTATCTCTGAAAAATAGCCGGGCATTGTGGCAGGTGCCTGTAGGCCCAGCGACTTAGGAGGCTGAGGCAAGAGAATCGCTTGAGCCCAAGAGTTTGAGGTTGCTGTGAGCTATGACTCCACAGCACTTTACCCAGGGTGACAAAGTGAGACTGTGTCTGAATTTAAAAAAAAAGAAGGGAAGCTCAATGATGCCTTTCTCACTCTCCTTTCCCAATTCTCTGTTCCTCCTCTCTTTGGGATGGAAGACTGTCTTTTACATCGGGACTACTGGATTGCAACAAGATAAGTGTTGGTTTGTGTCAGCATATAAAACAATATATTGCTTCCTTCATCAAGAAAGTCTTGATAAAAAAGAAACCCCAACAGTGCCAACTGTAAACAAAGTTGATTTACATTCTGGAACAGGGTCCTTATCTCAGTAACAAACAGGTCTCTGGAGGCGGCCTATTTTGTTGTTCTTTCCTACCTACTCTGTGGTCTGTGGATAAATATTATGCCCAGCTTCCTTCTGGCTTTGCTTTTGATGTTCAAAGCCAGTCTGGGAATTGAAAAAAACCTTTCCATTCTCTGCTGCCTTGTCTTTCAACGCTATTGTTTTAGCCATGAGTTTAAAAACAACCCCATTTCAACAATTCAATTGACTTCTTTGTTTCAGCCTCCATCTGCCCTTATCCTGGGAAGAGTTGGGTTGGTTTTTTTTTTTTTTTTTTCATTGCCGAGAGACTGGTGAGGAAAAGATAATAACTCTACCTTTGCACTGTTCAGCTTTCTTGTAGTATTTCCTGTCTCCCTGGTCACAACGTTGCGTGGTTTTTAAGGGAGAGATTTATTCTATAAATGAAAACTCTCTAAGCATTCAGATTAAACAAAGTTTGTCTCGCTTTGTGTGTAGATTAGTTTTTATTACCAGTCATTTTGAATCTGTTCCCCTCTATAGCACACGTAATCAAAAAGTCTCCTGATTGATGCGAGGTTTCCTGAGAATGTGTAAGGACACGAAGAAAGGCTTCTTGTAACATGCACTGAAGAAAGTAATGATGGTGTTGGATTGGAGTGTGGGTACGGCTTTAAAAATACCAGCCACAAAAAGGTGAGGCTTAAGAAAAACAATAGAAATACATACATTCATTTACATTTTAAATGTATGTGATCTCCTTTCATAAAAATATAATTTTGATTTTTTAAAATAGTCACTGCATTTCCCTTTTGATTCATAACTTGGGCAACACATTAGCCTGGATGACATTTTGCCTTACGTCACTATTTTTTTTTTTTTTTTGCAGTTTTTGGCTGGGGCCAAGGTTTGAACCTGCCACCTCTGGTACGTGGAGCCAGTGCCTTACTCCTTTGAGCCACAGGTGCCACCCCCTTATATCACTCTTTAGATGCTTTATCTCCTTAGCATCTTCTCTAAGAATCTTTTCTGCAATGTTTTTTGTTTTGTTTTGTTTTTTTGAGACGGAGCCTCAAGCTATGCCCCTGGGTAGAGTGCCATGGCATCATGCTCACAGTAACCTCCAACTCCTGGGCTCAAGCGAGTCTCCTGCCTCAGCCTCCCAAGTAGCTGGGACCACAGGCACCTGCCACAATGCCTGGCCATTTTTTGGTTGCAGCCATCATTGTTGTTTGGTAGGCCCGGGCTGGGGATTCAAACCCACCACCTTAGGTGTATGTGGCTGGCGCCTTAGCCACTTGAGCCACAGGCGCCGAGCCTGCAATGTTTTTATAACCTTAGAAAGTAATCAGACTCAACTGTGGCACATTATTATTGTCACCAGTTCATTTAAGACCACATACCCCCATCCCTGATGCTCATTTCTACCCAGCCCCTGGGTACCTGTATCTGCTACACGTCTAGAAATTTGTGTGCGCCCTAATGCAGTGCATAAGTAGTGCTCATCCATGTGCAAATGTGCTTCCAGTCTACAAGTGCCATTCTATGCTGAGCTCTATCTTACTTTGCTCACCTAATGGAATATTTTTGAGATGTATACCATCACCAAACCCTTGTTGTTCCCCATCTCAGAGGACAGAGAAGCCCTCAAACCCCTTACACAGGCTTTGAAGGGTCTGGAATTAACTTGCTGGGTGGCTTAGACCCTGAGGTCACACCCAGAAACCAGACCTATAGAATTTTTTATTGAGATATATTTCACATAGTACAAAATTCATCTGTTTAAATTGGACAACTCCAGGGTTTTTGATACACTTGCCAAGTCGTACGACTATTGTCACTAGCTAATTCCAGAGCATTTTCATCACCCCCCAAAGAAACTCCATACCCTTTGGTTATTCCCTAGTCCTCTCTTCCCCTAAACCAGTGGTTATAAACCAGTGGGTCATGACCCCTTCATAGGGGTTGCCTAAGACCATCCTGAATATCAGATATTTACATTACAATTCATAACAGTAGCAAAATTACAGATATGAAGTAGCAACGAAAATAATTTTATGGTTGGGAGTCACCATAACGTGAGGAACTGTATTAAAGGGTCGCAGCATTAGGAAGGTTGAGAATCAGTGCCCTAGAGTCTGGCCACCCCTTATTTACTCTCTGTCTTCATGAATTTGCATATTTTGGACATTTCATGTAAGTGGAATTATACAATATATTGTTATTTATAACTGGCTTCTTTCACTCAGCATGATATTTTCAAAGTAGACCCACAATATAGCGTGTGTCAGCATTTTATCCCTTTTCCCAGCTGAATAATATTCCACTGCATGGATATTACATAAACCAGATTTTTTTTTTTTTTGAGACAGAGCCTCAAGCTATCCCCCTGGGTAGAGTGCCATGGCATCACGCTCACAGCAACCTCCAACTCCTGGGCTCAAGCGAGTCTCCTGCCTCAGCCTCCCAAGTAGCTGGGACTACAGGCGCCCGCCACAACGCCTGGCCTTTTTTTTTTTTTTTGGTTGCAGCCATCATTGTTGTTTGGTGGGCCCGGGCTGGGGATTTGAACCCGCCACCTTAGGTGTATGTGGCTGGCGCCTTAGCCGCTTGAGCCACAGGCGCCGAGCCCATAAACCAGATTTTGTTCATCCATGGAGCTTACAGAATGTACAGCATCACTTCTAGTTACCTAAACTAAGATCAATTTGGAAATGGATATATATTTCTGTCCATTAATTAGTATCAATTATGTCTTTATTTTTAAAAACAATTTAGGCATCTCAGGAAGATGAACAGGAAGAAATAAGAAATGTTTTCCTATTCTTTCAAAAAAAAACGGAATTCTATGCAAACTGGAAATATTTTTCCACTTTTCTCCTGTGCCTACCCATCTCTATACACCTTCCTAACCCCCGAGAAAGCAGAGAAGACATTGCCAGGCTGGCTTGGTGCTGAGTCTCCAGGAAGTCGAGAGGACAGGATGAATGAAGAGGAATGAAAGTCCCCCCCTTGTTCTTCCCCTCTCCATCTCTTTGGCCGTCTAACCTCCCCCCACCTCCACCTTGCTGCTCTTCCTTTTTGTGGTACAAGTGGTCGACAGCCAGTAGTGGGGACAGCTGCAGGAGAGGTCAGCGGTTAAGCTTAATTATAAGGAAACACAATTTCTCTGGGGCTGCCGTGGGAAAGGAGAGCAGATAAGATCAGCGCCAGAGCTTCCAGGGCCTGGGGAGGCAGTCCCTCTGCAAATATAGGATTGGCTTTTATGGTCGCTGCTGTTCATAAAACAGATGTTCTCAAAGCATTCCTCCAACCAGTGACAGGGCTTGGAAAATTGCTCTTCCTTTATTGGTTGCTGAAACCAAATAAAAATCAAATTAAAGTTTAATTCACCTCATAATTTTCTTCGTGGCAGCTTTGCTCAGCAGCCCTGAGGCAGAGCCAACTTCCTCCTCCTGTGTAGCATGCATCACCCTCAGTCCAAAGCCCGCTCGGGTCAGCTGCTCCTCTTCCCTCTCCTAGAGGGCCAGTGTGGGTGTTTGCAGCTGGAGAAAAGGCCACAGCCCGGGCTGAGATGAAAGGAGTTAGAAGCTGCTGGAAGATACCAGAAAGGACTTCCCTCCTCTTCGCTCTGGGATCCCCATGGCAACGGGGCAAAGCTGCTAGGTATCCCAGCTATGTGACCTGGGCCAGGCATACTGCCCAGCCTCCCGAGGAGTACCAGACCGTAAACACTGTGAGGCCTGTAGCCACAGAAGTCACGTCCCTTCTCAAACTCCCATCCCCAGGACAGTGGCTGGGATAATCGGAAATCAGTTAATATTTCATGCTCTTGCACAATAAATTGTCTCATTCAATTAATACATGAATGAGTGAAGGAACAAATGAAGTCATTTTTCAAGTGTTTCCTTTTTAAATAATCTCCATTCTTTTTTTTTTTTTTTTTAATCTTCCTTCCTTCTTTTGCTTTGACATACAAATAATGTAAGACTTCCAGGGCACTCTTCCAGCTCCAACAGATGATTCCGCACGTGCTGGGAGTTAACAGCTTGCTACTGACTATGTAAACTCAGAGCCGGATTTTGCAGTTTTGAAACATCTCAAGTGCTCTCCAGATGCAAACCAGCGGCCTCTCCAACTAAATCAAACAAAATGCAAAGACAAGGTGAAGATCATGAAGCAGCCAGGAGGGTGGGTGAACACTAGCGCCCAGAAGAGCTTTCAAGGTCAAAAACTGCCTCGAGAAAAGCCATTTCAGTGGCACTAGAATGTCAGAAGTAAAACTCAGGGATGGCTGCAAATTCTCCTTCAAAATTAGCTCCTCTTTGTCCCTTCACGTAACACGTCAGGGGCCCACAAAGTGGGCTAGACCAGACAGAGATAAATGTGACCAGAGGCTGACTGTGAGGAACCACAGGCTGGCAAGGGAGGCTGACATGGAAATGAATAGTCACCCTACCCCGATGTGGCAGAGGCTGCAGTAGAGACGTAAAGTACGGATGGTGCTGGGAAATGCTCCGTGGAGGAGGTGACAGAGAGATTCCTGGCAGGAACGATGCGACTCAATTGGGTCTTGTAGAATAGAGACAAGATTGGGAGAACTTAAGGATGTAAGAATGGAGAACAGGCAAAAAATTGTAATTTCCTTGTTATTCAGCTGGCCCGGGCGGGGTTCGAACCCACCATATGTGGCCGATGCCCTACCCACTGAGCTACGAGCGCTGCCCAAACAGGCAAAAAATTAGAGAGTGACTGTTTCTTAAAGTGTCTTCCACCACTGTTCTGAGGCAGACACCACCTCCGCCAGGCATTGCCCTCCTTAACAGTGCCTTTGAAGACACACTAAACTTTAATATTTGTGGTGATACTGATCTTCACGCATATGAATGGGAGTTTTTCTTCAGGGGACAAGGACTTGATCGTGGCATGCCTTTTGGCATAGGTTGAGGAGGATGTAGAAATTGTGCCCTTAAAAGATATTTTTCACTTTGTTTTGTAAAATATACCAAAATGGGATACAAGCGAAGCTGTTTGTGTTTCCTCTGCCACAGAAATAGCTGAGCCAGAGTTAAGCATTTTGATTTCAATTCATGAACCAGGAAATCTTTCTGGCAGATCCTGGTGACCTGGTGAGAGTCCAGTTTGGCTTCTGACAGGCAGAGGAATGTGCTTTCTGTAGCCCCTTTGTCTCCATCCTGCGTCCTCTGCCCACGTTCCTCAGAGCTAACAACTGACCCTGACAAAATGGAGCACCCACCCATGGTTCCCAGAGCCCGGGTTTACTCGAAAGGCAGCTCAGAGCCAGAGAAGGGCTTTCTGGAAGCACGTGGGATGTCAAAGTCGTGTGGCAGCCACCAGTAGACTGGGTGTTACTTGCTGAAACACATTTCCGTTTTCTACCCGGCTCCCCCACCTAATTTTAAATTTAGCATTTTCTGGACAAGATCAAGCTAATTGGAAGATAGCACTTAGAAGGGCTGGTATTAAGGGAGAAAAGAAGGGATGGAGAGGATGGAGGAAAAGGCTGGGGAGAGACTGGAGGAAGAAGAAGGGGAAAAGATGGAGAAACTGGAGAAGCGAAGAGTTAAACAAAAATATGGATAAGAATAGCACTGACTTTCTAGGGTTGTTGAGAGAATTAAAGACCTCTACCTCAGGGCCTTTGCACTTGTTGCCTCCACTAGTAACTCTCCCATAATCCCGCTCCCTCAAGTCACTGCAAATATCACCTCACAGTGAGACCACCTGGGTCTCCCTATAAAATCCAGCTCTTCCCTCACTCTCTAATTGCTTAGCCAGTTCTATTTTTCTTTATAACATCTTACATACTTGTTGGTTCATCTTTCCTCAAAAAAACAAAAAAAATGTAAACGTCACCAGCATAGGGAGTTTTTCCATTTCATTCCCAGCTGTATTTCCAGTATCTAGTACAATGCCTGGCATAGTAGGTATACTACTCAGGGTTTTTTAGAGGGACAGAACCAATAGGATGTGGTTAGATAGACAGTTGTGAGAAGGGATTAGGGAACTGACTAAAATGATTATGGAAGCTGAGAAGCTCCACAATAGGCCATCTGCAGGCTGGAGGGCCTGGGGTGCTAGTAGCACTCTCAGTCCAAGACTGAAAGGGTCTGACTCAGGGAAACTAATAGTGTAACTCTCAGTCCAAGGCTGAAAGCTTGAGAACCCAGATGGGGGTCAGGGGTGGCACTGGTGTTAAATCCTAGAGTCTAAAGGCCAGACAGCCTGGAGAAGGCCAGGGCAGGAGAAGAAGGAAGAGTGTCCCAGCTCCAGGAGAGAGAGAGAAGAATTCACCTTTCCTCTACCCTTTTATTCTGTCCAGGCCCCCGGATGATTGGATGGTGCCTGCCCACATTGAGCACAGATCTGCCGCACTCCCTCCACCTTCTCACGCGCTGATCTCCCCTGGGAATACTACCCCAGAACACGCCCAGAAGTGGTGCTTTACCAGTTCTCTAGGTATTGCTTAACGGGGTCAAGTTGACACCTAACATTAAGCATTACATGTGTTCAATAAGCATTTGTTGAATAAATGAGTGAGAGGTCTAGAGACTCCTTAAGAAAACATAAAATCCTTCCTTCCCTACCCAATCGGACAATGTTCCTGGAAAGAATGAGAGTTTTTATTTCCTATCTTTCTTTCATGGACAGAAACGTTTTTATTCACATATAGTTTGAACCTTCACCTCCTTTTTATAGTTTTTCCCTACCAACACCCTAATACCCTACAAAGAGAGAGGGAGAGAGGAAGAAAGAGGGAGAGAGAACATGTGTGAGTTTGTGTGCCATCAAAGGAAGCTTCCTTCCTTTCATGGCAATCTCTTTGGAACAAATCTGTAGTCTGCAAGGCGACGACAATGACAATTTCTTTCCCGCCTCCCAGAAGAGGATGAGGATGAATCTGGTGATAAAGGGAAGAGTGTGATGTGGGGCATAGCTCACATCACAGAGATCCCAGGGAACACTATTTTTCTCTCTCCTTTCTAAAGCCACTATACAATGCTCCAGATTTTTCTTTCTGAGTTGTGACTGCTTTAAAGAATATAAAATCTGAAATACAGTGAACCCCCACATGATTTCACCTCTGGCAACTGATGTCAGACAAGTGGTGGGACTCCACAGTTGTTATCTTTGACTTGTAGCCTTGGAGGAGGGCAGTTAGAAAGGAGGACTGCTGGAGTAATGGTGGTTCCATTGGAGTGTGGGGGCTTTGGGCCATAGTTTAAGCAATTTAGGCGGGAACAATTGAAGGGTTAATGAAAAGGAACCACAAGGAAGAGAAGTGAAGGAAAATACAAAACTGAGCAAGAGGGAGAAAAGAGACAAAATGCTAAGCTCACCTTATTACCTTGCCTACAGAGACCAAGAATATTTTCCAGGTTTGGTCAGTGTAGGGCAATGACCTTCAAATCCTTCAAATCTACACTTCTAGCAAGCCTTAATCATTTGACAGCGTTTTCTACCCAGCATACCTTAGGTTGTATAATAGAGAATTTGTCTGGTTTCTTTTCCAGGTTCCTGGAATAGCATTTCTAACACCCTTGGGATACTCTAAATGACAGAAGTCTCTGTTATTCATGAGCCCCTTGGATCTCTGTGCAAATTGCTATCACTATGCTAATGAAGTGACTCACAGGTAGTTCCCTTGATAGCTTCAGGATAGGAGCTTGTCACCAGGAAGACCAACCATGTGATGAGAAGAAGGTTGGATTTTTTTTTTTTTGCAGTTTTTGGCTGGGACAGGTTTGAACCCACCACCTCTAGTATATGGGGCCAGCACCCTACTCCTTTAAGCCACAGGTGCCACCCAGAAGGTTGGATTTTTAAACTAGCTCAACCTCCAGAGAAGAGAGGGGGCTGGAGACTGAGTTTAATTGGGGGGGGGGGTCAAGATCTAATCAATTATGCCTATCTAGTGAGACCCCAATAAAAACTCTGGAGACTGAAGTTCAGAGGAGCTTTGTGATTCACAAATACAGTAACACGCTGGGAAGGGGATATGTCCTGATTCTATGAAAAGAGGGCAAGGAAACTCTTCACTCAGGACTCTCTCAGACCTCACTTTATATGTCTCTTCATTTGGCTGGTCCTGATCTGATTGCTCTCTAAGAAGAATTGATGATTAAAGGTATAGATCTATCCTGAGTTCCATAAGTCATTATGCAAATTATCTAACCTGAGGGATCATGAGAATCTCTGAATTTATACGTAGGTAGTTCTCAGGCAAGCAACCTGTAGATCCCCTGAACTTATGGCTGGTTTCTAAATGTGGGCCAGTTTTGAAGAGGGATTGTGCCCTTAACTTGTATGGAGTATTATTCAGGGTTCTCCAGAAAGACAAAAGCAATAGGATATGTAAAAGAGGATTTGTTAGGGGGAATTAACTCACATCATCACAGAGGTGGAAAAGTCTCCCAGTAGACTGATAGTCTATCTGCAAGATGGAGAATCAGAGAAGTTGGCAACACAACTCAAAGTTGGTAGCATGGTTGAGTCCAAGTTTGGAAGCCTCAGAACCAGGGAAATGGATTGTTCAGACCCAAGTCTGAGGCCAAAGGCCCAAGATCCCCCTAGAGGCTACTGGTGCAAGTCTCAGAGCCTAAAAGCTAAAGAGCCTCAAGGCTGATGTCCAAAGGTGAAGAAGGAAAAGCTTCCCACTCTGAAAGGGAGAGAGAAATTTTTCTTTGCATAACAAAGCTGAATTGCAGCACCGGCAATTTTCCTTCCTCAGCACGGTTGTGCCAGTGAGGGCCCCGGCTGATTGAATGATGCCTGCATGTATTGAGGATGGTCTTCCTCTCTCAGGCCACCAGCTCACACTGTCATAGACACACACAGAGACAATGCTTCACCAGCCATCTAGGCACCCCTCAATCATGTCAAGTCAACACCTAAAATTAACAACCATTATATGAAGTCTGCACTCACTCTGGGTGGTTAATGCCAGGGGTTTTTTTTTTTGAGACAGAGTCTCACGCTGTTGACCTGTGTAGAGTGCCTTGGCATCACAGCTCACAGCAACCTCAAACTCTTGGGCTTAAGCGATTCTCTTGCCTCAGCCCCCCAAGTACCTGGGACTACAGGCTTCTGCCACAACGCCTGTCTATTTTTTGGTTGTAGTTGTCATTATTGTTTGGCAGGCCCAGGCTGGGTTGGAACTCACCAGCTCTGGTGTATATGGCTGGTGCCCTAGCCACTGAGCTATGGGAGCCAAGCCTTAATGCCAGAGTTTAATTGCAGTACATGAGTGGGTGTTGGAATACCCTGTTTATTCAATTTAACATAAATGTCAATTCCTTGGTGACACCTTCCTTAATTTCCCCAAGATTAGTTAGCTCCCCTCTGTCCTTTGATAGAAATCTGTTAATACCTCTATGTAACACACACCCCATTTTTGCACACACACAATTTTTCTAAGAGGTCTGTTTCCCTGTATTTTCTGGGCCCTTTTAGGGAAATATGATGTCCTGTTCCTTTCAATATCCCTAGCACCTGGCCACATGGCTAGTGCAAAGGAAGCACATGGCCAATAGCAGAAGAGCAAATGAGTCATTAGGGGAGCACCATCAGCCCAGAACCGTAATAACCTGGAGTCTGACGACCAGTGAATTTCCTGTAACTTCTTTTTAAAAAAAAAAAAAAGTATCTTTCTATCCATCTATCATCCTGTTTGTTTATTTATTTATTTATTTGCAGTTTTTGGCAAAGGCCCAGTTTGAACCCACCACCTCCAGTATATGGGGCCAGTGCCCTATTCCTTGAGCCACAGGCACTGCCCCATCCTGTTTATTTTTAAATAACAAAAGCGACATATGACAAGTAACTTTATTTCTGACTACAAGCCTCACAGCAAAAATATCTCTCCTCCAAACGGGATTGTGGACTGTGGGGCTCCCACAGGTTCATGCGATAAAATGCAAAATGGAGGCTCAATGAGAAAGAAACAGAGACGGGGGTGACTTCAAGTGTCTCCATGTACCTGTGGGTGCTGGAGGCAGAGATAAGAAGATACAGAGAATGGTCTTAGGGAAATTGCCCGTACCCTGTCCTCTGAACAGAGAGGTGTGGCCTCTCCGGAGAAAATGTCAAACATGTAGGGAAAACTGGCAAACTTTTATGTTAGTTTTTAGTGGCCAGTGTGGCGATTCAGCTTGGTTATGCCAAGTTTCCCACCCAGCCCAAGCTCTCATAAATCCCGCTGCGCATTCCATCCCGTCTTAGCCCACTGCTCAGGCCCCACTCTCAGCAGGGCTCCTGCCAGCCCTAGCTCCCTGTATCATTAATTGGCTGCAAGGTGGAATATGTGACAAGGAGAAAGATTATGTTCTGGAAGATTTTATAACTTCAGGTAAGATCAGAACGGCTGGTCTCTGGGAAGTGAGGGCAGATTGGAAATGTAGCAGTAGAGACCTTTATAACGGGGTCCCAGCTCCCTGAAGGAATGAGGGAGAGACAGAGCTCAGGGGCCGGCCTCACAGGGAAGACTGGACTTGAGGATGACTAATGCAATTACCCACTTGGAATTCAACTGAGGAGATGAAAAGAAATAGACCAGAGGTGACAGGCTTAAAATTTTTTTTTTCATTTGTCCTAGTCCGGAGTTGGGAAAGAAGCTGGGGCAAGAGGACTAGAGAGAGGGAGGAAGAAAGAAGAAACAGATTTTAAAAGGAAAGGGCTGGCTTGGCGCCTGTAGCTCAGCAGCTGGGGCGCCAGCCATATACACCGGGGCTGGCAGGTTCAAACCTGGCCCGGGCCTGCTAAATAACAATGACAACTACAACAAAAAAATAGCTGGGTGTTGTGGGGGGCGCCTGTAGTCCCAGGTACTTGGGAGGCTGAGGCAAGAGAATCACTTGAGCCCAAGAGTTTGAGATTGCTGTGAGCTGTGATGCCACAGCACTCTACCGAGGGTGGCATAGTAAGACTCTGTCTCAAAAAAACAAAGGTATATGTGAAGCCAGCAAGGCGTGTGGCTAATGTGGTTAATGTTGGCCCAAGGGCAAAATGAGGTGTTAATTTTGATCTCCCCAGATTCACGACTGCCATGAAAGTTTGTGGTTATGAGGCAGGAGCTGCCTAGCAGGGAAGGGAAGGGAGGGAAGCAGAGAGCTGGGTAGGTAGAAGGAGGGTGGCTCTCACCTGAGATATCTCAGCCCTAGGCTTGGGAAGACCGAATGTAAGAACTGGGAGGAGAAAAAAATTTAAAAACTGGCTAACCAGCTAAAAAGTCACTGCCGGGAAGGGGCTCTAAGCTGTGCTATACGTCTTTCTTTCCCTGGCCAAGGCTTCACCCACCCCCCCACCCCTCCACCCCCCCCACAGCGGGGTTGGACATTCTCCCCCCCAGGAGTTCAAAAGGGGCGGGGTGTAACTCAGCGTTGTCCACCCACTAGTTCTATGGCTCCCATTTAACCTCCAGAAGCTTCATGGGAAAATCCTTTTCAGGCAAGGCTGGCCAGCTAGAGTCAGTGGGAAGAATGATGTAGGTATTTTGCAGATCTGGAAAAACTGAGAAGCTGTCACGGCCACAAGGATCCTAAGGAGACAGGACAACTAAGTGCTGTGTGGTATCCTGGATGGGATCCTGGGACAGGAAAGGAGTGTTAGGAGAAAACTGGGGAAATAGGAATAAAGTGTGGCCTTCTGTTGATAAAAATATATCAAAACTGGTTTATTAACTGTGACGTGTGCCATACTAATGTAAGATGCTAAAAATGGGGAAACTAGGTGTGATGCATATGGGAACCCTCTGAACTATCTTTATACATAAAAAATGTTCTAAAATAAAAAGTTCATTAAAAAAACTGTGCAAGTCACTTATAATATGGTCTCAGAGGTGAGGATATGGCTTCTGGAAGGGCCACATTGAAGGTCCACAATATTCTCAATCTCTCTCTCTCTCTTCTCTCTCTTCTTTCTCTCTTTATAAATGGATATGTTTTCTATAATGAGCTTGTAATACTTTCAAGTACTAAATTAAATAGTAATTTAAAACAAACTGCATATTACACACTATTCGGTAGCCATTTCAGCAAATATTACTATGAATTCATTTATTGAATTACTTATTTATTGTGTATTATGCATGCCTCTATTTGGAATTGTATAGCAAGAATAAGATAAACAAAGCCTGACTCTATAGACAAGAAGCAGCTGGTGGCCTAGCAGAGAGCTGATGCCCCAGCCCATAGCCAGCAAGCAAAGGCTGGAGTAGGGAGGCAACATAGAGGAGAGAGCCCCGGCTCTGCCAGGGTTGGTCAAGGCTCAACGGTGCAGAACATCTTAAGAGAAGAAGAGGGTGTGGATGTGAGAGCTTCAGCTCTGGAGTTGGACAAGTCTCTCCTAGCCTCATAGGGCTTTTATGAGGATTAAATTAGAACAATGACAAGCAGAAAGTAAACTAGCTCCTGATACAGTATAGGCTTATTTTGTGCCAAGAACTGTTGTAAGTGCTTTCTATCTGATAAACTCATCTAATCCTCATATCCTATCTAGGAGAGAGATGCTATCATTACCTCCATCCTAGAGATGAGGGAGTTGAGGTGCTGAGAAGGTAACAGTTTTCCCAGGGAGACCAGCTGGTTACTGGAGGGGTCAGGGCAGGACTAGGACAGGACCAGGGCAGTCCAGCTCCAGAGTCTGAGCACTGAACACCCAGCCTGGCTGCCTCCTGCTGTGACGAATGCTAGTTTTGTTTTGAAGGAGTAAGAGCCAGTAGGCAGGTGAGGTGATGATAATTATTGTAAGTCCTACAACTTGGTAATAGTCAGGGGTGTCCCACCTGTGGCCCATGGGCTACATGTGGATTATGTGAGGATTTTTTTTTCCTTATCTGTGGTGATGGATATTACAAAAACTACACACGGAATTTATTTTTGCTCATCAGCTTTTGTTAGTGTTTGTGCATTTAATGTGTGGTTCAGGATGACTCTTCTTCTTCCAATGTGGCATAGAAAAGCCAAAAGACTGGACACCCTTAGTAGGAGCAGGTCTCATTGTTATGTAGATTTGAGGTCTTCAGCCTTTGGTGGAAGGTATGACCTCTGAGCTGATGAAATGGCCCAGGGAGAGCACCCTGCCCAGTGGCAGCACATGACATTCTGGAGTCCTGAACAGAGTTCAGTAGGAACTCTCTTAGTCAGTTCAAGTTGCTAGAACAAAATGCCATAGACAGGGTTGTTTAAACAGCAAATATTTATTTCTCACAGTTCTAGAGGCTGGGAAGTCCAAGATCAGTGCTGGCAGATACAGAGTCTGGTGAGGGCTTTCTTCCTGACTTACAGATGGCCGTCTTCTTGATCTGTCCCCACATGCTGAACAGCAGAAAGAGGAGGCATACAAATCCTTTTCAGGAGAGCTACCACCTCATTACCTAACCACCTCCCAAAGACTTCACCTTCTAATACAGCGATTCTCAACCTGTGGGTCATGATCCACAGGAACTATATTAAAGGGCCATGGCATTAGAAAGGTTGAGAACCACTGTTCTAATATCATCACATGAGGGGTTAGGATTTCAACCTGTGAATTTGGGGAAGAACACAAACGTGCAGTCTGTAACAGGAGTTTTTACAGTTATTACTGTTATAGATTGTTTTCCAGGAAAAGAGCAGAGACCAATCACTTCTGAGTGACGATGATGGCCAGGTATTTGTGTAAAAACTATATGGCAGGTAAGGTGATTCTCAATTTACAGGTAAAAAACCTGTAGCACTGAGACTATATGTAACTCTTATAGTCACCCAGTTGGTAAATATGAGGTCAGGAAATCCCAGGGTTGTGTAGGCTCTTCCCTCCATACTGCCCCATCACCCCGGTGAGCACTGCCCCCCATAGCAGCCCTCTCGCAGGCAGCACCTGAGAGTAGATGTGGGCCTGGCGAGCATACACTGAAGGAGGCCCTTCCAGCAGGGAACTCATTGCTGGAACCATGAAGCGTGATAGGCCTTGGCCCCTTCCTGGCCATGAGGCCCCTTCATTTGTATCATTTGGGGAAAGTGCTCTCTGGGTTTTCTTCTATGAGTATAATGGAAATAACAAAGAAAAGTCCTGCTCCTCCAGAAAGCAGATTCACATGTAAAGAGGTAACTATTGCACAAGATGGAGTAAAACACAGAAAGTAGAGAGTTGTATGAGCTCAAAGATAAAAGTGATTCTTCTGCCTGGGGAACTGGGCATTGAGAAATTAGTAGGATTTTGATAAATAAGGAGGCTTTCAGGCTGAAGGAATAGAATTAAACTAAGGCCCAGACCCCTGTTAAGGTATGACATGGCAGAAATTGAAAATTGTGGAGGGAGGTTGAGGCAGCCAGCCCATGACTGGCCCCTGACACCTGCTACCTCCCCGTATTCACGTGCTTGTGTAGTGCCCACCCATGTGGTACCAAGGTTGGTCTGTGCAACCACCAGAACACAGCAGAACGGACAGTGTCCTGCTTCTGGAATTAAGTTATAAAAGGCACTGTGACTCCCCTCATGGTCACTCTCCCTCGTGCATTATCTGTGCTGGGTCACTCACCCTGCATGGAGACAGCTGTGGATCCTGAGCTGCCCTTAAGAGAGACCCCCCCAATGAAGACTTTCCATCACTGTCCCATGACTACAGCCCTGGTTGATAATCTCACCACAGGAGTTATTACAGTTATTACTATTATAGATTGTTTTCTAAGAAAAGAGCAGACAATCCAGTGTATATCCGTTGGGAGTGACCCACAGCCAGAGCTGCCCAGCGAGTCTATTCTCAGGTCCTGACCCTCAGAAATCATGTGAGATGATAAATGTTTATCATTTTAAACTGCTATGTTTGGGGATAATTGGTTATGCAGCAAGAGGTAACTAATATAGATGGAACAGAAGCGAAAGATGACAGAGAAGTCTAAGGCCAGATGCTAATCAGTCTTGAACGCTCTGCAGACTGTCTGCAGTTGGACTGAAGCAGTGAGAAGTGTGTTACATGGTAACTCTGAAGGCTGCGTGTGGGAGGAACTGCAGACAGGTGGGGAAGCTCCTTTCAGAGTCTGGGTGAGAGAGAACAAGGGCCTGGACAGAGCGGTGACAGAGGGAAGAGAGAGGGGGTGGCTGATGGAGGTACACTGGCGGAGAACTGGCTCAGATTGAATTGGGGGCGTGGCGGGGGGAGGTGCCTCAGATTCTTACTGAAAGGCACCAAGCAAGGATGACTTATGAGCACTATATCTGGGGAAACGAGAACAGAGGAACAACCCTAACCCAGCCCCTCCACCCGGGTTGTTTAGGAACTGGACGTAACTGTGGGGAGGAGGTTGCCTTGCCCCCTCCTTGGCAGCCCCTCGCCTTTGGTCTTCTATCCATATTGCTCTACGGCTTGTTACTCAGGCCTTCTCTTTTCTCACATCTGGCTTCCCCTTAGACTTTGCAGTCCTATGACACACATAACTTTATATCTGTCTGCCATCTCTCCACTGTGTATCTCTCAACTTCTGCTCCCAACTGGCTAATCAACTTGCTCCCTGAAGCTTTAGTGTGAACTTTGAGAGGATCTCAACACCCCGGTGTATATCGGTCATCTCTGTGAGGCAACAGTCTCAATGGTTTGGCTGCCGAGGGCTGTGGTCTGACCAGCAGTGAACAAGGAGGCAGGTCCCGTGGTATGGGCAGGGTGCTCTGGTTAAAAGAAATGTTTCAGGGAAGGGCTGAAGGCAGGTAGGCTTTTTGAGGCTTAGCCTCCATGGGAACTCTCAGAGAGGACTATAGAGTTACTAGCCTGGGTCATTATAAGGAAGATGGGAGTTGATGGGCAAAAAGGATGAAGAGCCAATTGGTTTGCTGGATGGAGGAGTATGAAGTACATGCAGGAGAGACGGACGTGGAGGGAGGTACCGGGAGGAAGCTGAAAATTCAGGCCTGGATTTGAAGAAAGGTCAGCCCCCGAGAAAGATGACTTAGACTAGAGGGGTCACAGAAGGATGACGTGCCCTGCACTGGGGAGATAAAATTGAGTCTCCTCTGGGAAGACTCCAGGAAGGCCAGGGAGTAATTAGATGATTCTCTGTCCTTCTGCACAGGAGGCCAGAGAGATCCTCCCAAAATTACCCAAGAATTTACGGTATCAGTGGGCAAATGTCTTCCCAATTCTCTCTCTGTCCTCCCAGTCTAGCCCTCTTTCAAGGTACTAGAACACTAGGAGCCTGGATTTGGCGATGCCCATTGAACCTCACAAATCAGCTTGAGACAGACAGTAATACTCATGCTTTTTTCCCCCATTTGGTGTCTCTTGATTAGGAAACTGGCACACATAAGGAGTTTCAGGCTACTCTCTCAGAGATTATGTAAGCAATAAACCCTGAGCTGGGAAAACACATACAACTTTGCAGATGAGTTTGAACTTTTTTCTCCCTCCTTCCTCCAGCTGGTTCCTTTCCTAAGAGGATATTATTAGCAATAAAGTCAATAAAGTCTGGATTTTTTTCTAACTCATCCATAAACTGTTACCCAATATGTTGACCGGCTATTAACAGTCTCTGAGCAATGCCTGCTCACAGTTTGGAAGGCAGTGTCATTTTCTCATACTGGCAGCCCAAGAAGAATGACTGTTGGTAGTCAGTCACGGCCCTGGTTTAAGAGGAGAACCCTTAGGCACAAACCATGTCTAGGCATCAGACCACACGAGCAGCCATTCCCAGAGACGAGGGCCTGCTGAAAGGGGTGCTCAGGAAAGAACGGCAGGTTCTCTACTTCCCTGGTGCCTGCTTTTACCACCCACATAGACATCAGCTCTCTCTTCTACCTCCAATAATCTGCCATTGATCTATATCTTTCAAAAAACAAACCCAGCTCCATCAGCCGGGATAGACTGGGTTATGCTGTGGACACAGATCAAGTCTCAAGGGCTCACACTACAAAGATTTATTTTTTGCTCAGGCATAATATCCATCTTAGATTAGCTGCAGCTGAGCTCCACTCTGTGCCTTTATCCTAGCACCCAATCTGATAAAGCAATCTTTATCTGGAGTACAGCTGATGTCATATTAGAGGGGAGCGAGAACTTGGCAGAACACAGGCTAGCTCATAATCTTTCCACCTTGTGGGAAGCAACTCATATTGCTTATACTCATTGTATTAGCCACCTATTGCTGTGTAACAAATCACTTCAAAATGCAGTATCTTAAAACAATAATTATTTCGCTATTTCTGTAGGTCAGGAATTCAGGCTGTGTTGTTCTGGTTCAAGGTCTTGTATGAGGTTGTAGCTGAGGAGGCATCATCTGAAGGCTTGTCTGGGGCTTCAGGGTCCACTTCCAAGGCAAGTCACTCATACGGCTGGCAGGTTGATGCTGGTTATTGGCTGGGACTTCAGTTGCTCTGCCAGTGACCAGGAGAGCATGTGCATTACTTCATGGGGCTGCTTTAGTGTTTTCATGGGATAGGAGAGCGAATGACCTTCCCAGACCAAGTGATCCTAGAAGATAGAAGCTTTGTATAACCTTGTCTTTGAAATTGCAATCATCACTTCTATGATATTCTATGGATCAGGAAGGCCTGACCCAGTGTAGAAGGGGACTACACCCAGCCATGAACTCTAGAAAGGTCACAAAGCCGTGAACTCTAGAACGTGATGATTATGAGTGGCCTTGGGCTACCTAATTCATACTTCCTTGGCCAAAGTAAGTCTTGGGGCTGGATCCTGATGTCTGTGGGAGGGTAACACATAACCCTCCCATGGGGAAGGAACTGAAATACTTAGCCTGGTGAAATACCATCTACCACAGTGGTTCATAGATTAAGACTTGCTTTAATGCACCATTAACCCAAAGAGCTTTCTTTTTCCTGCTACTTCTTCTCAAAGTTCTTGCCTGTACCACCAGCACAACCTAACTGTGCTTAGTTTTCCTCAATAGGCTCAGAGACTATTTCTAGGAATGCTGTAGAGGTGAAAAACTAAAAAGACCTCAATGGAATGAAGAAGGTTAAAGATCACTGGTGTGACTAGTCCTAAGTCTCTTCTGGTAACCCAAGTCTTTGAGAGAAGGTGTGAAGGCCTGGTATGTCTGGGTAGAATACAACAGAATTTCAGGGTAGAGTCTAGGGAGCTAGAAATAGACCCAAGTCAGGCTTCAGGCTATGTACTGGTCAGGAACTGGTCAGGAACAGCAAGGTAAGAACTCCAGAGCCTAGGGCAGGAAAAATCATCAAATCAAATATCAGGAAAACAAAAAGGTAGAACTAAGAGGATGTAAGCCTTGAAGGCCAAGGTAAGTTCGATGTTCATGTTCATGTTCTATATCAAGAAGTCAAGCATTGAGGCGGGGCCTGTGGCTCAGTGAGTAGGGCACTGGCCCCATATACCAAGGGTGGTGGGTTCAAACCCAGCCCTAGCCAAACTGCAACAACAACAACAACAAAAAACAAAATAGCTGGGCATTGTGGTGGGTGCCTAAGGTTCCGGCTACTTGGGAGGCTGAGGCAAGAGAATCGCCTAAGCCCAAGAGCTAGAGGTTGTTGTGAGCTGTGACACCATGGCACTCTACCGAGGGCAACAAAGTGAAGCTCTGTCTCTAAAAAAAAATAAAAAATAAAAGAAGTCAAGCATCAAGGGGGCCATGGAGCAGACTCACAGCACCACAGAGATCTCAGTTCTGAGATGAATTCCTGTCTCACAACTTAGGACCATCTTGGCTTTGGTCTTATCTTTTAGACATGTCCCATTCACATTCAGAACAGCTCAACCATATTTAACAAAATTAAGACTGTGATTTCTACCACTATTATTACAATACTGATTATTGATTTCTGTAATTTGTCATTATAGTTCGACATACCAAGCTCTGTCTACTCAGGTGCTCAATGAATGTTTTGATTGTTAATGATTGCCATTCATTTTAATGATAAAATATTTTGGAAAATGTAGCTGTTCAACATTATCAGGTGTCTGGGTCCTGAGTTTTCAGTATTCCTAAGTAGCTACAATTGAAGACCTCACTAATGGAAGGCAACTCAAACAGGAAGATTAAGGATGGCTACAAAATATTTTATACTCCTCTGTAGAACTCCTGGCCTAAAAAATTATGACACATAATAAAAAAAGGTTGTAGCTCTTTAAAAATGGAGGCAAAATTCACATAACATAAAATTAACCATCATAAAGTCTGTAATTCAGTGTCATTGAACACCATGTTGCGCAATCACCACTTCTGTCTAGTTGCAAACATTTCACCACCCAGCAGTCTGCTTTCTCCCTCCATGGATTTACCTATTCTGGATATTTCGCATAAACAGAATCATGTGATATGTGATCTTTTATGTATAGTTTCTTTAATTTAACACAATTTTTTTTTAAGTTCATCCAATGTTATCAGTACTTTAATTGGCTGTGTTTTGAGTTACTAACTTTTGGGGTTGTCACATAGCAGTGGGTCATGAGAACACTTGGTTTGAGACTTAACAGTATAGATCTTCTTTAAAAAGGTTCCTGCCCTGAAGCCACAGAGCTGAAGCTCCTTAGAGATGCTTCAACAGATCGGTGCACTTAGCTTGTGTTTCTATGGGACTCTGTTCTTCCAAAAGTAATATAAGGAGAAATATGGGAGCAGGAGGTGGTCTTGCCTGCCTACGTAATAACAGCTTCAAGGAAATAACCTGATCCCAAAGGCGCCGTCTCCTGAGCAGAGGGACACCAATGCATAACCGCTTGGCAGAGCCACAACCCTCAGACTCCAGGTGTGCACACTGGAAAGCACAATGCTTATTAATGTATTGGAAATCACATTCGCATTTTGAGCTCTCGCCTTGTATAAAAGCACTCTGAGTGCTTAAAGTCAGAGGGTTATGGTTACAAAGTGTCTTTACTGTTATCAGCCTCATAGTCTGAGGGTCCACTCACTAATCTAGCCGCTTCTGTCACATTCCAAAGGAGCTGCATGGAAGGCTGTTTCAGCAATAATGTTGCCCCACCAGCATGCAATAGAAGGAAATGAGAGGAGGCTGACCAGTGTAATCCCCACGTGGAATTTAACCAAGAGACTCCAGGGTCTCCTGCTCCCAACCTACTCCCCCAAATCAAGAGAGGATAAGGGGGCATGACAAAAAATGTTTGGATTATAGGATAACCCACCTTGGAAGCTGGGATCTCCTTGACATTCCTTTTGAACAATGAAGCAACTGCGGCCCATCCTGGCTCAGGTGTGGTCCATTCCTGTTGAGGTCTCTCTTGGTAGTTCCTGAACTCTGGTTCTCAGACCAGTCCTGGGCTGGCTGCATCAGAATCACCTGGGAGCTTGTCATGCAGTCTCCGGGCTCCACCTCAGGTGACCCTGCTTGTTTTGGTCTGAGGTTGTCCAGAGGACACACAGTAGAACCTCTGTACGTTGACCACCCAAGGGACTGTACCAAACTGGTCAACATATGGAGATGGTCAACATAAGAACTAGGCCTGCTTTACTGATATATACACGTGGTGCATGCCTGGTCTATAAAAATTAGGTCAACTCAAGGAGATGGTCAATGTGGGAGGGGGTCAACTTTGGAGGTTTTACTATATGTTGTTCCTAAATTTCCCCAGGTGATTCTGATGCACAGACAAGTTGGGCAATCACCAGTTTAGATGAATATTGGTTCAATTCAATAAATCAAAACCACATGCCAGGACCATAGTTGCCACTGACATATACCAAGCTCACTGACGCACAGAAAAGTCAATAGTAAATACATCAGTGCTCAGTAATAATGGTGCCCTTTGACTAGGAAGAAGATAACAAATACCCACAACCTTTATCTGTGCTGTGTGTGTTAACAGAAGTTTAAGCAAAAAGATGGTTTATTATAAGGAAACAGGAGACTCGTACAGAATTCAAGGACCAGAAGCTACAGATACAAAAAAAATCTAGAATAACCAAGAAACTATGCTGTCAAGACCCAGGTTTCTTTTTCTGCCACTTTTTTTGTTTGTTTTTTGTTGGTTGATCGCTCTTTAGTCTCTGCTCTTATCATCACCACCCTTCCTTCTGTGCAGTTCGGCTGTCTCCGCTTCTCTGGACACACAGACCAGGCAGCGCAGCCTCAGCCCCTGCCTTTCCACGGTTGTCCTTGTTTCCCATGGAGACTGGCAAAGTCAGCCAGAGGCTGCAAACCGGTGTTCTCCAGAGCGCAGGGCCTGCAACTGTGCTCGCTTTGGACGACACCCATTTTTCTCTAACAAAAAATAATTTCAGCATTGTTAAATTCCAATTTCATATAAAAACATAAATTTTGGACTTCTGTAAATGTCAGAAAACCTGGCAAATTGGGCTTACCAGTGGGGCAACAATTGGCTGGAGGTGAACATGGCCTCCCCTTTGCATGGGGTGTGAGCTCTTCAACTTGCTACCATTCTCTCTGTTGTACGTCTTAGCTCGGGTTGCTACCACAAGACACAGATGGGGTGGCTCACACAGCAATTTACGTCTCACAGGTCTGGAAGCTGGGATGTCTGAGATCAGGCACCAGTGCGGTTCGGTTCTGGTCAGGACTCTGTTCCTGGTTCTCTCACCTGGCAGAGAGCAGAGAAAGGAAGCACAGTTCTCTCATGTCTCCTCAGATAAGGGCCCTAATCCTATTATGAGGTCTCTACTCTCGGGACCTACGTTCTTCCCAAAGGTCCCATCGCCAAATAACATCACATTACAGGTTAGGATTTCAATATATAAATCAGGGGTGGGAGCCAAGCTTCGGTTTTAATGTCTCCTTAGAAATTCACGTGGCTGTTGTGTAATAACAGTATTAAAAAGTGAGACCGTCAAGAGGTGATTGGGTCTTGAGGGATTAATGCTGTTATCATAGGCGCACGTTCGTTATGGTGGAAATAGACTCCAAATGAAAGACTAAGGTCTGGCCCCCATCCTGTCTCTCTCTCGCATGTTCTTTTGCCCTTTAACTTTCTGTCTTCTGCCTTCCACTACCGGCTAACACAGCATGATGACCCTCACCAGATGACAGTACCATCTGGACTTCCCGGCTTCCAGTACCACGAGCCAAATAAACTTCTATTCTTTAAGACCTACCCAGTCTGTAGGGTTCCATTATAGCTGAAAAAAAAAAAAGAACTAATCCAGGGGACACAAGCTTTCAATCCATAGCCGCATGCCGGATGCTCTCTTCCACAGTCTTGCTGCTGGTTTCCTTTCAGCTGGCCAGCACCTCTCATTATGTTACCCCTTTGGCTCTTACAGACATTTGAATTAGGAACTCCACTGAAATGTCTAAATTCCCAAGGAAAAGAATCAGATTAACTGGGCGTCGCCTGTGGCTCAAGGAGTAGGGTGCCAGCCCCATATACTGGGGGTGACAAGTTCAAGCCCAGCCCCGGCCAAAAACTGCAAAAAAAAAAAAAAAAAAAAAAAAGAATCAGATTAACCCAGCTGTGATCATGTATCTGCCCCTGGTCCAAGCAGCTTGACTGTTGGTGGAACTCTCCTGTCTGATGAACACTCAGCAAAAACACTAGGAGCAGAAATTCTGAGGAATGGATGTCTCTTGTATACAATGTATCTTCAGGATTCATGCTTTTACCCTTCCATGGATACTCCCTTGTGTCTGGGCCACAGACATTTTTTGCAAGATGGGCAACAGAGTTGCTAAGTGTAAATGAGTTAATAGACAGTGCAGGGGTCTGCCTAAATTTTTGTTTTGTTATGTGATGTTTTAATAGATGCTATCGTATGAGCCCTTTAACGACAGCAATTTTGTAGGCCTGGTTTTCTGATTTATCCCAAACACTTAGAGTAAGGCCTGATCCACAAAGGTACCCTATCCATATTGGGTGAATAAGTGAAGAAATGAACTGAGTCCCTATCAGAGCTGTTGCTTTGGCTGGGAATGCCTCTTGAAATTACTTGGAAGGCTTTTAAAAGTACAAACTCACCAGCCACATCTGAAACCTACTTTCCCTAGGTAGGGCCAAGGAGCCTGCATTTTTAGAAAAGCATCCCAGGGAATTGTTTTTAAAAACTGTAATCCTAGCACTTTAAGAGGCCAGGGCAGCTAGATTGCTTGAGCTCACAAGTTTGAGACCACCCTGAGCAAGAGTTAGACCCCATCTCTACTAAAAATGAAAAATTGAGGCAAGAGGATTGCTTGAGCCCAAGAGTTGGAGGTTGCTGTGAGCTATGATGCCATGGCATTCAATCAAGAGTGACAAAGTGAGACTCTGTCTCAAAATAAAACAAACAAACAAACAACTCTAAGATCTTTTCCATGGTCTCAGATTCTGAAACAAAAAGCAGGGGAAGGGAGGGAGCTGGAGGAAACAGGGCAGGGATAAACACAAAAATTTAAAACGAAGGAAATAGAGAAAAACTAATCTTAAAGCTTTTCAAGGAAGCATTTCTAGCTAATGTTGTTTACTTAGCAAAAGCAAACTTAGCACAAGTTGGACTTAAATGCCTCTGAAAACAATTTCTATAATTATCACTGTGAAAGTCAACCAGTCACTTTATAATCTGCAAAAGTTTCACCTTCAGGTGAACGTTTTGTTGTAACAACTGTCTAAAAATGCCTAATGATATTATGTGTTGACTTTGCTCTTGAACATTTGTATAGGTATAAAGCTTGAATAAGAAGGGAGAGATAGTAAAGTTAAAAAATTAATCTGCTCTAAAGCAGTCTGCTGCTGTTTGTACAGAAGCAAAAAAAAATTTAAAAAAGAAAAAAACACAAAAACTTGCTTCTACATGGGTGTCCTCTTGGCAGAGCACATTTTCAAATGATCCTGGTGAATCCACAATGAAGCACACGCTGATCATATGAGCCCAGAGCATGGCCTTGTAAAGGTCACTGGCACCCTTAGACAGTGATCAAAATCAGCATCTATAATACACTACATAGCCATGTGAGCTGGTAAAAGGTTTCACTTTCATTAAAATAAATATGTAAGGACAGCCAGTGCAGAACGCTGGGAGGGCTTTGCCTGGCTTTCAGTACACTTTACCCCACACCCCTGAGGGTGGGTGAACTAGGGCTTGGACAGGAAGTTAAAGAGGTGCTGAGAGCTAGAGTCTGAATGACAAGGCCCCAGAATCAAACCCCAAAGTGGTGAGTGGGCTCTTGACAGCAGGAACAGGCTGAGGAAATGGCCATGGATACAGGACTTTCTAAGGGGTCTAAAACAGTGACCCAGGACCTCAGGGATTAACTTACTATCTATCTTCCCCTCTTCTTATTTTGCCTGCAAGTGTGAGCTGGCTAGAATCTTCTACCCAGGAAAACACCCCGATGGGAAAGGGCCCCATTGTCCAGAGAGCTCTCTTGAAGCTCCTCCAGCTCTATGGGTGCTCAGCAAGCTCCAGGCCTCAGCCACCCCCATCCTACTCTCTGGAGAACCTGATCTCACATTCCATGTGATGAACGGTGGGGGTGGGTGGGTGCCCTTTATTTCATTCTTAATTTTCTGTCTTGAATGTTTTGCTTTCCTTTTCTTAGGCCTGGCTTTCCTCTAGCTGTATTTCCCAGGCCAAGCTGTTTCTGGAGCTTGAACAACCTATCAGGGTACATCCAGCTCCCAAGGAGGAGCCAGTAAACCGGAGACGTCCTGGGCTCTTTCCCCACAGATGTGGTTTGGGGGAGAGGCCAACAATCCGTGCATGTAACAAGCACCCCAGGAAATCCTAGTGCAGGCAGTCCACAGGCCCCACTTGAGACGCCCATTTCTTACTGCTGAATTCCACTCTCAAGCCTGGCATTCTCTTCCATCAGCTCTTCCAACACAGGACAGCAGCTTGACAGGATCTAGGTTGGATGAGAAACATTTAGTGAATGACCCCTCTTGGGTCAAGCAGTCATATCTCTGGAACCCTGGCCTTGCCTGCCATTTATCCCTCTTTCTTTTCTCCCTTCCCATCCTTGCATCACCTCTGGTTCCTTTGCTCTCATTGCCCACCTGAACTCATGTTTACCCGGGAGCCCCTGAGCCTCTGAGGCTGGGAGCTCTGTTTTCCCCTGATCTTCCCTTCCCCAGATACCCCTGGACCCATGCCTAGTGGGTGGGATCCTGGCTCCCAAGCTTCAACCGAAAAGAAAGGAAAGGCTGGGGACTGTGACTCACCCCTGTAACCCAAGCTCTTTGGAAGGTTGAAGGAGGAGGATTGCTGGAGTTGGACACAGCACTGAGCAAGAGCAAAAGACCCTGTCTCTACAAAAAATAGAAAAAGGAGCGGGGCATGGTGGTCCATGCCTGAAGTCCCAGCTACTTAGGAGGCTGAGGCAGGAGGCTCACTTGAGTTTGAGGTTGCTGTGCGCTGTGACAGCACCGCATTTAGCTGGGGCAACAGAGTGAGACTCTGTCTCAAAAAAAAAAAAAAAAAGGAAAGGAAGCAAGGTTTGTGATTTGGTGGTCCAGATAGCATCAAAGAATTAACTGACCTGAAACCCAAGAGGGAATTTTATGTTTTCTGATTTTTGTTTAGACACAGTACTTTCTGAAAGCAACTCATTTGGGACATTATTAGCATATGACTGATGTATCCTTTCCTAGAAGAGGAAAGATGCATTCAAATAAAAAATGTCAGGGACTGGGTGCTAAGGCTCATGCCTGTAATCCCAGCACTCCGGGAGGCCAAGGTGGGTGGATTGCCTGAGCTCAGGAATTGGAGAACAGCCTGAGCAAGAGTAAGATCCCATCTCTAAAAAAAGAAAATAGCCAGGTATTGTGGCGGGCGTCTGTAGTTCCAGCTACACGGGAGGCTGAGGCAAGAGAATGTCTTGAGCCCAAGGGTTTGAGGTTGCTGTGAGCTGAAATGCCAGGGCACTCTACCCAAGGTGACAGAGTAAGACTCTGTTTCAAAAATTTAAAGAAAGTAAGTCAGCATTGAACGTCTAACATATATACAACCAGACCAAAAGGGATATTTGATAGGATACACGTGAAAGCAAAGATTGAAGAAAAATAAACCACTTTATGTTCATACACTCATTGGGTTGTTATTGCAGTTAAAGTTGTTGAGAGATTTCTTATACTGTTAAGTGCAAAAACAAAGTGCAGATCTGAATATATACTCCTGTATATACACACACAGACACACATATATATAGTCAGCATTTGTATAAAAAAGCATATGCCCATATGGATGTACATATTTGCTTCCTTTTGCAAAGAGAATTTCTGGAAAGATGCACAGGAAACAGGTAATAATAGTTGCTTCTGAGAGGAACTGCATCTTTAGGAAACTTACTTTCCAAAATATCCTTTTGTAGCTTTTGCATATTATAGCATGTGACTATTTTATCTCTTTCAAAAAATTAAAAATTTGAAAGAAAAAACTCTCTGCAAAAGGCAGTCAGATTTTATTTGTCTAAGTCTATGCATGGTATTTGAACATTAAAAATAAAAGTGGAATTTGATAGTAAGACCCCAGAGAGAGGTTCAAGAACAACCTGTTGGTGTCATTTAAGTTCAAAACTCTGAATGGAGTCTTATGATAGTTCAACTTCATACCCTGGGGAGAAAGTAAGGGATGTTGCTTGGCGCTCAGAGTTGATGCCAGGCATTAGGCACCCTGAATTCATTCTTTTAAATCAACTTTAATTACATGATTTATAACAGTTAAGAGTGGGGTTTTTTGGGGGGGGGTTTATACAAATTCTCACTCCGTTGCCCAGGCTAGAGTGCCACGGCATCAAGCCAGCTCATAGCAACCTCAAACTCCTAGGCTCAAGAAATCCTCTTGCCTCAATCTCCTGAGTAGCTGGACTATAGGCACACCCCACAATGCCCATCTTTTCTATTTTTAGTAGAGATGGGAGGTTTGGCTCTTGCTCAGACTGGTCCAGAACTGCTGAGCTCAAGCAATCCTCCTGCCTCAACCTACCAGAGTGCTAGTATTACAGGAATTAGCCACTATGCATTCTAAAGAACATTCTCAACAATTCCCTTGGCTCACCAGACTGGCCCCGTTCTCCCTAAACCCAATGCCAGCATCATTTCCCCAGGTATGATAGGAAGAAGAGAGAGATGGACTCATTAGGAGTGTACGCCAGAAGTTATCCTGTCCCTTTGGTGGTGGTCAGCTAGCTGACTGGCTAGCCTCGTAGGGCCAGCCCTGCAGCCCCTGGGGTCTCTTATTGTCCACCTTGAGTCCTCTTCTCTTGTTGCCATCCTCCAGGCACCACATCACACAGGCTTTGACAACCTCCCTTCTAGGAGGCAGAAACCGTGCCCTGTTCATCACTGTATCCCCAAGCCCCAGCACACAGGGCCCGGTTCATCATGGTACTGGCTATAATGATTGTTGAATGAATGAATGGACAAATGAATAAATGAATAAATAAGTGACATTATGCTCTTTCACTGTCCAAAGGTCTCAACAAAGAGGTGTTTTACTCAAAGATGACAAGTCTTGTCTCGGCGCCTGAGCTCAGGAATTGGAGAACAGCCTGAGCAAGAGTAAGATCCCATGTAGGGCGCCAGCCACATACACCTGAGGTGACAAGTTCGAATTCAGCCCAGGACCACCAAAAGAACAATGATGGCTGGCTGCAACCAAAAAATAGCCAGGTGTTGTGCTGGGCACCTGTGGTCCCAGCTACTTGGGAGGCTGAGGCAGGAAACTCGCTTGAGCCCAGGAGTTGGAGGTTGCTGTGAGCTGTGATGCCACAGCTCTCTACCCAGGGGGACAGCTTGAGGCTCTGTATCAAAAAAAAAAAAAAAAAAAAAGATGACAAGTCTCCCAAAACTATCTAGTATTTGTATATAGGACCTCCCAGCCTACATAGAACTTTTTTTATTTTTAATTTTTTAGAGATGGGGTTGCACCCTTGCTCTGGCTGATCTCAAACTCCTGAGCTCAGGCTATCCACCCACCTCAGCCTCCCAGAGCTCAAGGATTATAGGTGTGAACCACCACACCTAGCCCACATAGCCCCTTTTTTAAATAATGAAAGTGTGTGTTTCTGGGCAGATGCAGCCCCGTAGGCCACAGGTGGGTGGCAGAAAGATCCTTTATGAGCAGGTAAAGGCACCTTCCTCTGGGAAGACAGCCCGGACTGCTGCATTTAGGTTGGAGTTCAAGCCTTACCTCTAGACTGGACACCTCTGTGCAGAGCTCAAACCACATAGCTGGTATGGCTACAGATTCTTCCCCACTCCCTCCTCTCTGGCATGCCACCTGATTGCTCCCTTGACCTTCTCCACCTGGTCACTTCCGCCCCACATCACCTCTCCAGCCCCTTTCCCCCAGGAATCCCTCCTTGGCTATCTCTGCTCTGTGTCTCGTACTCTGTTTCCCTCTTAATCTCTCATGGAGGCTTCTTCCTTCCACATTTCCTGGCTGCTCACTCTCTCTTCTTTCAGCACATTCTACATGCTCGGCGTGTTTTCTCATTCTTCCCCTGTGGTACCAAATCGAGGAAGGGTTTGTCTACACCATTTAACAGAAAATAAACTAAGGCTCAGGCAGTTTATGGATGTAACTTAACTGAGGTCACACAAGCCTTAAGGAACAAAGTCGACCATTTATTCCAAATTTAGGGGTGACTTCAAACATGAAATTCTGACTTCTCCTTCTGGCGAAGATTGAGTAACAGAGACAGATTTTATCCTTCTGCCTGCAACAACAACAAAAAGGAGATGAGATACATGAAATAATAGTTTCAAGACACTAGGCAGCAGGTAACAAAGGATAGTGATCCTGCGGAGACAAGAAATAAAATTAATGAGCCCTGCGATTACCCCAGCTGACTGCCTTGAGACAGTTTCCAGGCCATGGTTCAGGGAGGGAGAACTGAGGTAGGGCCCAGTGATCTCACTGAGTTAAGAAGACAGAGCTGAGAGTCTGGGGAGACCAAAGCAGCCAGAGTTCAGAGGGCAGAATAGGAGAGAAGAGAGAGCTGCAGAGAAAAGGAATAGAGATCTGCAGAGAAAGAATACTGATCAGAATGCCAAATGGGGCCGGGGGGTGGGGGGGACATCTAAAAGGATCAGAGAGGACAGTGCCTTTTCCTAACACGGGGCCAGGAATTGTGGCTGAATTGTGTTATTTCAGTCGGACTGAGAGAACTTATAATTCATGGGACATTGGGTACTCAGGAAAGTCTTGCCTTAGTAGTGAAGAATTTTTAGCCCTGAACTGATCACTGCCCTGGACCCACCTAGCAAATCTTAAAAGCAAGATCCAAAAGGATGAAACAATTTCCACGTTAATGCCTCCCAGAACAAAGCTCAGATTTGTTGTAATACAAAGATGTGTCACCCAGTAAGATATAATTCCCAATGTCTGGAATCCAATCAAAGATTACTAAGGCAGGCAAAGAGGCAATGAACTATGACACAGTTTAAAGAGAATAATTAAGTTGACTGCTCGGACCCAGAACTGATATAGACGTTAAAATTAGCAGAGGATGTAGAAACATGATGTAAGCGCTTAGTAAATGTTAGCTGTCATTATGTCATTTTGTGCTCATAAAAGTTTACCTTAAGGAAACTATTACCATCTACACCGACAGAAAGTACAACTGAGTCTCAGAGCAGTGGAGTGGGTCAACCAAGTTTCCAGAGGAAGTTACCTGCTGAACGTGGGTTAGAATTAGTTCCTTCATTTCTATAGTAAGTCACTTACCCATAATTTTAGTTAAAAGAAGACACATTTGTTTAACTTAAGTTAAAAGTAGACACATTTGTGTACTACTAGCCCCCAGGAAGTTGGGGAGAAGTAGCCATCTGTAGTAGTTACTATCCTTGGTCTGGAGGAAAATAAAGAATATACAGAAAGAAAGGGACAAATTATATTTGATTAGTACGATTTGGAGGATGGAATGAGAATCAATTAGTATAACCCCGTACGATGAGACCCGTCACTGAAAACATAAATATATATGGAAATACATAAAATGATTTATTTATTTTGATCATGTATTTGGGAGAGTCAGGCATATTGGTTAAAGTTCATGCCCACTAGCCAGTGTTGAGCCACTGGACATACACTGGGTGGATTACACCTTGGCCCTGAATGTGTTACTCTTGTTACGCTCTCTTATTACCATGATTATCTCAAAAAGAATACCCCACTTTTCTAGCATGTGGCCCACTAAAGCCATCAGGCCTTTCTTCTGTGCGTATCTGCCTTCTTAAAAGGAGGAGATTACTTCTCTTTCTTATTTAGTAAACATTTTCATCTCTATTTTTAGAAGATAATTGCTTTCTCTTCAAACTTTTACAAACAACCCTATCCAATTTGTCCTCAGAAAAAGAAAGGGGCACACTAAGAATCCATCATCTCAATCATTGATGAAGATATTAGATGCCTAGAATTAAGTTATGTGGGACAGACTAGTGAAGACGGCACCCTTTTGTAGATGACTCCAAACGAGCTGGGTACTATCTGAGCCAGTCTACCCAATAATTTCACACTATGACAGTAAAATAAATTAGCTAAAAGGTATAAACAAACAAGCCATAAGCTTTGGGGGGAAGAGTATGGAGTTATGCATAGATTTCTCTGTATCTATTGTTGTTTGTAGATTTTTGTAAACAATGTTTGCATTTATGTGTATATTTCTCTATTTAAAATGTGCTGTAAGGCTCCTATGAGCAATAAATCACAAATTCATTTAAAACTGTTACTAATTCTTATTTTGGTCATTATGTATTTTCTCAATCAATAGACGTTCTCAAGTATAATTCCTATGTCCAAAGTTATTCACTACAATTTTGTTTATAATATATAAGATCTTGGAAATAACCTGCAAGTTATAGCTTAAATAAATTACAGTATATAATACAAGGGTATAGGCTCGGCGCCTGTGGCTCAAGCGGCTAAGGCGCCAGCCACATACACCTAAGGTGGCGGGTTCGAATCCCCAGCCCGGG
>NW_003852411.1:24809249-24835880 GCF_000181295.1 Otolemur garnettii | reverse complement strand
GAGACTCGCTTGAGCCCAGGAGTTAGAGGTTGCTGTGAGCTGTGATGCCACAGCACTCTACCCAGGGGGACAGCTTGAGGCTCTGTCTCAAAAAAAGAAAAATATAATAAAATTCTAATTTTCATTGTATATCTGCTTCTTGTTCTTTATACAACACATTACTCAGTCATGGAAAAACTTCATATTACTTTAGAATATTCTTCTCTTCATTATGATACCGGTTGATGGTAACTTTCCTGCAGCTGAAATACTCTATGTCTAACTTTTCATAGGTGGGATTCAAAGTTTTGTATTTGGGGGCAGTGCCTGTGGCTCAAAGAAGTAGGGCGCTGGCCCCATATGCCGGAGGTGGTGAGTTTAAGCCCAGCCCCGGCTAAAAACTGCAAAACAAACAAACAAACAAAGTTTTGTATTTGCTAACAAGGCATGCATTTTTTTTGGTTGTTGTTTTTTTCATTTTAATTTTTTTAGTTTCTTTTTTATTAAATCATAGCTGTGTACATTAATGCAATTATGGGGTACAATGTGCTGGTTTTATATACCATTCAAAATATTTTCATCAAACTGGTTTTGAACTCTCACATGGTGGTAGTGCTGGCTAGCTAATTTGTTGTTTTAACGGCAACATTGTAAGCTATGTAATTGTTTTGGTTGTATAATTTTTTTTCCCTTTTAGGATTTCTTTTATTAATTTATAAAAAAATAGAACAACATTGGAGATTTCTATTTAGACATAGTTATTTGAACACACTTTTTCATCTCTGTGTCCACCTAAAACCCAATTAAAATGACTGTTAAAAAATAAATGAATTAAAAAAAATAAATAAATGAATTAAAAGGTATAAACAAAGTGAAAGAAAATGGAAGAAGAAATGACAACAGTTAGGGATGTCAACAAAACTTCCGGAAGAGGGACAAGGAATGAATGAGTGGTTTCTGACTTAGCAAGAGAGAATGAACAGCTTATTCTAGGGGCAGAATTTAAAGAATTCAAAATTGCAGTCCTTTTCAAAGGTTTAAATGTAGAATGAAACTCTCACCTAGAGTATTGGTGAAAAGTCTGTACAAGGAACAGTTAAATCCCTAGGTTTCTTCCCTCAGCCTGTGGAGCTCTGAGACTCTCTTACCCTGATAGCAGAGAGGTAGTTTACTACCTAAAAGTGGAAGCAGAGAAGCTCTGGGTTTAATAATACCTGGCCGTGCCAAAGGTGGGAGAGAGGTGCCATATTGAAAACAGAGGAATTAATTGAAAAAAGCCTATATTTCTCACGTGAATTCCATAATACTGTCAGCTAGACATATAAGTCTGATGTAGCCACCACTCCCAGAAGGAGCAAAGAAGATTCCCCTCTGGGGAAATTAACCAACCCCTGTCTCCTTTCCAAAAAACCCTCCTACAGATACTGACACTTGGAAGTCTTTGGAAGAATAGTAATTACCTCATTAACAATAGTTGTTAGCTAATTAACAATCCCTGCCCAGGCACATACACTTTTTGATCACAATTTTAATGCCTCATTCTTAAATATGAAGTGACTACCAGACATTTGAAAAAATCTTCTAACATTAAAGGCAAAAAACAACATAAGCAAGAAAAAGAATTTTAGAAGAAATAAAGACCATGTGGGGGGGAAACAAATTTCAAAAAGGCTATAAGTAATATTTTTAAAGATATTGTACCGATCAAGTAAGAATACAATGCTATAGGAAAAGGACATTTAGAAAATGAGAAAGAGCTCTTAATAACAAAATAATCCACACATGACATAAAAAATTGAAAGTTCAATTAAAGAGTTGGAAGATCAACTTGAGAAAATATCCTAGAGAGTGGAATAAAAATACAAACAAATAGGAAACAGAAGAAAAAAGAAATTAGATTAATCTGTGAGATACAAAAAAAAAATCTAGAAAGATGAAAAAGAAGGAATAAAAAGAAAATCATCAACAAAATAATAGAAGAGAACCTCTCAAACTATGGGAAGAAACAGAAGATTTAAAAAATTTCTAAGGAGAAAAACAAACTCAGGATTCAAGGGATCAGACTTTTCAAATGCAGGACTGGGGTGGGCAGTGTGGTGGCTCACTCCTGTAATCAATCCTAGTGCTCTGGGAGGCCAAGGCGGATGGATCCCTTGAGCTCAGGAATTTAAGACCATCCTAAGTAAGAGCAAGACTCCATCTCTACTAAAACTAGAAAAACTAGCTGGGCCTTGGGGCAGACACCTGTAGTCCCAGCTACTTGGGAGGCTGAGGCAGGAGGATTGCTTGAGGTCAGGAGTTTAAGGTTGCTATGAGCTAGGTTGATGCCATAGCCGTGTTACCTGGGCAACAGACGAAGACTCTGTCTCAGAAAACAACAAAATGCTAATGTTCAGAATATATATTTTAAGAATAAGAAAATAGTAATCCTTCTTCTTCGTTGCCAACAAAATAAAATCTCCAGAGTGGTTTTTACATAGTTCTTAAACCCATTTTACATAGTTTAAAACCCAACCCAAGTGGCAATTCTTCTGGGAAACTACTGTCCCACCTTTAGACTCGATAAAGTTTAAACTTTCTTGTGACTGAAACATATTTTGACTGTTCTATGTGGATCACTAAATCATAATTTATTGTTTATTGTAAGGTCCTTGAGGGCAGGGAATATATCATTTCTCTCTAGTTCCCTTCAACCTAATTTAGGGACTGACATATCCCAGTCAGTAAATGTTGGTTGAATTGAATTGAATGGTAACAGAGAGTGTTTTCTTACTAGTGAATTTAATTACATGAAGTCTTGCAAATATGTAAAATGACTTCATATTTAGTTATACATTTAACAAATTGCCTTTATTAAAAAGAGTTACATTACATAAAATGAGGGTGTCCTGGAACATCTTAGGCATATGGCCATATGGCTTCAAAGCTGCCTAAAACCAATAGCTGGGATTTAGCTAATTTGACAAAGTGAAGGGCTCATTGGCATTTGAAAGAAATGTCAAACAAAACTGGGGGGGCAGGGAGTTGTAAATTAATTTCAGTTGCCAAAGGGGAGTGATTCACTTCTAAGTGATTTGTTTTGACTCTGATCTTATTTTCGTAGCACAAATCTGGTCTTATATCTTCTAGTAATTGGTTTAATCCCTCTGGGTGTTATTTGGCCCTTTTTCACATATGCACGGAGGTTTTAAAATATAAGAAAACCTTATTATAAGTACTTGCTAATTAAAGAGCTAGATTCTCCTAGTGTTTAAATTTGGTTCTTAGGGAAACTAGGACTATGAATTACTTCTAGAAAGGTAAAAATTATAGAGGTTAAACCAATGCATGTGATGAGGGGACAGAGGATAGTGATAAGAATTTAACCTTTCTAAACTGGAGAAAGAACCCTTGCAGCGTTACAGCATTTCATTATTGCATTTGTTCCTTTAACAAAGGAGGCTCAGCAAAAAAACACTGCAGTGGTTATGGCACACAGCAAAGCCCCCCTCCAAAAGCGCTTGAAAAGACACCTCAACAGCCTGAAAAATTAAATGTCCTTCTTTAAGAAGAGCTCAGCTGAATGCTGTAACTATTTTTGGTTATAACAGAAGTCTTAGAGAAGGATGGCTAATGTAGTTTAACTCAATCCTAGGTGAATTGGATTCACCCCGACATTATTTCCCAAATTGTATATGTCACAGCAGACAGAAGTCAATCCACAAGAAAAGTCCAGGTATTATCAAGACGTGTGTGTGCACGCGCACCATTCAAGCCTGAGGTTTTGTTTTTTGTTTTTTTAATGAGCTGTCCTTTTTAGTATGATGAAAATAGGCAATTAAGTGCTCCGATTCCTAGAATCTGATTCCTTCTGGATTTCATCCTTTGTTTTTGAGAACCTCAGAAGCAGCTAATTGACAGCGAGTGTTCATCTGAACCAACATACTATCAGTATAAACAACACTAATTTTGTGCCTTTTATGTCTGAGGCAATAAAGATGCCAAAGTGTGTAAGCTGTGGCTTCTGTTTCACAGGGTTTATAGATTCCCAAAGAGTGAAGTATGTCCTTCTGAATAAGATTAGAAAGATGCAACAGGCTAAATGCAATACAGACGCAGTTCAGGGATGGGTACACTGGTTGGGGAAACTGAGGAAAGAGAACTCTATAAATGCCTTGAATTTAGGGGGATTCAGGGATATAGGATGGGGGGGGCACAGTATGGGTAATACCAGGAAGGAAGGAATATGAGTGGCATCAGAGAACAATGTATACACTGGTTTTGCTGGGGTGGAGGATTAGCATGTAATAAATACATGTATTATTTACCCTACATTTAGTTTGCATATTGAAATACTGGTAGAATTCACACCAAAATCTACACTGAATCTTAGCCAAAAGGCCAAGAAGCGATTACGCCAAAATCTAAAATTTGGGAAGTCAGGTAGCAATAGGCCTGCAGGTCCAAAAGGCACGTGAAGCTGAGTGACCACCATGCCCCTTAGACCAGGGTACGTGTTCCACTTTGACGCAGTTCCCACCTGGCCCATTTGCTTATTTATTTTCCAACCCCCTGCTTAGAAGTACTTCAGCTTTTGCTGGCTTATGCTGTGCTGACAAACACTCCCGAGACCTCAGTGGTTTACAACTTTCTGCAAATTTTATTTCTCACTCTCCTTACATTTCACCTGCTGGCAGTTGTGCCTGTGCTCAGGTATCTTCTCCATCTTGAGATCGAGGTGGAAGGAGCAGCTTTCCCCCCACCGGGAGCAGAGGGGCAGAAAGAATGATGGCAGAACCATGAAAACGGCTCTAAAACCTTTGCTCAGACGGGTATGTGTTACTTCCTTTCAGAGCACATTTGGCCAAAGTATGTCCTGTACCAAACTTGGGTCAATGACTTGGGAAGACAGAATCTTCTCACAGGGAGGCTCAGGGACTAATTGGAAATATATAATAATGATCTTCGCCAGTATTTGAATGGGTCCCTCTCCTGATGAGAAAACATTTCAGAGTGAGGTAGGAGTGAAAACGAGAGGGCCTAGAGCACCAACCGCAAGGCTCCGTGTCTGATAGCAAAGTTCCACCTGCACATAAAACCAACAAACAAATAAAAAATTCCACGGAAGGCATGAGTGTGAAAAACAGGGCTTTCCCGTACATCCCTATGAGAAGCATGCAAGAGAACGTGACAGCAGCTGATAGAGGAGGAGGAAAGGGTTAGATGCCTCTGCGCCTGTCTTTATTTACAGCAAAGGACAGAACACTTTGTCACCTTGGAAACAACCAACAAAGGCAGTGTGTAAAGCTGTAAGAAATCCCTGTCTGCCCTCTCCGAGGTGACTTGGGCTAAGTAGTGGGGTGGGGTGTACTGCCTCTGCATTGCCCTGGGTCCCGGGTATTGTGTAGTCAGGCAGGTGGCTTCGGCAGGAAGAAAAAGCCAGTTTGGCCTTTGATAGGCACAGCTGACTACATAATATGTACCTTCTTGTCTTTTGTATTCAAAGATAACACTGCTGACCGAGAAGAGTGTGGCCGCAGTGTCTGAACCCGTGACCTACACTGGGGACAGTATAGTCTCTCTACTGTACAGCTGTTCTTTGTAAGTCTCATGACAGTCAAAGATTTTTACAGCCTGTACCACTTTTACTCTGAATAAGCCTTAACAACCTGGTGGATTTTGCTGTCATTCCCAAAGGACATCTATGTGTCACTGCTTAGATATATGTAGTTACTAATCTTCTCTTACCGTTTTATACTAAGTTGCATAAAGGCTGCACTAGTAAAATTCTTCAAGAAGCTGGATACACTTCCATCATAGGCTGGAGACTTATAAATTAAAAGATTCATCGTAGGCTCGGCACCTGTAGCTCAGTGGTTAGGGCTCCAGCCACATACACCAAGTCAGGCAGGTTCGAACCCAGCCCGGGTTCGACAACTACAACAAAAAAATAGCCAAGCATTATGGCAGGCACCTGTAGTCCCAGCTACTTGGGAAGCTGAGGCAAGAGAATTGCTTAAGCCCAAGAGCTAGAAGTTGCTGTGAGCTGTGACGCCACGGCATTCTACTGAGGTCAACATAGTGAGACTCTGTCTCAAAAAAATTAATGAACAAGGGTAGCGCCTGTGGCTCAGTGAGTAGGGTGCCAGCCCCACATACCGAGGATAATGGGTTCAAACCCAGCTCTCAGCCTTAACTGCAACAAAAAAATAGCCGGGCATTGTGGCGGGCCCCTGTAGTCTCAGCTACTTGGGAGGCTGAGGCAAGAGAATCGCCTAAGCCCAAGGAGTTGGAGGTTGCTATGAGCTGTGACTTCACAGCACTCTACTGAGGGTTAATAAGTGAAACTCTGTCTCAAAAAAAAAAAAAAATTAATGAACAAAAAAAAGATTCATCATAATTACTGCTGTGCCAGCGTAAAGTCTTGGTGTGACATCTCATGTTGTGGGGATACATGTATCATGCTGATGACCACACTAGTATGATCCAAAAAGTTTCTGGGCTTTGAAATGGTGTTTTTAGCTTCTTGGACAATCTAGATATTATTATCAGTTAGGTAGCAGCACACAGCTGAAACTAACCCAGCATGTCTTTAGCCCCATCAGTGTAACATGTATATTCCACAATGCTTGCATGCCTGAGGCCATTCCTACATAATTATTCCTACATTGTAGCAAATTCTTTTATTTCTGATTAATATGAGGATATAATTAGGTTACAATGTTTGCATGTGTTAGAGTCCCTGTTATAGCTGTATCCTGCCCCCAGGGTTGTGCCACATACCTTTACACTGTGCCCATTAAGTGAGAGCATATCCATAGCCCTCCCTCCTCCCCCATCCCCCCATCTTGAGTTGATTTGGGTTTTTCTCTTATGTGGGCATGTATTAGATCTCCTGGCTTCATATTAGTATTGAATACATTGGGTGTTTGCTTTTCCATTTTTGTGATTCTTTACTAAGAAGAATGTGTTTCCACTCCAGCTAGGTTAATACAAAAGATGTAATGTCTCCTATCTTTTTTATGGTTGAATAAATAGTATTCCATGGGGTACATATACCACAGTCTATTAATCCATTCCTGGGTTGATGGGCATTTAGGTTGTTTCCACATCTTGGCGATTGTAAATTGAGCTGCTATAAACAATCTAGTGCAAATGTCTTTATGATAAAATGATGTTTTTTCTTCTGGCTAGATGACCAGTAATGGGATTGTCGGATCAAATGGAAGGTCTTTTTTGAATTCTTTGAGGATTTTCCATCCTTCTTTCCATAGAGGCTGCATTAGTTTGCAGTCCCATCAACAGTGTAAAAGTGTCCCCTTCTCTCCACGTCCACGTGAGCATCTGCAGCTTTGGGACTTTATGATGTGGGCTACTCTCACTGGGATTGGTGATATCCCAGGGTGGTTTTGATTTGCATTTTTCTGATAATTAGGGTTGATGAGCATTTTTGCATATGTTTGTAGCAAATTCTTTCTTTTCTTTTTTTCTTTTTGAGACAGAGTCTCACTCTGTCACCCTGGATAGAGTGATGTGGCATCATGATAGCTCCCAGCAACCTCCAACTCTTGGGTTCAAAAGATACTCTTGCTTCAGCCTCCTGAGTAGCTGAGACTACAGATGCCTGCCATGATGTCTGGATAGTTTTTCTATTTTTAGTAGAGAAAACTTGTTCAGGCTGGTCTTGAACTCCTGAGCTCAAGCAATCCACCTGCTTCGGCCTTCCAGAGTGCTAGGATTACAGGTGCTAGTCACAGTGCCCAGCCCAGATGAAACACAATTGAGCTCAAAACTTTATAATCGATTACAGTCCATTTGAATACTAAACTTCAGAGTATGTGCATGTCTCCCTATGTAATTAAAGGAAACCTGAGGTTTGGTCTCAGCTTAGTTATTTGCTATGTGACCATCATTTGTAAAAATAACGGACCAGATTAGACGAGAAGCAGCAAACATTTGACAAACATACCATTAGTGCAAATTTCTTTTTGCCTGGCAGACATGATCAATCAGACAAGGCCCCAGTTCTTACTGAGCCTGGAAGGATCCTCAGGCTCCTTCTCAGTACAGAACTTCAAGCAGTGACTGCTAGTCATTGGAATCTGCACTGTGTATGAGCCCAGGTCCAAATTATCCACCATATACAGACAGAAAGTGTGAAAGTACTTTGCAAATTGTTCCATGTTGCACAAATTTAAGGTGGTGTTGCTATTACTAATACATTAGCTATAGTTACAGAAAGTTTACTAGATTGTGTTCACACTATGTGACATGCCAGATGGTGATTTAGATCTTACTAATACCACCCACAATTGTTATTTTAACAGCATGTGTGAAAATATTTGGCTCTTGGCATTTTTTAAGTGAGCAATACAGGAATTTCCAACTTTTTTTTTTTTTTAATCTCTGAGACATATTGGAAGAATAAGAGTTGTCTTGGGTCATACATTAAATACACAAACAGTAACAAAGGCAGGTTAGCCAAAAAAGGTCTCTGCATGCTTTTCATGTTATCTGACATAAGCAAAAAAAGTCCTCACAAAATCTGCATGTGGCCCACAGGCCACAGGTTGCACACCCTTGAGAGTATGGAAGTAATTTCATAATACAGGACAAAGATCACCTTGGACTATGTACGGAACTGTCAGGGAGACACATTGACTGGGATTTGAAGCGCAGTTCCACCTTTTAACATGTGAATGTTGGCCAGTTTCTCAACCTCTCTGAACCTCAGTTTCCTCATCTATCAAGTAAGCTGTATTGTGAACCTCCTCTTAGGGTTGTTGAAAAATTTAAATGTATAAAACAAAAAGCAAAAACCATGATTCACAACCTGTGCTCTATGAAGGTTAATTCCTGAGGCTGAACAAGGGCTTTATCGCGAGTATGATTTCACTTTCTATTTTACCAAAAGATTGATAAACCACAAGGGTCAGAAAACACTTTCAATCATAAAAAACGTTTTTTTAGTGCAAGAAATATGCCCTTGCACTTAAATTACCACCTTCCTTCAAAACAAAGGTGAGAGCTGGCAGCCAAGTCTTCTCTCTGCGAGATTTGCCTTCTTTACCAAGCGAGAGGTTGCCACTTCTTTTTATTTAAAACAATTAGAAAATTTCAAGGGAACAATAACCCAAAAGCTGCTCATGCTGTGTGGATGACGTTCAGTAATGAAACAACCCTATGACTCAGAACAACCTAAGTCAAACTCTGTGCTAAGATCTGAAATTGTCATAGTATGCGTGTACAGTGCTTGATCCTGTAGATGAGATTTATGACAATCCCTCTGGGACCTGAGCCTCTAAATGAGAAGACTTCCAATACTTCTGCTACTTCCACACTGAACATTGGAATTCCTTTTGAAACTATAACCTTAGCGGCTTTCATCTGCCCCATCACTATTCCTCATCCATCCGCCTCCCCTCTGCCAAGTGTACTGTCAGTACATACTTTTCTCATCTTTGCAAAGTAAAGCATCTTAATTACACCTTAAGAAAAATTTGAGAGTACAAACTGCATAAAGTAGATAAAAATTACTAACATACTGCTTAGGTAAAAATCTGTTTGTGCCAGCATGATGGACAGATCTTGCTCGGTGGTCCATTTTCGGTAGCAATATGTTTCATCTTCTCCAAAAGCGATGATCTGCTGTGGCTCTAACCCCTGATGGAGAGTCCAGAAGTATCCCTTCAATATGTGGGGATTCTTTAAGGATTGAGGGAAGACAATCTTAAGCCTTTTCTTGGGCAGATGTGTTTTTAAAATACAATGGTGTAATTAATCCTTGGATTTTAAACCAGTGATAGGCAATCTTTTTACATAACAGCCAGTGACCAGGAAAACTGGGGATGGGAAGGAGATATTTACAATATATCCAGCTAACAAAGAGTTCATATATAACGCATTCCTACAAATCAGTACAACAACGCAATCAGCGAAAGTCTTAAAAAGACATTTCACAAAACAGCCAATAAGCATTCTAAAGGTCACCCAATCTTGTGAGTCATGAGGAAGATGCAAATTAAAGCCATAATAGGAAATTGCTACGTGCTCTCCAGGAGATTCAAATATGGCTCTTTCAGACTACAGAGGCGACAAAGAGGATCCATACGGGATCGGGATCGAGGTAAAGAACTTCCTTTTAAGGAAGGAGGAGTTCCCAATTGTAATTGTTGAACATTATTTTTTTTTTTTTTTTTAGACGGAGCCTCAAGCTGTCCCCCTGGGTAGAGTGCCGTGGCATCACGCTCATGGCAACCTCCAACTCCTGGGCTCAAGCGAGTCTCCTGCCTCAGCCTCCCAAGTAGCTGGGACTACAGGCGCCCGCCACAACGCCTGGTCATTTTTTGGTTGCAGCCGTCATTGTTGTTTGGCGGCCCGGGCTGAGGATTCGAACCCGCCACCTTAGGTGTATGTGGCTGGCGCCTTAGCCGCTTGAGCCATAGGTGCCGAGCCTTGAACATTATTTTTAATTGATATATTGTATATTCCAATTGTTCAGAAAACTGTCCCTGAGTAGTTTAGAAAACTATACAGAGTTTGTGCCATAAGAGTTATATTATTCTCAATTATTCCATTTGATTATCTTCATCAAGTCCTGAAACAAAAGTCAATACAGACATTTTTAGAAAGAGATGCGGCACAGGGTGGGTTCCCCAAATGTGTGGAGTTAGGATTCCCCTGACTGCTGGGGGCCCATTGAGTATGCAGTTCCCCTTATAGAATGATGCCCAGATAATCTCTGTTCTTGTGTTCCATGTATTCCTGAACTAGCATGGAATCTCATCAGGTGGAGATAAAATAGGGATTGCCAGAGAGAGTGGGACAGGACAGAGCCCAGGGGCATTCTTTTTTCAGAGAAGAACAAAACACTATTTTTTAAAACCACTCTCTGTGTGTGTGTGTTAAATCACTGCTCCATATAATGCTGAGTTTCTAGTCAAATCCCAGGACCAGATTCTAGTTGAGTGCATTTGTTGAGCCCACCAGCTGACATCCCGGGATCTGTACTCATTGCTATGCATGTTAGGAAGGAACATTTGAGAAGGAGTTTTGGGGTGGGTACCTAGAAAAGAGGGGGGAAACAGAGTTAAGAATGTGCCTGTTCTCCAGCTGACCTCAAGGGAGAAAAGGGATAAATGGAACTTGAAAGAAGAGTTATCACACGACAAGATCACAGGGCTCCAGAAGCTGTTTGGTAGGCCCAGGGGCTTATGGCTGTGACAGCCCCAGGAGGCAGCCTTGTCCTGGCTAGCAGGAATGGCAGGTGGCTCTGTACAGAGTGGAACATGAAAGGACAACTTTGAGTGTATGCTGATGTCCTGCAGCGATCAGGAGAGGTGCTGTGAATAGGAACTTTTGGATTATTGATGAAAATTTGACCTAATTTATATTCAGAGGTTAGTAGGGTCTTGAGACATCTAGAGTATATGATATCAATGTGGTTTTTTTTTTTAAACAGAAGAAAGAGGATTAAATTGTAATATGTAATAATACCCTTACTCATTTCACAAAGTTAGGACATGTGATATTTCAGTAAGTTAATTATCCAAATAATTGAAATACCCCTTTATGATTTAAAACATTTTAATGTTTCTAATGGAAAACCTGCCAAAATACACTATACACTTTGCTACCTTCTTAAGCAGACGGAAGCATGAATTGAATCATTCCTTGTCTTCAAGTCCTCATAAGCCCTGATGACCTTTTGTACCTAGTATGGGAAGGCTCTCAGATCTGAAGACAGACCTGGAGCTATCCTCTCCTAGGAGAAATAGTCCCTAGACTGTCTGGTGCTGTGTTCTTTTTTTTTTTTTTTGAGACAGAGCCTCAAGCTGTCCCCCTGGGCAGAGCGCCGTGGCATTACAGCTCACAGCAACCTCCAACTCCTGGGCTCAAGCGAGTCTCCTGCCTCTGCCTCCCAAGTAGCTGGGACCACAGGCGCCCGCCACTACGCCCGGCTATTTTTTTGTTTTTGGTTGCAGCCGTCATCGTTGTCTGGCGGGTCCGGGCTGGGGATTCGAACCCGCCACCTTAGGTGTACGTGGCTGGCGCCTTAGCCAGTTGAGCTATAGGCACTGAGCCAGGTGCTGTGAATTCTTGCAGCCACTCTTGGTAGTATTGCTGTCCTCCACTGTTATTAGACTGTCAAAAGACACATCTTGCTTTTCTTAGGGAAACAGTTTCTAGGAATCTATTTTACCCTCATCAGCCTTTTAATATGATATTTGACCTGCTTTGGCTATAGACGGCTTTCATATGACGTTTGAAAAATTCTGGCTGGCAAACAAAAGGAAAAAAAAATAAAGTTCTAATTTCTGACAGAGCATTGGCAGAGTTTGGCTGAAAAGCAAGGGCAGTTTTTAAGACAGTTATTTTATCTATTTGGATGTATTTTAAGTTACATTTTAGTTATGGCTGTGTTCCCCCAAATTGAAGTTACTAGATGGGGGACTTTCAGAGAAGCAGGTTTTAAAATATGTGTAATTGGGGTGGTGGAGCAGGGAAGAGATTCTTGTAACCCTCTATCTCACCCTATTAACATTATTATATTCATTTTATGGAAATTGTAGTTAATATTCCGAATTAATTAGATTTTACAATCAGTTTCAAACCATAATGCAGTGGTGTATGAAATTTAATAATGCATAAAACTTGTTATGGAAATTTAAAATTTTAGGGCCTAGATGGAACTCAAACATGAATTTTGTATGAAGAAATGAAACAAAATAGTTTTGTTAGAGTAATTTGCTTTATTACAAGGGATAACATCCACAGCATCATTTAAATACTGTACTATTCATCACATACAACGCTTCCCAGCAAACTAATTTAAGGTAGACTCCAGATTCAATAAATATCAAAAGGGTATATCACAGTCCTCGCCTCTGCCTGTTTTCCTTTTGAAGATCAGCAGGCTTAGCAAAAACGGATTTTCTAAAATAGGCATTATCATACACAGAGAAGACTGGAAATCATAAATGATGTGAGCAACTTTCCTTGATTATGACAGGAAGCCTGCATATATAATCTTTGTAGCGAATAAACATCTTCAATTTCTAGTATTATATCATCCAATTCCAGGAAAACATTACCATAATATGAAATAGATGAGAAAGTAAATAGCAATCAGAACTATCTGGCAATGAGAGATGCTAGATTTTCTCTCTCCTGAGTTAGGACAGCCTGCCTTAGTGAGAAAAGCTGATGCAAGGTGGTCCTGTGTTCAAGTTTCAGTGCCTGAGTAACTAAGGGCAAGTTTCTACATTTCTCTGAACATCAGCCCCTCTGACCATCATGCATCGCAAATGATCCTCCTGTCTTCGTCTGTTTTGTGATGCTACAACAGAATGCCAGAGGCTGGGTAATTTATAAAGAAAAGAAGTTTATTTAGGCCAAAGTACTGCAGGCTGTACAAGGAGCATGGTACTGGCATCTGCTTGGCTTCTGGTGAGGGCTTTTTTGATTTGCCACAGCATACCAGAACAGCAAGATATGGTGGCACCTTGGTAGTCTCAGCACTTTGGGAGGCTGAGGGAGAAGACTGCTTGAGGCCAAGAGTTCAAGACCTGACTGACCAAGAGTCAGACCCCATCTTACAAAACATGAAAAAATTAGCTAGGCCTAGTGGCCTGTGCTTCTTCATACTTCCTCTGGAGTATGAGGCAGGAGGATGGCTTGGGCCCAGGAATTTGAGATTGCAGTGAGCTTTGATGAGGCTATTGCACTCCAGCTTGGGCAACAGAGCAAGACCCTGTCTCCTCCAAAAAGGAAAAAAAAATTGTAGAGAAGGTCAAAGGGGAAGTGGGCATGTGTGAAGAGGGATCAAACCCTGGGAGCATCCTGCCTTTGTGAGGACTCACTCTCATGGAAATTAAACCATTCTCATAGGAACTAATCCAGTCACTCTACCTTACTTGCTCACTACCAAACCATTCATGAGGGAGCTGCCCCCAGGACCCAAATACTACTCACTTGACTCCATCTCTAGCAACTGTTCTAATAGGGATTCAATTTCAACATAAGATTTGGTGGGGACAAACAAACCACATCCAAACTATAGCATTTCACAAGGATGGCGTAAGATTTACTTATTTATTTTTTTAAGTGTGAAACAAAGTTTATTGAGGAAGAAAAAGATAGGCTTCACAGAGTAAAAAAGTTACAAAGCAGGATACATTCACCATAGACCATGAACAGGCCTTCATGACTAGGGCAAGTTGTTAAAGAGGCCAATGGCATAAGATTTAAGCGAGGCAATATACATTTCCCACTTTCCTGCACCCTACATTCTCTTGGTTTGGAAGCTGTGGTCCTACACTTAGTTTGCTGGTCCTCACCTTCAACCACAGTTCCCCTCTTAAATGTCTTATCTTTCTAAGGACACACAACCAAAACACTGGTGGTTGATCAAGGCTCTTCCACTTCCTTCATCCCTCTGGCTCTCAACAACTCCCATCCTAATTTGTGTCTGAATTAAGAGTCACCTGTTTCTGTTGGGAGTTCCCCAGATCTACATGTATTTTATAGTGTGCACTTAGCCCCCACTGGTGAATGCTCCATAGACTCAAATTGTCTTAAAGGAAGAACTTGTAGTTTTTATCCCCGGGAATGATAATCTGAGCTACTAAGTGAAATAAAAAAACAATAGCTCAATAAACTTCAGTTTGCTTTCTCCCTGGCACTGCTTGTGATCACAATGCTGACTTGGGCGGCTCTGGTGTCACCCTCTGGCACCCATGAAGGACTGGTCTCTGTGGGTATTTCGGGTGAGATCTTGGGAATGTCTCAGGTGATCCTACCCATCCTACCACTACCCGCAGGGCAGGGAGCAATGAGAGAGTGCTGCAATCCCCGTTACAGAGAGGGATTCTCAAGTACACAACATTCGGCTTCTTTGTGTGAGGTAGCACAAGATCCATCTCAGGTTTAGCTGATGCCAGAACTCACACCTAGCTGTTACCACATTCCTGCTTCCAATGAGTCTGATCAGTCACTATTGCATCCTTGCTTAACATGGATAACCCTTTGTCCACTTAAGCATCCTCTTCAAGCACTTCTATCATTTTTGATGGATGCTGCTGGTCCCTGTCCCATAGCACTGCAGTCCTCCATTTGCCAGAATGGGCAGAGTTTTCTTCCCCCCCTTTATGCATTAAACAATGTATGTCAGGGAGTACCAAGGCTCCTTGTGCTCCTATGCCCTACACAGAGTTTCCTGAAATGGTCCTTATAGACAGGGCTGAAATTCAGCAGGTATTCCCTGGCATAAGTCACAGCTGGCAGCTGCCCTGGTAGGTTAGGTGTCTGTCCTTTTTAGTCAATGATCATGTCATACTGGCTGTTACTTCTCCAAAGGACTCCATAGAAGAGGATTAACAGGAATTTGAGCCGAAATTTAACTTAAGGATGAATCTGATGCTTAAATCACAACCACCCATTCTCTTGAAAGATTAAGACGGACTTGGATGCATGGTCAGCTCCGTACCATTGGGATCATTTAGGATAATTTATCTCCAAGAAGCTTCCTTAAATCTTTAAGCAAACAAACTTCTCCTGTCCTATCTCATACTACCGGATACGTCTAGACACAGAGGAACATGCCACACTTTGTGCTCAATCTCAGTGCTCTAACTCAGTTGTAACAATGGAGGAGTGGGAATCATGGTTATTCTGCATTTCTGGTTAAGTAATAATAGGTAGAAATTCTTTTGTATTAAAACTTATTTTGTATTTGTGATCTTTCTGATTTCTTTTTGTAATTTGAAGCCTTTATTTTATATTTTCCAAGATAGTTGCCATTGCATATAAATTCGTAATTGTTATAGATTCTTGCTGGATTCGCTTTTTGTTATGGTGAATTGTCATCCTTTTTGCCTTAAGTTCCATTTTGTTCTCTGACATTAATATTGCTTTCTTATAGAGGAATCATTGATGTTTTCATCTAGAATTTTTGTTATTTTTCTTTTTTCTTTTTGAGACAGAGTCTCACTTTGTCACCCTTGGTAGTGTGCTATGGGATCATAGCTCACAGCAACCTCAAAGTTTTGGGCTCAAGCAATTGTCTTGCCTTAGCCTCCCAAGTAGCTGGGACTATAGGTGACCGCCACAACACCTGGCTATTTTTCTTTTTTTTTTTTTTTTAGAGATGAGGTCTTGCTCTGGGTCAGGCTGATCTCAGACTGGTAAGCTGAGGCAATCCACCCACCTTGGCCTCTCAGAGTGCTAGGATTACAGGCATGAGCTACCACGCCCAGCAACTTTTATTATTTTTCACTTTTAAGTCTTTGAAACATTGAGAACTGAACCTGAACTAGGTTTGAGGTACAGATCTGATTTTAATTGTTAGACAGATTGCTTGAATATAAAGTAAACATAACTTAAATATACATTTAACTTACCACTTAATATTTAAATTAAATAAATTTATATACACATATTTATTTTTTGAAATATATACAGTAAAACCTCTGCAATATGACCACCCAAGGGACCATAACAAACCGGTCAACATAAGGAACAAGGCCTACCGCACTGATGCATATGAGGGTCTGTGAAAATTAGGTCAATTTAAGGAGGTGGTCAAGGTAGGAAAGTTCTACTGTATTTATATTCATCTCTCTATATATATTTTGAAGTCTCTTTCTCTCATTTTCTATTTATTTGTTTTATAGTTACCTCCATCTCACCTCTCAAGCTTATAGTCCATAACTCGCTCTTATGATGGTGCTTAGGGCTTCCTGTAATAATAAAATGATAAAGCAGGTGGTTTCACTCACTTCACAGTTGCAAGGCTCTTCCTCTTTGGCCTCTTTGGCTAAATCCTCAACTTTCTACAAAACTATAGCCCCAGGCCATAGTCAGGCAGCAATTTAACTGGGCCTCCATTTACAAAGGTGTGTAGGAGTGTGAAATGACACAGGTGCAAGGTTATTCATTGTGGTATCCAGAGTAACAGAGAACATTTGCAAATAGCTTGAGTCCAGCAAGAGAGGACTGCTTGAGTAAGCCATGGCTCATGCACACAATGCAGTAGACCCAGCCATAAAAAAAGAATAAGTAAAATCTCCATGTCCTGACATACAACTATCTCCTGTATGTACAGTTAAGTGAAGAAAGCAAGGTACCAAACAGTATGTAGAGTATGCTATCTTTTATGCAAGAAAGGGAGAAAGGGTAGGTGTGGTGGTATGTGCCTATAGTCCCAGTTACTTAGCACTCAGGCAGGACAACTATTTGAGCCCGGGGGGTTCAAGGCTGTATAGTAGTCTGATCACACCTGTGAACAGAAACTGCACTCTAGCCTGGGGAACATGGTGAAAAAAAAAAAAGAAGGAAATAAGGGTATGTATATCTATCTATCTATCTTACTATCTGTATCCGTAGATATAGATGCACACAATGTAACTATATATACAGTTACATGAAGAGATGTTGGAAGAATATGCAAAAAATCAATAAAAATAGCTTCTTGAAAAGGAGGGGGAGTGGAAAGTGGGATAAAGAGATTTCTCTGTATCATAATATGCTATAATTTTGATTTATGTATATCTATTAAAATAAATGTAATTATAAAGAAAATCCATCAATTAGTAAAAAACTGTGTGCATTGGGGGACGAGGATGCTTCAAATTCAGAGCCCGGTTCTGGTACTTCCTTTCTGCTCCTGAGCTGCAGATAGTAGAATTCAGGAGTAATAGACCCCACAGGCCTAAGTCATTTAACTTACTCATGGTTTACATTTTGTATTCTTCCTGGTTTAGGAAATGCTTACTGCTTTTTTTTTTTTTTTTTTGAAACAGAGCCTCAAGCTGTCCCCCTGGGTAGAGTGCTACGGCATCACAGGTCACAGCAACCTCCAACTCCTAGGCTCATGCGAGTCTTCTGCCTCTGCCTCTCAAGTAGCTGGGACCACAGGTGCCCGCCACAATGCCTGGTATTTGTTGGTTGCAGCCGTCATTGTTATTTGGCAGGCCGGGGCTGGATTTGAACCCGTCACCTTAGGTATATGTGGCTGGCGCCTTAGCCACTTGAGCCACAGGCACCAAGCCATGCTTATTGCTTTTGAATCTGTATATTTTTAGTTTTTTCTTTTTATACTTCATCTATCATTGCTATATATCTGGAGTGGAGGAAATATTTGGATTTATAAACCAAGTACAAATAGGTGGAAGTCTTTTTCCATTAGTTTTAAACCCTTATTATTGAAAATCCTTTAAAAATATCTCTTTTCCTAGGCTGGGCATCGTGGCTCACACCCATAATCCTAGCCCTCTGGGAGGCCAAGGTGTGTTGATTGCCTGAGTTCAGGAGTTTGAGAGCAGCCTAAGAGTGAGACCCAGTCTCTAAAAATAGCAGGGCATTGTGGTGGGTGCCTGTAGTCCCAGCTACTTAGGAGGCTGAGGCAAGAGAATCACTTGAGCCCAAGAGTTTGAGGTTGCTGTGAGCTATGATGTCATGGCACTTTACCGAGGGTAATGAAGTGAGACTCTGTCTCAAAAACAAAAAACAAACAAACAAACAAACAAAAAAACAAACTCTTTTCCTGCCTTAGAAAGTTTAGTACACTCAGAATTACTAAACATTTTTCAGATGATAAAATATATTAGAATGAAGTTTCTAGACCTTAATTAATAGTATATTTATATAAGAAAGGGAGAGAGGCTAGGTGTGGTAAATACTATATTTCACAGAATTTAAAATTTCATTTAAGATATACTGTTATTTTATGTACCATTAAAAAGGCTATTGATTAAACTATGACACAATGCTTTCTTATCAAATCCCTATAAGATCCACCTAATTTCAAAGATACTAAAATGTGAAAAAAAAATATGCATCTGAGTGGATAGATGCAGGCCAGGCATAGTGGCTCAGGCCTGTAATTCTAGCACTCTGGGAGGCCAAGGCAGGAGAATCACTTGAGCTGGGAAGTTAAAGCCCCAACTAAGTGTAAGACCCTATCTCTACTAAAAATAAAAAAAATTAGCCAGGCGTTGTGTCATACACCTGTAGTTCCAGCTACTTGGGAGGCTGAGGCAAGAGGATGGCTTGAAACCAGGAGTTGGGGGCTGCTGTGAGCTAGACTGATGCCACAGCACTCCACCCAGAGTGACAGAGTGAGACTCTGTCTCAAAAAAAAAAAAAAAAAAAAAAAGGAATCATAGATATAGACTTGGAAGTTAAAAAGAAATAAATTAAATATGTCCTGGTCCTAGGATGTTCCAAAAATCCAAAGATAATTTTTTGCCTAGATTGATAACAAGTTTATGGTAGGCATTTGATTAATATTTTTGAATAAAGGTGTTTAACATGACAATTGATAGTGACTAAAATATAGGAGGAAATATGCAAGAAAATTTGTTTTAAAAAATATATTAAGCATAGACTACGTCTAAGCTCTATACTGTTAACATGAACAATAAAAAGACTTAAAATAAGGAGGAAGATACAGCTCAATCTTTGAAAACAAAAGAGACAAATGTACCATACTCTGACAATCAGGGGGGAGAGATTAAGGCTGATGGTGTAGATTTGGGGGTTGTCTTCAGAGAGATGACATTTGAAATTGTGGGTAGAGATAATGACCCCAAACGGGCTTACAACATGAGGAGAGGGACAAGGGCAGATCCTTGGAGAGTAACTATATTAGAAGGGAAGAAGAGGAGAATACAGAGAGGAAAATCAAGATGTGAATAGAGAGATAAGAGGAGAAATTGGAGAGCAATTTATCACTGAGGCCAGAAACAGAGATGGGTTTAAGGAGGAAGAAATGATTGACATGGTCAAATTGCCAAGAGATGAGGCAAGATGAGGAGTGAAGATGTCATCAGCCTTGGCAGTTACGAAGTCATTAGTGACTTCCAATAAAATCATTTCAGGAAGATGATTGGAGCAGATGTCAGGCTATAATGGGTTGATGAGTAAATGCAGGGAGAGTTTATCTAGAAAAAGCTTATGAGGAAGGACAGGAACAAGCAGGAGAAAACAGGAAGGGCAGAAATGGAATCAATAAATGTGGAAGAAAAAACAGGCACCTCAATGCATGGGGAAAACAGTGAAGGACTAAATGGCTAGACACAGGAGGAAGGCAGGTTGGGAAGGCAGCTGGCAGCCAAGAGAGGGAGCAAGTCTGGGGCTCCGAGAGGAGAAGCAGAGAGGATATGGAGTTAGCCTCTTTCGGGTTCAATTCCTTGTTCTCTCCCTTACTGTGTAGACCTGGGCAAGTTACTTGACCACTTGCCCTCCAGATGTTAAGGAAGAACCCCCAGAAAGAAGCTAGATGCTCCAAAAACACTCCTACAGTAAATATGGTACACTTCTAAGAGTTTTTTCTTATGATTTTAATGTAGGCTGATGACATAAGTCGAAAGCACAATTCTAGGAAAGAATCTTACAAGGGGACAAAATGATGTATTTCAAGTGCATGGCTTTCTGACAGCTTGGCTTTTAAGAGTATCTAGAGGTGAAACAGCAAATGGATTTTATCTGGCATGCCAAAGCTGAGGAGATTCCAGGCTGCTTACAGCACCAGCTGAGATTCATGTTTGAGCAAGGGTCTAGGCTCAACTTAAGAACAGGTATGGATTACAGAAGTTGCCCAGGGGTTTGGAAGGGATGGTAGCAAGAGCAGTGTCATACACTGTATTTGTTGACCCTGAATTAAAGGGGAAAATGGCTGTGTATCTATCAGATAATTCTCTGTAAACATTACTGAGCTTTTTGATAAGTAATAAATTGTACTATTGTCTCTATTATTGAGAAGTAGACAATAAATTGTCTCGATTTCTGAGAAGTAGACATATTCAACATTGTACATTAAGGGGAAAAATATAAATAGCACCTGTCATCTACAGTCAGTAAATCTGATATCCTTTTATAAACGTTAAGACATGTGATCAAGAAACATTTATTAAGTTAATAGTAGCTCTCTGTACCTGCTCAAGGAGGGGAACTTTGGAAATACCTGAGGCAGCATCGAAATCTTCCTTGGAAAAACTAAGTACACTGTAAAATGTGCACAAAAAGGAGATCAAGGTCCCAATGCTTCATATCCAATAGTCATGATTATTTTATCTGGAAAACTTTTTTTTTCCAGTTTTTGGCCAGGGCTGGGTTTGAATCCACCACCTCTGGCATATGGGGCCAGCGCCCTATTCCTTTGAGCCACAGACGCTGCCCTATCTGGAAAACTTTTTTTTAGTTATTTTTTAATTAAATCATAACATTGAACATTGATGCATTTATGGGGTTCAGGATACCGCTTCGATATACAATATGAAATGTTTACATTGAACTAAGTAACACATCCATCGCAATTATACTCATTTCTTGCTTTTTAAAGTTACTGTTGCCAAGCTTCTTTTAAAGGACATATCTCCAATATATATGCACCATTAAGCAATTAAATATTTTGGTTGATTTTTCCATGACAGTAAATTTCATATATATATATATGCATTTTTTTTTAAAGCAGTGATGTCATGTTTTCAAACAAAATCTCATCTTGAACTCTAATATAGGGTAAACAGAGACATTCTGGCTGAAGAGAAGGTAGAGGGTTTTTCATCTTACTTTAAAGATGGTTCTGAGGGCTTCATGGTTTGAAAGCCTCTGCTATAAAATTAATTAGTTACTAAATGCATCTGTAGGCCACTAAACACATTATTTTGGTATATTAGAATATTTTATCTATATGAACAAGTGAAAGTGTTGGGGATGCTTATTAAAAAATGATAATTTTTTCTTTTTGCAGTTTTTGGCCGGGGCCAGGTTTGAACCCACCACCTCTGGTATATGGGGCCAGTGCTGCCCCCCAAAATGATAATTTTTAATTTAGTCACCCAAGATAATTATAATCATTAAATTACATTTTCCAGAGTCTGGATTCCTTAGTTATTAAGAAAACTTTGTGACAGCACCAAGGGTTAACCTCAGTTTGAGGAAGGTTGTGAAAGTCCTAAGTTTCCCTTCAGCCTGTGGAAAAAAGATTTGATCTGCTTGTTGCCTCTCACAAGGTACAATCTCTTGAGAACCAAGATATTTCTTACAGTCCAAGACCACTACAGGAATCTCTGTGTTCACATCTGCATTCTAACAGCAGTAAGGGAAAAAAAATGAAGAATGCACTTGCTTCTTTTAAGAGATTCCCCCCACAAATCTCATCCAATAGCTTCTTATAGCTCAACAGCCTAAATTTAGTCACATGGCCACATTTAGCTGCAAGGGAGGCTGTGTGTGTGTGTGTTTCACATTATTAAGACAGACAGAAACAATGACACCTTAGGTCTTAGTTTGGAACCCAAGGAACACTAAGTAACATCCAAAGTCACATCTAAGCAAAAGTAACCTCCACTCCCTTATACCACTTCTATACTATGTATTTACTATACTATGTATATATAAATTTGTGTTATTACCAAATTGAGGATATAGAACTCCATTAACTCCCCCAAACCTCCCCTATACCTATCCTTTATATATCCTTATATATCAGTGATCTCCTGCTAATCACTGATGTTTTCTACCACTATAGTTTTGATATTTCTTTTTTTTTTTTTTTTTGAGACGGAGCCTCAAGCTATCCCCCTGGGTAGAGTGCCATGGCATCATGCTCACCGCAACCTCCAACTCCTGGGCTCAAGCGAGTCTCCTGCCTCAGCCTCCCAAGTAGCTGGGACTACAGGCGCCCGCCACAGCGCCTGGCCATTTTTTGGTTGCAGCCATCATTGTTGTTTGGCAGGTCCGGGCTGGGGATTTGAACCCGCCACCTTAGGTGTATGTGGCTGGCGCCTTAGCAGCTTGAGCCACAGGCGCCGAGCCTATAGTTTTGATATTTCATTAATGTCATATGGATAGGGCTGCAAGCCAGCCTTTGAGCCTGGCTTCTTCTCAGCAAAATACCTTTGAGATAGACTGGGTTCAGTGGCTCATGCCTGTAATCCTAGCACTATGGGAGGCCAAAGTGGGTGATTGCCTGAGCTCAGGAGTTCGAGACCAGCCTGAGCAGGAGTGAGAACTTGTCTTTACTAAAAATAGCTGTGCATTGTGGGGGGCACCTGAAGATCCAGCTACTCGGGAGTCTGAGGCAAGAGGATGGCTCAAGGACAAGAGTTTGAGGTTGCTGCAAGCTATGATGTCACAGTACTCTACAGAGGGCAACAAAGTGAGACTCTGTTAAAAAAAAAAAACCTTTGAGATTCATTGAAGTTGTTACATGTGTAGTAGACACATGTAACAACACATGTAACTAAAAGTTACTAGTGTGTAGTACTCATACATGTAACAACTTCAATGAATCTCAAAGGTTTTTACTCCTTTTTATGGCGGAGTAGCATTTCATGGTAGAAGGTAACAGTTTGGTCATTCACCAACATTTCGCTTGTTTCTAGTATTTGGCAGTTAGGATAGAGCTGCTATTGGTGTATTTGTTTTTATGTGAATTTAAATTCTCATCCATGTATATATTTTCATTGCAGTGAGATTACATACAAGGACATTGTTTCTTATTATGTTCTCTTCCTACCGTGAACTATACATACCTCTAAGATTTTGCTCAATTCAAAGCAAATAGCATAGTATAATGGTTGAGTACAGACCCTTGTCTGAGTTTGAATTTTAGCTCTACCATTTAGTAGTGGTGTGACAGTGGCCAACTTATTTGACATCTCTATGCCTCAATTTTCTCATCCAGGAAAACTGGGATAAACAAGAGTTTCTACCTCCCAGGTTGTTTTTAAAAGTTGATACATGTGGCTAGGTGCCGGTGGCTCAAGCTGCTAAGGCGCCAGCCACATACACCTAAGGTGGCGGGTTCGAATCCCCAGCCCGGGCCCGCCAAACAACAATGATGGCTGCAACCAAAAAATGGCCATGCGCTGTGGCGGGCGCCTGTAGTCCCACCTACTTGGGAGGCTGAGGCAGGAGACTCGCTTGAGCCCAGGAGTTGGAGGTTGCTGTGAGCGTGATGCCATGGCACTCTACCCAGGTGGATAGCTTGAGGCTCCGTCTCAAAAAAAAAAAAAAAAAGGTTGATACATGTGAGTCTGCTAGGGTCAAAGCAGTGTCTTACACATTGTCCTATCCTTAGCATATAGTAAATTTTCATGGCAGAATGTGCTTATAATTTTTTGGCAAAAAAATGACTAAAATTTTAGTAATAACCCTAGCATATGTACCCTAACTGTATAGTTACTATTTTTTCTTCAACACATACTTATGAGCACCTACTATGCCTAGATGTTGTGCTGGGCACTGGGGACACAGCTGGAAACATAAATATCTTCATTAAAATTAAAACACTGATAAAGACTATTTTAAACTGTTTTTGTTATCATAGAACTATCCATCCATAAATAAAAATCTATTCCACAAAAATTCCCTTTTATGGAAATGAAATGGTTAAGAATGAACAGTGCATACACTAGCTTCAATGACTTTTTAAAGGTCATACTAATTTACTTCTACCAAAGAGCAAAACTAAGATTAAATAGATGATAGGAATTTAAATAAGGGTATTTGAGCACTTTCTTAGTGGAGATGATTTATCATTCACTGCCCTCAAGGCACGGGCATCACTTAATTTTATTCAAATAAGGTTGATGACCCTGAGACTTCCTCTATAGTAATGCTGAGAAGTATAATTTAGGCCGTATTTCGAGATTAATTGTAACATGAATTAATTTTGCATTTTCTTACCTGTGTGTTTGTTGACATGGCTTGAAATAATTCGATTATAGGGTGGTCAAATTACTTGGTTTAAACAGTCATGCACACACCCTAAGCCTTAATTACCACGAATAAATCAAACCCACCCCAAGTCATTGGTTGTCACTGATAATAGCTTTAACTGTACTTACACAGGGTAAGGAATTGAACCAGCATGCTAGGACACATGATGAAAACTTAGCCGTTAAGTAACTGCTGACTCTCATTCAGATTAGTTGCTTTTCCAGCACAGATTAACTATACAGCTGAATTTAAATAAACTTCTCTTTGCTTACCATGAAATACTCCTCTTTTCACTCTTAGAAAATAACCCTTAAAATAATCTTTGCGCTTTACAAAAATTCGTAAAATTCTTAACGAAAGACTGAGATTTTGCCCAGGTAATTTTACTGTGAAAGATAAAGAAATCTCAGCAACATGACTAGTTCCTATTCTAGGGGAAAGCCTTTCCCCACTATTGTATTTACTATGAGAAATACAGCAAAGTAAAATTCATGTGAAGCTGCTGCTCATTTCGACACGTTTATTAGATCATCCAATTTACTCTTCAGGGTTTTAAAAAGATGTTCCCAAAGCGAAAGATAAGCGAGAAAGCCTATCCGTAGACCGGATCTGCTTTTTGTTTCCATGCAAAGAGCGGCATCAGAGCGAGGGGAAACTAAAGGAAAGGGTAGGGGCGGAAATTAGCGACTTATTAAGACGCCCAGCACCCGAGGAAGCCAGCCGGGCGTTAGAAACAAGTAGAGCAGAAGAGATTTCGGGCTAATTAAAACAACTACAAGGCACTCCCTCTCGCTTTGGCCCGGCCGCTACTCCAGTATTTGTAGAGTCGGGGGCGGGGATTAGTTCGGATTCAAATTTAAAGCGGGATGACCGCATGTGGCTCAGCAGGTGTCTCACGCCCCGCTCCCCGCCTTTCCGCCCCTACCTGCCCTGAGGGCCGGAAATTACCTAGTAGGGGAGCTGGCCCTCCATTGTCAGAATTTCCACGGCTCAGAAAGCCTGGAGAAAGTCCGCAGCTCGGGCTACGCGAGCGGTGGCCCGCCCACTGACCCTCCACGCGTCCCCAAGCTGTTGGCCTCTGTGTCCCCTGCTCTTCTACTACAATGCCAGGGGGTGCTGAGGGAAGCCGGAACAGAGTTGGCAGGGAAGAAAGGAGGAAAGGGAGGACTGCAACAAGGAACAAATATTAGACATAACTACACTTTATAGTCAGGTTACTCTTCTGGTGGGAACGAAGAGGGAACGCATGCGCCGGCCACATTTCAGGCGCGTGGAAATAGTCGCGCATGTGCAGAGTAGAAACGAAAACAAGCAAACGGACGACTGGCAGGTTGAGGGCGCTTCCTCAGCTACCGAAGGGCCACAGCGGCCTGGAGGCGCGTGCGCAGAGCGCGCGAAGGGGTGGAGCTCTTCCAAGGGGGCCGGCGGCGAACAGCGCCGGCCTCGCGCGCCCCCTGGCGCGCGCCCGGGGAGAGGAGGGACCCAGTGGGGGCGGAGAGGAGGGAGGAGGCAAGCAGGGCGGGAGGGGGAGGGGAGCGGGAGCGAGGGAGGGTTTATCGACCGGGCGATTTTGGTTAAAATATTCAAAATGGCGGACGGAGGAGCAGCGAGTCAAGATGAGAGTTCAGCCGCGGCGGCAGCAGCAGCAGGTAATCATTACAGCATTTTACATATTCATATTCATACTCAACCCCGGCTCCCGCTGCCCCCCCCGCGACTTAGCATAATTTATTAGTACTCAGGATTATTATAATTAACGGCGGGGAGATGGGGGGCCGGGGAGCACTGAGCCCCCGCCGGGCGCGGAGCGGAGGGGGAAAGAGGCTCGGAGCGGCCAGGCGGAGGGGGAAGACAAGGGGCAAAGGGGGCTGCGATCCACCGCCCTCCTCCTGCCCCCGACCCACCCCGCCGCCGGCTCGCCGGCCCGCCCGCCGGCACCGGCCC
>NW_003852411.1:24805290-24808986 GCF_000181295.1 Otolemur garnettii | reverse complement strand
GGGGAGGCGGCGGGGCCGGAGCGGACCCCGGCGGCCGGACACCCGGACACCGGCACGCGTCTTCCCCCGGGAGCGGGCCTGGGGAGTGGGGGGCGCTGCTCGCAGCGGGGGCGGCTGTGGTGCGCCAGGGGTGAGCGTCCAGTTTGCGCCCCTTCGCCGCACAGGGGTCCGAGAGGGGCTGAGCGTGGGGGTCACGGCCCTGGGGACCTCGGCCGCACCCCTTTGGTCCCCAACTGGCGGCCTGACCTGAGCCAGGCCTGAGGTCTAGGTGGGTACGGGTGAGCGGTGGTGGGCGCTACGAGGTGGCTTCTGGGCGGCGGGGGCTGGGATCCCGCGCAGGGGTCCGTTTCGCCCCCTTGGGGGCGGACTGGGTAGGAAGGGGCCCTCGGGGAAAGTTCCCCTCGGAGGGGGTGTCCTCTGGGGCCGCCCATGTGCCCAAGCCATTGGTCAGCAGCCCTCGTGGGTGTTGGAAAAGTCCCCTCCTTCCCGGTCGGCCACGGCTTAGCGGGGGAGTTGGGTTGGAGGTGCCCGGCGAGGTCTGATCTGCGGCTCCCGTTCCCCCGCCCTTCTCCTCCCCCTGCGCCGGACCCAGACTCTCGGGGCGGGTGGCCCTTGGGGGCTGCTAGCTCCGAGGCCCCAGAAGTTCCCAGAGGCCTCCTAGAACTTGGATGTAAAGCGCTGCCCCTCCTGCCCCAGAACGGACACAAGTTGATAATCTTCATTTGCCCCCTTCTGTGGGGAGGTGGTGGGTTGGGACGGGGATCCTCCCCCTGGTTCTGTGCTGATGTTTTCTTGTCAGGTGCTGGATCCTCTGTATTCTCTGCTTAGCCGAACCTCTTCTCATTTGAATAATGTCTAATTCGGGGAGGTTTATATTATTGAAATGGCCGCCTGGCTTTCCCCGCCTCTCATGTTTAGTAATTCAGACCTTTAATAACAGCCACTCACAGCCCAACGCCGTGTTTATATTTTACATTCGCCCCATGTGCTTTTGTGGTTCGATATGATTCTTCTTCTTTTTTTTTTTCCTTGGCAATCCACAGGGCTCTGAGATCAAACTCAGGCAATGCTGGGAAGAGAGGGGGAGAGCTAGGCCTTGGCTTCTCCAGCAGTAGCCTAGGCCTCATGTTTTCTGCTGCTTGATTTATTTACTAATAACCAAAATGACTACCCCCACGAACTTCCACACGTACACACACCCCTCCTCCGCGGGCAAACCAAACCCTCTTGAGGCCTTAGTCGCATTTAAAACACCTCCTAGCTAAGCATCAACTCTATGGTTTGTTTTCTCTTAAAATAGTTTGAAGTAATATTGGGCCTAGGACAAATTCTATCTTACTGATAACAAATTTTCAGAGGCTGTGAAATCTATTTTGGTTTAATAAAACTAGATTAGTTTGTTTTATGGATATTCTCTCCCTTGCTTCTCACCCCCGAGTTAAATACTTTTAGGCTTTTTAAAACTTCTCAGGGTTTGTAAAACCTATACAGTTGTATCCCCCTAGGAGTTGTGGAATAGCTAAATATTTTAGAAATTCCAATTAACAACCATTTTCCTAATTTTTCTGTGTGGTGCACCCTTTCTAACCTCTTCCTTCTGATTTAAAATGGGGCTGGCATTAATTTTGTGCTTTCACTGTCATAGACTTGCTTATTTTAATTGTAGCTTTACTGAAAACAGACATGAGGTTATGTTTTCTTTGAGTATTTGTGTCATGGTTAAATGAATGAAAGTAGAAGAATAAACACAGGCATTGTGTCTACCCCAATCTTGGAAGTTACTCTCCTCCTGGTACTCCTGCTCCTCTTCTTTAAGTTGTCAGCATTGATTTTATGTTTTATCTAGATTTAGGACAGTTGGCCTGTGAGAGAAATAGATTAACTTTTCTTGTTTAGAGGAAACAATTTTGATTTTCAGTCTTTCCCTGTGATAAATTTGTGTTTAACGTTTTTATTTTGTGTAGCTGTGTATATATATTTATAAATGGTATTGCATGTCATTGGTGGATATTTACCTATGTGAGTTCAGGGAAGAATTAAAGGATAAACACTAATGTATTAAACCTTGGAAATTATGCTAAGACACTTTGTGGTGATTGGCTAACTACAGTATTTTGTGGGACATCGGTCTTTAGTTTAATTTGTAGCAAAATTCTAGGTTTGGTGGACTAAAAGCTAATTTCAGATAAATGGTTCTGACCATTTTCTTCTTTCTCTCCCAGTAGGCAGGCCCTGAATGCAGCAGGAAAAAAAATATCTGTATCTTAGGAGAATGTTTGCAGTGAATGACTGTTTCAGAGACCCGAGGTATAGGGTCTTGTGGACAAAAAGCAGCAATATAATTTCATACCTTAAATAGCATATGTTTTTGCACCCGATTCCCAAGATGTGGTCAAACTGATGATGTCATTGGACAGAGGACAAGGTGCAGTTAATTTGATTTATTGTCCTGAGGTGAAGTGTAGCAGTGAAGCTTTCTCATAGGGAAACCATTTATCTCGGGACAATTTCCTTTATAGCTGCAATTTAACCACTACTGATGCTATAGATATTTTATACAAGGGGAGAAAATGTACACGGATTTTATAAACAAAATTTCAAATAACAAAATTCCACTTACAGTGTTTGTAATATAGAAAAGGATGGATATTGTTAACTGCCTTATATTTTGGTTCAGTTTTCCATGATTTAAAAATTCATATCCTCAAATTCCCAAATGGAGACTGTGGGTTTTATTTATTTGTGTGTGTGGGGATTAAATCAGTATAACTGTAGAAGCAATCCATATTCATGTTTATATTTAGATGTGTTTGTTGTGATCCTTCAAACTCCTAAAAGAAGCTGCATGGCTCAGGCTCATGAGGAGACTATTTGCCTTAGAACCTATTTCAGTGAATAAAGCAGAGTCGAAGAGAATGAAGGATATGTGTTCTTAAAGGTTGAAAGAGTGGTGTTTAAAATAAAGCAGAACACAAACAGGAAAGGTTATGCTTTGAAAACAGTTTTTAAGCAAATAATTCATAATTCTTTTTGAATTTGTTTTAAATCAGTCTGGACAAGTTTGTGCATTTTGTTTTGATTAGTGGTTTTTAAAATTGTTGTATTGCAAGGTACTAATTTCCCTTATAATTTCTGACATATTAATAAATCTTCTTGTTGGGTATTTATTATATTTTTAACTAGTTGATCTTAATGTGATGATTACAATGCCCTGGGAATGTGATGGAATTCTGTAACAGCAATTGCTATGCTTTATTCCTGATCCTAATTTGTGATCTTAGCTTGATAGAGTTATTTAGGTTATGTTTGAGCCCTTATAAGTTTATAATCTGCCTATCTCCTTTTACATCTGTCTGGTAGCTTCTCACATGTTTCTACAAAATCCAGTGTCACTCTTATCTTGCCCACTTATTAATTACAATAATTTTGATTAAGGTTTTGAAAATTGATGGGACAGCCAACCAAATGTTTTTAATTTCTAAACCACTGTTCTGCTTCTAAGCCATTACTGACTGTAATGGTAAGTTTTTTTATTTTTTTGGAGGCAAGAGTCTTATTCTGCTGTCTAGGTTAGAGTGCCGTGGTGTCAGCCTAGCTCATAGCAACCTCAAACTCCCTAATTCAAGTGATCCTCCTTCCTTGGCCTCCCCAGTAACTGGGACTACAGACATCTACCATTATGCCTGGCTAGTTTTT